>NW_020538040.1:162889685-163501044 GCF_003426905.1 Ctenocephalides felis
TGTTTAACTAGTCAAGAGACTAAATTGGCTATTTCGTGTATGATATGACATCGAGAATATTCTGATTCCTTTCACTGATAGAAGAAGTTGGCAGTCTTTTTATCTATCGAATTGATTGGATTGGATTGCAGTGAGATTTTATTAAAGTTCCAATCGTATATTTCTGATGTAATCTGTTTCTACGTAATTGAGTTTTTTCTAAATGCAAAATGTTTGGTTTTGATTGGTTTTTGACATCAAAGAATACAGGAAATAACTTTCAACTAAGCTTTGCAGGTCATTAAGATGCACGTTACTTATAAAAGCACTATTTTAAATTATGATATTCATAAAATTTTATGTTACATATATCTATATATTCTTACAATTTTGTTATTTGCATAAAATTCCGTGGTTATCTTTTTCTATTTTTAAATTGCCTGTTTGTACGGTTCCAATGGATACTTGAGTTTAGGTCTTATTCTTCATAATTTTATTGAGTAATAAAAGTACCTGCTGTATCTTGTGATTAACATAATTTCATTTTACTTCTGGAGTAACCATTATGTTTTAATTAATATAATCACTCCCTTGATAACAAGGCAATTAAATATTTTAAGCATGCTAATGTAAATGTACAATTGATACATAAAATTTTAACCAACCAGAATATAATGAATTGAAAAGGCGGATGGCTGGAGATAGGTGTTATCTATTAGTATTGATAAATTCTCATAATGCATTGTGCTTTGTTCATTAGACTAATGGATGCGAGCATTAATTTCAACGGACGTGACGTCGGTAGTTTTTTGGATGGACACACTTATCATAAAATAATGAATTTTATTAAGCTCGTATATGTAGGTGTACTTTGAGAATATTTTTAGGTATTGTAGTTTTGATTGTGATGTGATATTAAAAATACTTCATGCAACTATTATTGGATTTTGTACTTGTAGTATAAATTATTAACTTCCCGAATGAGATTTTTGCCAGAACATCTAATTTGGTATTTTTTTCTTTTCTCAACGTTTCAAGTCTTTCTGAACCAAATGAGACAAAATTTAGAAAAAGTATGTGTGCGTTTGTACGCAAGCCGATTTTTGACCTGTCATTGACGTTTTCTAAAAAAAAAGCTGAACCGATTTCAAAAATTTAGAAGCTTTTCGATGTAAATCGATTATAACGAACTTTGACCGGCCGAAGAGCTGAAGAATTGTGCTGATTAGTTTTTAGTAAAGATTAGCCAGGGCGTTTCTGATGAAAATTGTATTTTAGACAATTTTTATGAATTTTTTTGATGATAGAAATCATGGTCTTATAGAACATACTGGAATATTAGAGGCCTACGCGAAGTGGTTTAATAATAAAAACCACACTCCGTGTATGTATTAGGTGCATGTTCCTTTTTCAATAATGTGTAATATTTAAACTATTTGTTGAAAATAACATATATGAATAAATTATCCGAATTGAATCACCTGCAATAGCTTTTTATCTTATAATACTTTAGTTCATTATCTATACATGTCTGGAAGTTTATGCAAAATTTCTCATACACCTTAAGGCAAAATTTTACATACACCTATTTAATTATAATTACCAGTATAATTTTATGTAATCTCCCTAGAATTCGAAATTTTGTCATTTGCGGATAAAAGTGCATTAAATTTATTAAATGAAAAGTTTTGTCTCGTGCACTCACAAAAATTTTACGCGTTCTCTTTAAACCTAATGGCTGTCGAATTTTTTGCAGAACAAAAACTCATAGAACGAAAAGAGCTCACAATTCATAATTAAACATTACATAACAAGTTTTATGTCAATTCCATTATTTTATACTTTTACTACTCCTTTTTCCTCTTTTTATGATGAATACAGTTTTCAGTCATTACGAAGTTGTGGACGAACATTGTTTCTGACAATAAAGCAACTCGTATTTTGCATGAAGATGCGCTAATACAGCAATTCAGTTAATACAAAGTTTGTAACTGTTTTTGATATACATTATATTCACAAGGCAAGCCCTTTGTCGCTAAATTTTCTTCCGTCGTCTCGGCGGGACGTCGAACTGGTGTGTTCGTCCGAGATATTATTATAAACATCGTCGAATAGCGCAATGAATGTGTACATTATTTAGTTAGATGCCTTTAATAAGTTTTTAATTAAGGGCGGCGATATCACACAGCACGACGTGAGCAAAGTTTGCCGCGAGAACGCGCTGACGGCAGTTTTCGGCGAATTTCTGGGTACGACATTCAACACGGGCTCAATTTTGTTATTGTTTTCGAATAACTTGTTATTTGTGTAATATATAAAATGATTGAAATTAAGGATTCATAATTTAATTACGTACGATATGTTTACATAATACTTCATATTTTAGAAATTGTTGATCGAGATTGGATCGAATTGATTATTTTATAACAGTATTGGAAAAGAAAAGGATATATGGTGCACTATACAATTATATACAAACAAATAAAATAAGTTTAAAGATTAATTGTAAAATGTATATGACTGATGCACGTGTATATAAAGTCAACAAACAACAAAAAAAAGAAGTATTGAGGTTTGCTGATGTAGTTCAAATGTAAAATACCCTTCGTTAACGGATGCAATTAGGCATTTTAGACGTTCATCAGTAAGCAAGAGTTTTTTTTTATCTATTTCGCAGTTTTTGTTTGGCGTTAATTGAAATATGGAATATCAAATTGTATTTTTTCATTATATTTGGGTTTTTAATTTTTGCGAAGGTAAAGAGGCATCTTAAGCCCATAAAAAGTTATGTGTAGTTTATGTTGAGAAAGCCTTCAAAAACTACAGTATAAAAAATGATTTGCCGAATTTTGTTCTGGTGATTTTTCACTCAAAGATGAAAAACGCTCTAGTCGTCCAGTTGTAGTTGATTAAAAAGAAATTGTCTACTTTGAATTGTTTTTACCAACCAAATGATCAATTCTGATGTCTACATTAAACAACTAACGAAATTAAACAATGCAGTTGAAAAAAAAGCACCGTGAATTGGCAAATCGAGACGCTGATTTATTCCATTATTGACATCACATATCTTTGGCTACTCGGCAAAAATTATTAGAATTTGGTTGGGAGGTTTTGCCATATAGTCCTGAGACCTTGCACCTTTGGATTACTTTTTGTTTCTATAACAAACCTCCTGGAATGGTAAATAATTCAATGATCATGATGATGTCAGATTGTACTTGATTCAGGTTTTTGCCAAAAAAACAGAGGCTTTGAAAGTGAGATGATGATGCTGCTTGAAAGATGACAGAAAGTCGTTGATGAAAATGGACAATACATTACAATATAAAGTTTAAAGATAATGTAGAGTTTAAAGTAAAGTAATGGTTGCGGATAATTTAAGTCTTTGAGCCTGAACATAATGTACTATTTGGAGATAAAGTGAAAGTTTGCAGATAATGTAAAATTTGAGGATCATTTAAAGTTTCCTGAAGATGATGTATTGTTTGAAGATGATGTACTGTTTGAAGATGATGTCTGTTTGAAGACAATGCAAAGTCCGGAGATAATGTATTAGTTTTGAAGAAAAAGCAAAGTTCGAAGATAATGTAAAGTTGGACTTTCTAACTAAAATCCGAAATTACTTAGTTTAGCTCAATCTTCAAAACATTATATATTCTGAAAGCTGATATAGCAAGTTCTTTCATTTCATTTGATTCCTTGTAGTAGTCTGGGTCCAGTACTGCCCAAATATGGTGAGCAATGAAAAGCATTTTGTTTACAAATTCTGGTTACACCGTTTTCTTCTGAAATTTTGATAATCAAGGACTACCTGTCGGAGATCCGATTGAAGCTGTTGACGTTGATGCAAATCTGTAAATAGCAATGCATGTTCAGGATCACTTGATCCATTTTCTTACCTGGTTTGCAAAAACGGAATTACTTAGCAAATTGACCTAATATTTTTCGAATTCATAAACTTAATTAATTTAATGAAAATTCATTTTTTTGCGAGTTTACAGACGGTATTTAATAAACTAATAGGTCAGTACAACACGCGTTGAACGTTTGCGTCGAGGTTTTAGTTGAAAAAACGTGCAAATAAACGTATGTTTTAACGAGCGCCAGTAAAATGATTACATGAATGACCGATCTCTGTCATCGTTGCTGAAATAAATACTTTACACGCTTTGAACTTAGGACGTCAACATGAATATAATAGATATAATGGATGTCGTCAAGCATATCATTACTGTTATTTAATTAGTTTTGATAATAAACTATTGTCTAATAGAAACCGCTAATGAAGTTCTAAGTTAGTGTCGTATAAAGGCGAGTATTTCGATTATAAATTTTAATTCGTATTCAATTATATTGTTTAGTGGTAGAGTACTGCACTTATGCTGTTGTAATCCAATAACGGCATTGGTGGTCACGGAATATCGCATGTGTGTATCGTGGAGATATTGCATTATTATGCCCACTTTAACATGTTAAGAATTATGATAAAAAATCTAAGTAAATGCAATTCTTGGATTAACGTTTTTATGTACTTGTATGACGAAGGTGGTTTGTAATTGAGGGTCTGGGACAGCGGTCAGCTATCTTTATATCTTCGTTCTGTATACTTTTTGCTTGTACTCCTAATTATTTCACTTTAATTGTTTTATATCTCTCATTTTTTATATTGTCATACCTATAATTTTTATCTCATTATTCTAATTATTTTTTCCACCTTTTCATACTTTTATTATTTTTTTTAAATATTTACTCATTCAAAGTTTGTATAACTTCACGCAGATATTTGCCTTTAAATAATTTTTGTATATCTTCAATTTTTATGCCTAATTTTGTTTCATATGCCAAAATTTGTTATTTTTTCAATAATATCTTCATTAATAATCCATTTCATTTTTCTAATTTTTTATACTTCATTAATTAATTTCTCATTTTTTCAATTACTTTGTTTCAATTTCTACAAGTGATATATTATTTTTTATTTCACTTATATTCATTTTTATAACTTTTGTAAATTTAATTATTCTTTTACCATTCTATTACTTTCATTTAAATTTTTAACTTCCCGTAGGGTAAGTTATAGTAATTGCAAAAAAATCGTAAATGAAAATTTTTATATATTCTTACGTTTCAAAGGTTTCTGAACATTTTGGCATACCTGAGAAAAAATGGATGTATGTGTGTGTGTGAGCGTGTGTGTGTGCAGATACAAATTTTCATCGACGATGTCGCCGTACCTATAATATAATTTTTTTTAAACTCAGTTTTTTTCCATTTTTCATATCTCTCATGGTTGTTTGCTCTATTTTATTTATCTAGATTATCCAATATCTTCAATCTTTTCTCAATTTCTTAATTTAAGCTGTTATGGGAAAATTGTATTGAGTTTAGGAATATATATCCATTTTTCTTCAAGTTCTAATTTTTCTCATGATACATATTACATATATCATGACATACATTTGAGGGAATTCAAAATATAATCATATCTTCTCTGTTGACATATTACATTCAGCCCTAGGCTGATGATTTTAATTTTAAATAGACATAAATTATCCGCATAAAAGTTTTGCTTTTGCTATATTGTTTTGTATATCGGCATTGGTATAAAATTTCGCAAAAATGATGCATTGTTCGTGGGTGGTGATTGCATTTAAAATTTTTCCTATAAATAATTTATCAAGCTTTACTGTATGGTTATCAACATTTATTATTTCTAAAGAATTGAAACTTTTGAGAGTTTTGAAAGTTTATAGTAGGGTTTGCGTTCAACATCGACCAATCAACACTTTACGGCGTATCAAAGTTTTATTTGAACCTGAAGGAAATTAAATAAGTTTCATATGTTACATATTGCTAAAATGTTATTCATAGCTTTCTTGAGGAGATATATAAAAGCGTTAAGTTTACAAAAGCATTCATCACTGCGTATGGATAGATGAAATTATTTGTGTACTAGTAATAGATAGTAGTAATAGATTTTATAATTGTTACAAAACTTTACGATATATTTATGTGCATTTGTCGGCTCGAACGGTCTTAGAATAAACAATTCAATTTATTATATACTAATAACGGATGAACCTACTCGAATTTATCTTTAAATGAATGTTCTGATATAAATTTTCTATTTTTGTTATTTGTACATATACATCTTTTTATCAGAACAAAATTAACATTCAACCTATTGAACCTGGAATTGAATGCAAAATACTCATGAAATTTTCATAGGTTCAATTAATTTGTTTTTAATTCATACTTTTTAACTTTTTTTACAACATTTTTAGTTTCAATTGCATTTTGTCAATTTTTCCTTTTTTTCTAATTTTTACTCTTTAGTTTTTTCTCTCAATATTTTCACATCTTCAATTATACTTTTGTTTGAAGATTTTGCAAAGTTGGATGTGATGTAAAGTTTGAGGATGATGTAAAGTTTGAGGATGTACATCACAGTTTGAAAATAATTTAGAATTTGAAGATAATTTAGAGTTTGAAGAAAATTTAGAGTTTGAAGAAAATTTAGAGTTTGAAGAAAATTTAGAGTTTGAAGAAAATTTAAAGTTTGAAGAAAATTTAGAGTTTGAAGAAAATTTAGAGTTTGAAGAAAATTTAGAGTTTGAAGAAAATTTAGAGTTTGAAGAAAATTTAGAGTTTGAAGAAAATTTAGAGTTTGAAGAAAATTTAGAGTTTGAAGAAAATTTAGAGTTTGAAGAAAATTTAGAGTTTGAAGAAAATTTAGAGTTTGAAGAAAATTTAGAGTTTCAAGAAGTTTTAGAGTTTCAAGAAAATTTAAAGATAATGTAGAATCTGAAAAAAAAGTTATGGTTGAAGATAGTTTGAGTCTGAAAATGTATTAAGCCTGGACATCATGTATTATTTGAAGATAATGTAAAGTTTGAATTTAAAGCTTGAAGTTAATCTATTGTTTGTAGATTATGCAAATTCTGGAAATAATTTAAGTCTGGAGATAATGTATTAGTTTTGAAGAAAAAGCAAAGTTGAAAATAATGTAAAGTTCGAGTATAATTTAAAGCTTGAAGTTAATGAATGTTTGAAGATGATGTACTGTTTGAAGATAATGCAAAATTTTAAGATAAAGTAATTAGGGACTGAAGATAATTTTAGCCAGAAGATAATTTAGGTTTGGAAGTTAGTTCAAGTCTGGTTATCATGTACTGTTTGAAGATGTGAAGTTCGAGGTCAATGTGAAATGTGAAGATGATGTGAAGTTTAAAGACAATGTAAAGGTTGAAGATAATCTAAGGTTTGAATATGATGTGAAGTGTGGAGATGATGAGAATTTTCAAAAAATATGAGTTTTAAATAATGACGATTTTGAAAAAAAAAGCTTCCAAGTTCTTAGGATTCCAAATTTTGAAGAAACACAATAGTTTGGTTTATATTTCAAACAGCCATCATACGTAGCCCTTCGTCATAATCAAAACGAAAACACGAGAATCACAAAGCAATCGATCGCATTCAATCGCGTGACAAGTCTATTCATTTCGTACCAATGGATATTTTCACCGATTCATTTGATTTATAGCGAACGGCACGATAATTATCGCTGCCGGAGAGAGCTACGAGCTTTGCGTTTACAATTAAAATCGTTTCAATCATCACCTGTGCGCGAGGCCCAGACGACGCGCCATAACACTATCGATTCCCATTGTGTCGTAGCGATTGCAAAGAAAATCGTTATACAATCGCATACTCATATATTGAATCTTAATTAATTCGTAATCAACATCAAGCAATATGATACTTGAATATCGCTACTTGACTCACAAGAAATGATAGAAAGACATTTGTTGGGTTTGCAGATTTGCAAAACTTGTACTGATTATACTTATTTTCAATTTTTTATGTATGTAGTACTTGTTAACTAAATGGGAAAATCATTCGTTGTATAGGTACTCAGAAATTAATTATTAACTTCCCGCAGGTTAAGTGTTATAGTAATGGGCCAAAAATCTAAAATGAATATTTTTGCATATCGTAAAGTTTCAGAGATTTCTGAACATTTTGGCATACCTCAAAAATATGCATGTGTGTGTATGTGTGGAGACAATTCTTCGTCGACGATTTTGGGCGTACGGATTATCCGATTTGAATGGTTTAAAAACATTCGATTCCTATTGATGAGGAGGAGAGGTGCTGATTACTTTTTGACTAGGACAGGTATAGCAGCTTCGGAGATATGGAGCAAAAAGTGGTAAAATGACCGTTTTTAAAAGAACGGATCAACTGATTTGAATGATTCAAAAAACATTCGATTCGTAATGATGGGGAGCAGTTTCGGAGATACAGAGCCGTTTGTTTTCCGTTTTCCGTTGTTTGGAAATTATGAGTTTTAAAGTGCAACCTAGAGCTTTGGTGAAAGTATAACCATTTTTCAGTTATTGTGGTTAATTTTTATTAATTTTTTTCATTTAAACTTTGGAACCGTAACTGTGAATAACATTTCTAGAACCGCAGTAAAAAATAATAACACATTTACTTCAAGTTTTCAAGAATTAAGACTTCTTGTTGAACTATGAATTTAAAATATTTGAAATCGGCCTAAATTGAGGATCTTCTTTAATAAAGTGCAATGAAGTGTGTTGGCAAGATCATCAAAAGTGGGCGCATTTAATCAGGATTGTAAAATGGTCATTGATAATTTTATTATTGAAAAATTTTGTGTAAAGAATGAAAACTTTATTATAATAAAGAAATTTTCATAATGCAGTAACCTTTCATGAGATCTCCTCTCGTGGTACAATACTGAACAATGAATAATTTTTGTTAGAAAAGAAAATCTATTTCATTCATTCCCAAAGCTATAAGAAAACATATAAATAATGACTAATGAACTAATTTAATGTAATTAGATATTATTAATATAAATTGTAAGTGTATTTCACTCCACTCCATATTTCATTCCACGTATTTACTATTGAAAAGAAAACCATATTTGCACGTCAGATGTTTATTATTTAATAGTAATCGATAATAAGGCTAATCATTAGCCGGATTATTGATTATTTGATACTTAATTAACATTACGCTTACTTAAGTCTGAAAAAGAATATTAATTATTCAATATTACTTGTATGTTTCTCTTATAACACTTATTATCATTTGAGACTCTTTGTGTAAGGAGATTATGAGCGTTCTTTTTACATTCTTTGCTAACTAAAGATTTTAAACTTTACAGTAGTTTGTAATGTGACACCTTGTTTAATGAGTGTAATTAGTTTCAAGATTGTGCTCGTAGAGCGAAATACTCGGTATAGGAAATTGCAAATATTGGCACATTTTGGGTCTTAAATCGATTTAAACAAAATAGTAGAAAAAAAAACAATCAAAATCAAAAAATAGTAGGAAAAAATCTCTTTATTACTGGTGGATCTTTGGTATACTTTGAGCAATTATTTCTAGCATACATTGGGTAGAAGTAAAAAGCCAATCATCTTTGTCCGGTTTTATTTTTTTTTTCTTAGCCGTGTAATGCTTGCGAAATAGCACTAGTCATAGATAAGGAAACTACTAGATATGGTAAAAGTATGTCATTTTGTCCGAAATTGAACAAAAATGAAGAATTAATCAAAATTCCACTGAACACCTGATTCTTGCCATAAAATTGTTCGAAATGACTAGTACTTTCATTGATTTTAATAGAAATAATTATAAATAACAATAAATGAGTCATCAAAAAGCATAAGAAAACCACTCTCAAAATAAACTTTTGAAGGCGCGATTCACTTTTGAACTGATTATTGCGAAGATACAGTGACAATGGCAATGACGATCAATATCTGACAGGATTGTGATTCTTCATGATATACAGTCGCGCAAACGTTATTAAAACTAGCCAATTTTTAAATAAGATCACTGTGCCATTTAGCCCTAACTATTTTATTAGTTTGATTTTATTTTTCTATAACTATTATATTGATTTTTCTACATTTTTCAACGTGGAGACTTCTATCATTTGTGCAACTTTTTTGCGGCAACAATATTCGTCATTTTATCGTAGGATTATCATTCCCTATAGGTAGGTACTCAGATGTCAATAATACTCGAATCGTTTTAAATCATCTGTTTATTTGACAGCTGTGATTCGTATTTATACCGCATCGTTATGCGATTTTCAGGCTAGTGACATGTAGAACAAAGAACGTAATACAGCCTGACATAGACATCAATTGCATTTTCGGTTGACCGTTTACGAAGCATGCGAATATGAATATATTAAACATTTCAACAAAAATCATTGAAATAAAGTTACCTAACAGTAGTACTGTTTAGGTATATTTTTTTGAAACGTGGGCGCTGGGGATAAAATATTTATTTTAAAAATAAAACAATAATAAAAAATATATATTGATTGATAATTGATCGACTTATACGATATTATCTTTATAATAATTAGGTTTTTTTATTTCACATAAATTATTCTGTTTTTTTGGTTGTTTAAAAGCAGCTGAAAACTAAACCAATATTTGAAAAAAGTGTTCATATTCTAAAACTATTCAGGGTGTGTATATTAGGAAAAAGTCTCTCCTTTTTACTGGTGGAACTTTTGGTATATTTTTGGTCGGTTTCCAAAAACCGGTATGCAATGGTATTTTTAAACCGTTTTGGTAAATACCGGTTTTCAAAGTATTGAATAAAACACTTGAATAAAAATGGAAATGACAAACGTAGCGAAATGTACCAGATTGATAACTCTAAACTCTAAAACTCTAAAATTATGCATAAATAACGAATAATTCACAGTTTTTAATGTTATTTATTTCAGATCAATTATTTTTTGTTCTATTTAATTGCATAAGAAAATCATTATTAATAAAAAAGTTAATAGTTTTATTATTCGAATTGTTCCGGCAAATTGTATTTTTATGAACACTCGAAATCGGTTAAAATCGGTTAAAACCGGTTTCCCGGAAGATGCACAATTCGAAAACCGGTTTCGTAAAATGTCGGTTTTGCTGTGTAATGGTTAAACCAACGAAGTCGCGTGGACGAGGTCGTTTGTTCCAACCCCACTCTGAACAACCTGACATCGTGTTGTAGCAATGTCCATTTTCACTTGAAAATATAGATTAAAAATATGTTTACAATTGAAAATAGCCTATTTCAGGCACTGCGGTGTGAAATAGCAATGGTAAATTTTCATACTATTTTTCCCTGAATTGAGTTGGAGTTTAACTCAGCTCACGGACCTGCCCTAAGGCTGTACTCCTGTACTACCCATTGTTATATATATATATATATATATATATATATATATATATATATAAATTCTGAGAGTGATACCGGGGTTTATGCCGCGCTGTTATGTGGAACCAATCATTCGCTTGAATGCTGGGATTGCTGCGGTAGCGTTAAAGTATGATGGTGATGAGCAAATCGTGGAGGTGGTTGACTAGCATCCCTTTGTGCGATGCCGGGGATGATATGAAAAAAAGGACTGTAAATAGAAACACACGAGACAATGGCCGCATAAGAGGCCATTGACATCGGCTTGCTATTGGGTTTCCGTGAATGTGCGAAATTTGAAATTCTTTGAAATATGTCAATTATTGACATACTAGAATGTTTAGGATGGTAATGGCATTGACAGAGCTTAACGGATTTACTATTTTTTCGGTGAAGGTCTTCTGCGATTGATTTATTTTTCCTAATTACTGGGTCGACCTCACGACCCTTGGCAAAGAAGGCGTGTAAAACAGGAGAAATGAAAGAGGGAATTGCTGGAGCGAAAGGAGCATTTGACAAACGAACTGGATTCTACCACGGCAACGCGTATACCGAATGCCGTACACCGTACACCGGTCTTAGTGTTTCGCCCTCCAGAAGATAAATTACCAAGAAACTGTCATCTGCCTCGCAGACTAGCTGGCTGTGCGCTCTGCTTCCAGACGATTCCCGTAATCCGTTGGAGTTTCTTGGCGAAGCCGACAACGCCCCCTGAGACCTTGTGATTGTTCTCGGTTAGTCAACGCGCATATTAGAAATTATCGCGCACTATATTGCCTTGTTTAATTTTATTCTTGAACGCCACTGTATCCCGTCAGATATAACTAGCTTACTCGATTGCGGAGATGTATCAGCGACTGCAGCACTCCAGACTTTAATGTTTTGAAAACTTTATCATTTATTTTATCATTATTTATCATAATCTCACGTACTTGTATTTATTGCAATTATGCTTTTTCAAATTATTTATATATAAAAAAATATACTGATATTAATATAATCGTACAGTGTTCTAACGGCAATCGCCTTAATATGTCTTAATATTTTTTATAATTATATATATTAATTATTAATATATTTTTATAATTACTATGTTGCACTATTTTTTTAACTAAAAAGGTGTTGAAGACGACTGTGAGTCGAATATAAACATATCTGCTCTCAAATTTTGATTTACTCGTGCGAGCTGCGAATACATGATGATATGTATGCTTCCATGAGTAATAATAATTGACTAACTGACTATTGATTTCTTGATTTTTTCGACGAAGAATGTAATTATGAACTAAGGTGACAATACGTCGCAGTTTGGTCGGGACGGTCTCGGATTCTACCTTGTGTCTCGGGTTTTCCTAAAAGCAATATTTGTCCCGGATTTAGACCTACAATCCGTACAATTTCGAATTGTACGGATATTTGAAAAGTCTTACTATAATAAAGAATAGTAAAGTCCTATTATAAGTCAGTAATTCCGATTAAAAAAATTGATTCATTTAAACAAAATGATTTTTATGCATAAATATTTGTTATTTTAAATCATACTTGATATTAATTAATACCGTTCCGGATTAGCGAAACGATTGCCGTCTCGATTTTCACATAAAATAATATTGTCAACATTATATGAACGCAAATCGATAGCTAGTACCAAAATGAATTATGTGATTATTGATTTCAATTCACATAAATTATTGCTATTTTGGAAAAGTTGAAAACCGAACCAATATTTGAAAAAAATGTAAGTTCTAAAACTAATCAAAGGTATATAGGTCTACGTTTATGTGCGATGTATATGGACAGGGGTACCCCTTATTAAACTGTCTTCACCCAAATTTTTATTCACTTGTGAAAGCTGTAAAACTGATGGGTATGATGAGTATGCCTCCACGAGTAATAATAATTGACTAATTGACTATTGATTTCATTTCACATAAATTATTCTGTTTTTTTTTTGCTGTTTTGAAAAAGCTTAAAATCAAACCAATATTTGGAAAACGTGTAAGTTCTAAAACTATTCAGGGTGTATAGTATGCGTTTATTATATGTGTGATTTTATGAACTAAAATAAGTAAGTGCTGAAGTCGCCCACTGTGAGCCGATTATTAAAGTGTCTTCTCCCAAATTTTGATCCACTCGAGAGAGCTGTAAAACTAATACATAATATGATGTGCATTCCTCCGTGAGTATGTATATTTAATGGCATTGTGCAATATAGGATATTCCCAAATATTTCACATGAATAGTAGACCACAAAGGCGAGTTCGGCAATTATTAGCAGCTTTATTGTATATTATTTCGAATGTTGATGTAATTTATGTAAATCCAAAAACGCAATATAGCATTCATAGCCGCTCATGAGCTTTTGCCGGATGCATTACAAAATTATTCAACTTCCAGGGACGTTTCATAAATCTTGTATTCAGCTATTATTTATGTAAAGTTATGTACATGTAACATGACAGAATTCATTTTCGTGAAGCGCTGATACTTCTATAAATGTGTTTTATGAAATGACGCGTAAAGCATTTCGTACATTGATAGAGGAAACGTATTACTTACAGCGCCGATATTTCACGATGTTTATGCAAGTTTCGTATTTCATACTCGCGCATAACAATTTATTTTAATTGTGCTGGCAGATCATTTAAGCGTGATATACGGCTTACTGTTATATTTGTTGATGGCATGGAATAAGGAAGGAACCCAAGCACGTTCTATCGTAAATTGATTTATTTTTATCTTATCTTCATGAAGCACAATCTAAAATAATTCATGCAAATTTTAAATACGCGAATGAAATATTATATCTCTGAGGTTCGTGTAATTAAAGCAATCAAAGGAAGTTTAACTAATGAATAGCACAGAATTTAATTATCCTCAGGTATTTTATTTTAATCCACATTAAATGAGAACAATGAGAAATATCAAGTACTTTTCATAGTCTCAAGCCCAAGTTCAAAGTGTCATCATCATAAATTTTAAAACATATAGATACTGAATTTTTTAGTCTAAGAATGCAATTCTGAAAGTCGATAGCCAAAGTCAATTATCTTACAAGGTGAACCTTAGGTTTAGGAAGAAGTTCCGTAACGCCGGACGGCACCTAAAGCCGGACACTCTATTTAACACGTATTATTTAAGCGAGTATAAATCTTTTTATATCAAAATACAAGTGAAAGCGGCGCGGGAGGCACACAGGTGCAGGATCACGCGCCAAGACTCACTTGTGATGCACACGGCCACGCGGGAGCAACCCTTTGTTGTTTTAGGCGCAAAAACACGGCGTCACCTAAATATCAATGGACGTTATTCTAGTGTATTTATGCATTTATATTTTAGTGGCATTTAAAAATAAAAGTATTACTTGATTGTTATCCGTAAAATGGTAGAATATTATTAGATATTTTAAACAATTTTAGTAGGTACCACCAAATGAACGAAATTGTCTGTCGCTTAGCACCGGACACTAAGTCGTCCCTTAGCGCCGGAAGTAAACATATTGATATTTTTTGTGAGAATCGACGTAATTTATTCTAATTATTTAATTTTGTTCTGAATGAGTGCTAAGAGTCGCTACATACCCCCATTTTTCGTATTTTCTAGTCAAAGAATGAAAATCTTCTGATGACTGCTCCAGCTGAGAGCATCGGTGTGGCCCACCCAAAAGGGTGATTAGTGATTTTTTTGCAATATCTAAGAATATTCCAGAGTGTGGAGATGGCTACATATGTGTTCAATGCTGGTTAGTTTGAAATGTCCGGTACTAGGTGCCACTTTGTAAAATCATATTTTTTGTTACCAAAGTTCGATTGATAGTATTAATTATTGTTTAGCAAAGATTACGTTTTTGTTAATTTAGTTTCATTTTTAACTTTGTTATCTAACATAAGTCATAATTTAATGAGCATTTCGCAAAATATTTTTTTATTTATTTATAAATAACCTTATGTGTCTTGCACTCGGAGACTTCCCCCTACTCTTCTGGGATTTTGATGAAACGCATGGTAATACAGTTGACAGTCAAACCTAACTGTTTTTAAATAATATAGGTCTGTGACATGTAGTTTAATTATAATAATTTATTAAAATTTTGGAAAATAGACTACGCCCTATACATACGGCTACAAAGTCCCATGCTAATATTGCTTGGTAGCTCAGTCAGTTTAGGAGGCGCTTGTTTCTATTTTTTGCTCTCGGATTCATAGATAACGAAATATGCTGCATATATTTTGCGAACAAAAATTATATATTAGCGTAAACTATTTTATTGCTTCTACAGTTAGGACACTGTGAACATATACATGTATATTAGTAGAAGAAAACTTAATTAACGACATTTTTTAAGTTACGTAGACCTTAAAGAGTAAGCTTGGTTTCATTGCAAACAATGATGTTGAATATTTACGACGTTAGGGAAACACAAACGCAAATTACACATACTACAACATCATAATGTCTGTTTGTCCACTCTTTAAGCGCAGCATTGTTTTTCTCGGACTCGAATGTTATTACCACATAAAGAGACAGCTGAGACAAGCGGCAAATTAATATTTACACTTAAGAATATAATATTTACGCACTTGAATATAATACCCCGTTACCTTTTGACTCAACATGCTTTACACGACTTGAGTCGTGCTGAGGCACTTTGCTCAGTTTACGGACATAAGACATCCTGCAAATTCCATGACACTGGAGATCTATGAATGTTTGTAGAAACGCTTGAAAATAGGATTTTCATTCAAGAACATGAATCTTTTATTTTTGTATTTCTGTATAAATAAAAATTTATTACGCTTTTATATTTTTATTTAGATTCACTATGTAACTAGTGGTGCATGGCATCGTTCCTTAAGACAATTTTCTGTACTGTAATTTAAAATTTTCAAATGATTTTTGAAAATCTTGAATTTTTTTCCAAAGCAATCGCCTTGCGTAGACGAAATATCAGAGCGCGTAACACCATGTCGCAGTCTAACATTAGAACATTATAAATCTTGACACGGAACTCGTATAGATGTAAACAAAATCTATACTTATTAAAATCTCTATAAAATATCTGATAATTTGATGTGCTTATGTCCAATGATCACTATTGACCGTCAAATGTCATTTTTTAAAACTTTTTTAATGGATCTTCTAAACCGATATATCTGTCTTTCCAAAAATTGAAGCAATATATCAATACAAATGATATATTTTTTGAATCATTTAAATGAGACGCCCTGTTCTCTCAAAATTGCCAATCGTATTACTTTTTACCTACCTTAGTCAAAAACTAATCAGCACATTTTCCCATTAATAGCAATTGAATGTTTTTCGAATCATTCAAATAGAATGATCCATGCTCTCGAAATCTTAGGCGAAAAGTTGTACACAACATACACATATACATACTACATTCACACACATACATCAATAATTTCTTTCTAAGGTATGCCAAAATGTTCCGAAGGTTCTGAAACGTAATTACATGTATGTAAAAATTTTCAATTTCGTTTTTTTGCGATTACTATAACTTAGTTAAAAATGTATATTATTCAATAGAAAGGTTTATTTCATTTTAGATAATGATGTAAATTACATGAAATTATATAAATGAAACAGTTGTGGCTTTAATTATTATTCATATATAAATTTCGCTGATTTATAAATATTATGCTGTCATTATATTTAAATTGAAATACGTACATGTGTTTGGCATGTAATTAAACATTAATGGTTGATTACTTCTTTTTACAAACTGATTATCATATTGTTTATCATAAATTAATAGACGTGACATCACAGCCGCATTTTTAAATTCGATGGATTATCGGATGCCATACAGCCGGACGGAGTCGAAACGATTAATGCAACTATACAATAAGGCGAAATAACAAAGATTATAAATTGCGTTGATATTAGAACACCGCGTGCATTCAAATATCAAATGAAGTCGAGCACCTGTTGGTTAATTTGCATACATTAATGCCATTTTGTACGCCATAAGCAATTAGAGTAATTTGATACAAATAAAGTTACAGTTACTAGCTATTCGTGCGCTGTGTAGCCGCATAACAGCCAGAGCTTTTGCACGAAATGTTCAACCACCTTTTCAACACTTTGCTCTATAATTGATTGTAAATCGCGGAGTTTTAACTTCGACGCTGTACGCAAACGGAATTACAATAAAATTTTATAGAGGCTCGAGAAAATCTACGGCATGCGAAAAAGTACGCGTATACATCAAACTTTTTTTAACAACGATTACATGTATATTTCACAAATCTCGTGCCCTGAAAGAGGGTCGGACGACAACAGCAATAGAATTGTCAAAGTTTCATCATAAAGAAATATCGTTTTCAATAAGATCAAAAATGAATAATTTCTTTTCTTAATATTTTTCTGCCTGTTTGTTTATTTCATCCAGATTATGCTTCGTGTAATACAAATGTTCTCAAGCGTAAAATGAAATTACTTAGTTCCTATTAAATTTTGACCTACGGTAATATAATTTCCTATGGCAATACACATAGGTGTATTACTATTGTGTACTATGTAACCGCATTCATTGATTATTTAAAGACGCTTTGCGGTTTGATTTAGTGGTTTGGTGTATTCCGGCTAATATTACACCGATTCGAGTTTAATAAAGCGTTAACCGTGCTCATTTTATATCGTAAACAATTAATTCGCCACGAATTGGAGTGAAATTTTCCAATTCAGAGCGCGCAAAGCATAAACATGTGTCGGGTTAAAGTTTTGTAACAAATAGCGTGCGAGCTTGTAGGTGTAAATTGGTACAATTCGCTTTACAAACAAAAGTTACGACTTGATATCATCTACATGACAGACTGTGTAAGGAGGCAAAGTTATGCATTGTCGCTGCGGCAGTA
Organism: Ctenocephalides felis; assembly: GCF_003426905.1. Classification (NCBI taxonomy): domain Eukaryota; kingdom Metazoa; phylum Arthropoda; class Insecta; order Siphonaptera; family Pulicidae; genus Ctenocephalides; species Ctenocephalides felis. The sequence goes on from NW_020538040.1 coordinate 162,907,790, forward strand.
GCGGTTTTCAGACACTGACAACTGAATCATCTATTTTTAGTTTGGGCAAGCGCGTAATACGATGTGAAATGCGAGATAATACACGGAGAGGAGAAGATTTTCCATCGCAAGTCCATCTGATATTAATAGATACTCGCGTATCACTTGTACGATATATCAATAAGCAGAACCTTTCGCCGTATACCATATTATATATTAATGCTGTGAAATTCACGTCGCAAAATATCTATTACGATACAGTCCAAGAAGATACTGCGATAAGGTAAACTCCTTTGAAATTGTAGAAGTTGGTCAACCCTATTGATAAGACATAATGATAATAAATAAACCGAAGAAGTATTAAAATAGATAATATTGAATCGTAAAAATTAGATATCTTTTCTATAATGTGAGTTTTGTGCAAATTTTATTAAAAAAAAAATTATAGTGAATCACAATATTCTTGGTAAATGCACCAAATTTTTATAGTAAAAGGTGCTAGTGCAGTCCTAAGATTCAATTCGACGTGAGATATTACTTCAAAAATATAAAAAATTTTAAGTATAACTTTCGAAAATCGCAATGATTATGCTTCAAAATATCGCACATGCTAGTATATGTAGTATTAAATTGCATTTTACTTTTGGTTACGAGTACAAGCCTTTAACTTTTTTCAACTTTAATGCTTAAATTTCATGTAATTATATGTTTTCCAATTTATACTATTTTAGCGAGGATAAAGCATTTGCTCAAGCCCCATGTTGAATTCTATATATTACATATTATATGTCTATAAATATGCAATCGATAAATTAGATTATGGTAATCAAAATTTCTAACGTGAAGGTGATCTTCGAGGCGGCTTTTGTACTTTTTTTAATAAGTTCAACCCAAGGATCAACCAATGTAAATTTACTTCCGGGCATCTAAATTTCTAAATTTCGAAGATGATTTTTATAGTTGTAAGTTGTGCTACAGACCACTTAATCGTGATGTATTAAAACAACCCAAAATTTTAATAGATAGAAATTATTTGCAGAATATCTTTATTATTATGTACTAACTGATTGACTATTACTGATAGTTTACTAAAATTTTTAATGATACTGTTCAATATTTATTTTCTTCGTCATTTATTGAAACATTTTTATCGTACATGGTACTAGAATTTCAAAACATAATATGTATTAAAAAAATAAAATATAATAATTTGGTTGAGATATCTGCGAAAAAATGCTCATAGTAATTAGAAATATCAATTGTCGATTTTGCTTGTTTTGATATAAAAATCATCGCTTTCTTTAAGTGAATCGTACTTTTTTTGTTTGTTTCGTTTAAATTGTAGTAAATGGAAAAATATTTTTTCTTCATCAATCAAGTGGGTTTTCTGCAGAAAATCATAAATCGCGATTTCAAAATTCAAAAGCATGATGAAATCATAACAAAAGTTTTGTTCGGTTGTCATTATTATAAATGATTATCAATTTATCAGAAGTTTCCCTTAATACATTCATAAATGATTAATATGATATTCTGTTGTCTTTTCTATGTTCCCATCGCGTCGGAATTTGGTTGCCGTACACCCCTTCTACAATTTTCTTATTCTGTACAAAATGTCTCTGGAGACGCATAATTCTCGTTACTTTTCAAAAAGTAAATATAACTTAACATCGCGCGTTCCCCGAGATTTTCTGAATCTATTATTATTCTCTACTTTAAAATCTTGATATCCGTTATTTTATTTAAATCTCGACGGAGTCGTCGTACATGCTTTGCAATTAGTATAATGCATATTTCTTCGGCGCGGCTGTGGTAAAACTTTGATCATTTGATGTTATAAACTGTGATAGAACAAGAACGAGAGGGAAACACATGATGTGCTTTGTTTTGCAAGTTTCCGGTATAAATTTTAAAATCTTTTTTAAGAACTTCCATCCAAAAGACCGGTATAATTTATTTAATAAGTTGCGCTTATAGACTATAATTTATAAACTTTTCTATACACCGGGAAATTTTATGTAATCTAGTTAATTACTTAATTAAATTAAATTCTCTACAGGTATATTCTTAGGCTTCTTGTACACGTACCATCTTACATTTTTGTGTAACAACTAATGTTCAGTGGTCTTCTAGTTCTTGTAAATCACTTAAATAAGGTTGAATCAATTGTTTCTATACAATCGAATTCGTATGTAAAACATAGCAGGCCCCGTGGGATGAAACAGGTGACCCATATCTACTGCAGACGAACACGAACGCATTTGTCCCAACTTAATGATTACAATAGTCGGTGTCACTTCAGTCTCTCAATTGTCTAATGTCACCTGAATGGTTCGATTAATACATGGTAATGATATTAGACGAAAATTAAATTTGTGCCAGTGTATGGGCTTAATTGAGTTAGGAGGTTAACTTTATTTAACAAATTATTATTAAATTCTCGTAGGGTAAGTTGTAGTAATCGCTAAAAAATCGAAAATGAAATTTTTTATATATGTTTACGTTTCAAGAGCTCCTGAACAAGAACGGAATAATCGATGTATGCGTGTATGTGCTTATGTAGTTAGTTTGTTTGTATGTTTTGATACAATTTTTCATCCACAATTTCGAGAGCACGGATATACTATTTGAATTGACGGACATACGTGCTGATTAGTTTTTGGCAAAGGCTGGTCCCGCCGTTTCGGAGATACGGAGCAAAAGATAGCAGCTTTTGAGAGAACGGAGTATCTGATTTGAATGAATCAAAAAAAACATTTTGTTTGTGATGACGGTGTGAAGAAATTAATTGTTTTTGGGAAAAGTAGATCTCGCGGTTTCAATTTCTTTCAAAAAACTATTCTTTTAGTTTCAATTTTTAATTTTTTTTTGTAAATGTTGATAATGATTCGAATTTTGATATACAAAATTATACAAAGTGTTAAATTTCAAAAATTCTAAAGCTCTCTTATATATTTAAAGTAAATCATTTTGTGAGATGAGGTACTCTAATGCATGATGAAATATGAAATGAGGTCTTTTATTCTAAGCCAGCTTGATTAGATTAGAGTTTTAATTTTCTTGTTAGCATCTATGAACGTTATCATCTAATTCATAAGATCTTATATTTTGTCTTTAAAATACGTTTATATTATATAAACGTATTTAAAAAGAAATGTTATTAATTATTAATCCTTTTTTATTGGTTATTAATTATGCCTCGAGAGTTTTAGTATGATACAGAAAGTTCCAGAAATTTGCCTTAAGGCACCATGCCATGCACCATTAGTTTCAAGCTTACTTCTAAACATCTAATCGATATCTTATGTTATGACCATATTTTTTAAGTCAAAACCGGAACAATTTTAGCTATGCTAAACCGTGACACGAGGAGTGCTTTAAATTAACAAATGCTACTTAAGAAAACACTAAAAATCAGTTTTTTTATATGAATATTTTTTTTTTATTGGAACTGCGGCCTTTTAAAAAGAACTTTGTTATTCAATTACATGTGATACTCTTTTATCCATGTTTTATCTTTGTGTTTCTCGCTTTTGAGCCTTGTATAAAACTCTACTCAATTTCTCTACTCAAAAACTCTACTCAATTTCTCTACTCAAAAACTCTACACACTTGTTTGTTTAGTTTTGTAATTTTTGTTAATTTATCTATTAAAATTAAAAAAACGGGACATTCCGGGACAAAAGGTCTAAATCTGGGACAAATATTGCTTTTAGAAAAACCCGGGACACAAGGCGGAAATCCGGGACTGTTCCGGCCAAACCGGGACGTATGATCACCTTAGTTTACGGCGTGTGCTATAGAAATAATTTATATCTGAATATGATACAAAACAAGCTTGTAAATTTCGATAAATTATTATTGTTATACAAGTGACGATACGAAGATTTTGCATAAGACTGTACGGTTGAATTCTATAATAATATGCATGAGTCTGTCGAGTAGAGACAATACAAGACATTTGTTTCCGGGAAAATGGCGTTGTAGGAATACAGCAACGACATTAATTACCGCGAAAGTTTCCGTAGCGTCTCGTGCCTACTGATTTCGGGCCAAGCGCCTGATTCAATATTCAGACGTTGCCGCCGCCACCGCCGGCAGTTTCATCGCACGAACGGGTCGCGTTCTGTTCGTAACGCGGTTACGCTCGTACGGCACCGCGGATCGGCGTATGTAGAGTAGAGATGCATCGCGATGCGGCTACGTCTCTTAGTCGGGTCGTTTGTCGTGCTTATTAGTACAAATTAGCTATATCATGAATACTCGAAGTCGGCTAAGTAAGTCTCACATCTTTGCACGGTGCATGTAATTCCACACCGGATTATAAAGCTCGGGGTTCGGGGTTCAGGGATCGAAATAGCAGTCTACACGGCGAGCGGCGTCGAGCTACTTAATAATTAATTATATAAAAAGATATTTTCATGTATAAAAATATAGGGGGAAGTCCACGAGTGCCGGACACCTAAGGTTATTTATAAATAAATAAAAAAATTTTTACGAAATGTTTATTAAATTATGACTTATGTTAGATAACAAAGCCCCCGCGCCCCTTTCACTTGCATTTTGAAATAAAAAGATTTATACTCGCTTAAATAATACGTGTTACATATAGTGTCCGGCTTTAGGTGCCGTCCGGCGTTACGGGACCTATATTAAATTTCGTTGATTATAAAACTTTACAAAATGTCATGGCCCTTTGTTTCTCTCAAATTCACCTCAAGCTCACTTGATTCCCACAATAAGCATGAATTACAATAGCAGACACAAAGGTCCAATTTAATTTTCAATAATTATACTGTCTAAACCAAATGAACTATGTCACAACATATAACACGTATCAAACAACTAACTATTGAACTATGTACAGTGAAGTTCCCAGTTAATTCCTAATTATTTAAATACGCTTTTTTATTACTTTTCTAAAATTTGCCAACTGTACCTTTTTGTCCCATAAGCGTCGAAAAAGTGATAACCAGGGTGCCAGGACAGATCCAATGTCTTATTTTTAATTTTATACGATAATAATAAATGAAACTAGTGGTGTATGGCATCGTACCTTATGGCAAGTTGCTGGAACTTTCCGCAACGTAACGAAATGTTCGATTTTTGATATACAAAAAACATTTTTTGGAAAAAAAATAATGAAACAAAAAATTTCTTTTTCTAAAAGCAATTATTTTCTCAAAAGAAGCAGAAAGTTTTTTGAATCATTCAAATCGGATGCTCAGTTTTTTCAAAAACTGCAATTTTTTGTATATTTAGCTGTGTATCTTCGAAATGGCTGGACCTGTCTTTGCCAAAAACCAATCACCCTTTTTCCCAATCATTACAAATTGAACGTTTTTTGAATCATTCAACTCGCATACTTTGTTCTCTCAAAAACTAGATTTCTATTTTTTTGCACTCTCTGCTCCGTATCACCGTAACGGCTGGACCTGCCAACAACTAATCAGCACATCTCATCAATAGGAATCGAATGTTTTTTGAACTATTCAAATCGGTTGATACGTGCGCCCGAAAACGTGAACGAAAAAATGCGGACACACAAAACACACACATCCATTTTTTCTGAGATATGTCCAGAAACCTTCAAAACGTGAAGATATGCAAAAATTTTCATTTTTGATTTTCGGCCCATTACTATAACTTACCCTACGGGAATTCTTAACTAAATTGGTATACAAAGATATTTTATAAAAATGCAGTGTATATACAAAACTTCGCATATTTATTTAATTTTCAAATCTGTATAATAAAGCACATACATTTAAATTACACTACGTTTTAAATTGCGCTGAAATAACGTTGCCCTTATATAAAGCTGATACTATAAATATAACTTGAGCTCGCAAATGAAACTGTTTGTTTAGAATATTATATTGCGAAATTTGCGGGAAATAACGACCTTTTACTGTTGTAGCCACATGATATTTCTCCCTGCCTTTTCTCCGGCAAAACGTAGTCGCCTAGACTTGGCGCGGCGGCGTTGTCATCGATTTACACGTGCTACGAGCTCACCTGCACCATCAGCGTTTTTATCACTTTTTTTTTGCTTTAAGCTAGATCCAAATAAAGTATTCCTGATGTGTGGTTTTGGTTTGTTAAAGTACTGAAACGAATGGTTTTTACGAGTATTGTAAAAAAAATTAAAATTCTATTGATATTATGTTGTATTAAGATTTATTTCACTTTTCAAGTTTTATTTAATTCATTGCTAGAAATGATTAGCTTCGTATACCGGATAATAACGCGCAGGAAAAATTCAATATATTTTATTTGTTTCCGTAATTTCTTGAAAATTATCATTGGAAACGGGTTGAAATTCACTGCTTCGCAATCGGCGAACGAACACATAAACAAAAGTTTAAGGGTCAGATAAGGAAATCCGAACGACATGTATTGTGAAGCAAAACGAGATACAGATATCACAGTCTGCGATTCGGTACGAGCTTTTGTATTGTACGTTCCAGTTCGCACTTGTAATTTCATTATCATGAAGTGCCTTTTGATATATAACCATACATCGTAGACCTTACAAAATTGTTGAAAGAGCTTTACTTTCTAATATAATTTTAACTGCATACTGAAGAAGATTGTGATTTAAACAGTTCAACAATTTGTTATATTGGCTCATCGTCGTAAATGTAACTATTAATTAAAATCATTACTAAAATTACTCTCTGCTGCTAACAAAATTTGCAGAGTCCCCAGTCACCAAATAATATGTAGAATCTGATTACCATAGGCAAACAAAGACTTCTGATATGATTATTTATTCCATATGACTTTTACATTTCACACAACTGACTAAAAACTGAACTAAACTAACCACTACATGATTCAATTAAAAAAACAACAATCACTCTACTTTTTGCAAGTCTATTCTTGAGTAGGGTGACTTAATGCATTTTAAGATAACATGCAGTTTATTACTTTGTTTACTGTTTGAATGCAGATACAATGTAAGGATTTCTACATTAAAAATAGATGAATAACAGATATTTTGTGCTTTTTGATAAATGTTGATAAAAATGAATGTTATCGCTGCACGTGTAAAACTAGTCAATGTATTACAAAGTTAGGATGAATAATCCAATATATTACGTAGTTTATATATTAACCGTTATAATGAATAAGAATAAATACGAACGAGGCACGTAGTGTCTAATAATGTTTATTACATTTTGCTTCTAAATATTTTATATATGGAAAAATAAACTTTGATGAGAGCAGTGTAGCGTTTTTTTTTAAATTTAATTTTGTTTATGAATAAAAAATCTCCCAAAATAATAATTGAATACGATAGCGTCTGCGGCATCTGAGTTTGTGGTTTCGAATTCACGTGAAGCTTAAAGTCTCAATCGTACATATTGTTTCTTAAAGAAACCATTATTTCGAGTTCGGTGTTTTATTATGTTTTTATACAAACAATATTTTTTCATTTTTCACATCCGGTTTGATACGAAAATTGAGTTCACATACCTGTCACAATGTTGTTTAATTTATTAAGTCTATTTATAGTAATTACTGGTAAAAAAGTTTTAACCACAAAATCAATACATTCACATTTTGCAAGCTCACGCGACATATTTCTGTGCACTTTTTGCAATCAATTTTCCGCGCTCAAAGTTGGTAATAAAAATAAAATAAGCAAAAAATGAAGAAATTAAAGTTAAAAAAAACTCTGGCATATAACAGTATGTTTTTGACATTGACATATACAAAGTTCAATTAGTTCATTTTAGTTTTATTAACTTCACTTCATTTACTAAATTCGTACTGATTAATAGGTCTGGCTTCATTTTAATACTCAGTATATGAATGCGATAATTTATATTTTTACGAGAATAAATTTATACCGTTTTGCAATTTAAGAATATAACTCTGTTAAAATAATTATTCGCGTTGTACACATTTTTGATCGGAACGTTTGAGTGCATCGTAAATATTTAACAGTCTTTTTTGCATGCCACACAGTGATCGGCTGTATAGCCGCAGTTGATTTTGTTCATGTTTATTTATTATGGTGGAAGTACAAATTGGTTTCATTCATACTTTTGTAAGTTCGCATTAGTTTCAGCATAAAGTTTCTTCCTGCATTTAGACTTCTTATCGACATCAAACAATGGATAGAGACATTCGATAAACGGAATGGCTGTAATAATCGTGTAAGTCACGTACGAACTCTTGCGTTAGGAATAAAAACATCATTAAGGAGGCGTCGGAGGCAAAAATCTCACAATAAAAATAAATGATATGTACAAGCCAATGACCGATTGGCTTTTTCACATACGAGCGGCAAATCGCCAGCTTACAGCTATTATTACTTCGGCAAATAATAATAAAAGGGGTTTTTATGTGTTTTCTCGACGATCGTTTACACATAAGTGCTCATTATGCACTGGATTATGTTTCTGACACCTGTTTGTCGACTGTTGCTATTATTGGCTGCCGATGATCTATACTGCATGACTTGTGTGTTGTGTGCTGGTACGTGTACGGCACGTATTAGATCCGCGATCTCCTGTAATGAATTATGCACAGTACATGAATTAGTTCCTAAGCGCCTCGGTTATAAATTATAGGTGCACTCACGCAAATAGTTCCCACTTAACGAACGGATCAAGAGCAGGCACATCGACTTGGAGAGCTTGCAGCTTCTACGCTGAACGAGCGCGCTAACTTCTATCTATCGCTTCACTTACCTCGCTACGGTTTGGTATTATAATGCTTAAACACTACACAGGGTATATCATACATCTAAGATACCGTTGCTTTATAAATTTTCTTTGAACTTTATTTTAATACGAATTCAAAGCGTTCTGCTTATTCGATTTTAGCCCAGTGGAATCACACGCGAGGACGGGTTTGGGCCTGCTGTAATTTAAGCACTATTCATTTTTAGATGTTTTCACAATTGTGTACTTTAGTAGTTTTGCTTTTCATTCTTATAATTAATGGCATGCTTTGATGTTCATACATTTTATATAGAGGCGTTCATAGTGCAGTGGTAAGAGCCTCGGCTTTGCAACAACAAGGTATCGAGCTCAAATCCCATGCTACGTAACACCTACAAATGTAGATCTAAATATATTTCTAAGAGGAAATAGCTTTCTGGGCATGGCTGCAATAACATATATACCACATCACAATTAACTAGTGGTATATAGCATCGTGCCTCAAGGAAAATTGCTGTAACTTTTCGTGCCGTAATGCATTATTATAAATACTGTACAGAAAAGTAATTAAACAAAATTCAATCAATCAAATTTAAAATAAAGGACATTGTCCAATATTTATAAGAATTATATAAACTGAATAGCAAAGTTAAAATTATTCATTTGAAGTATATTAGCGAGCTTTGGAGCTTTAGCCAGAATTAAAATTAAAATTCGAATTATTTTCGATATTCAAAAAAAAAACATTTTTTAGAAACTAAAAAAAAATAAAGAAAAACATCTTCTTCCGAAAGCTTTTTTGAATCATTAAAATCGGAGCAGTTCTCTCGAAAACTGCCATTTCTTCCATTACGAATTGAATGTTTCTTGGTTATTCAAATCGGATGCACTGTTCTCTCAAAAACTCGATTTCTATTTTCTGCATTCCTTGCTTCGTATTTGAGTAACAGTTGGACCTGCCTTTTCCAAAAACTAATCAGCACATCATCCTATCAATAGGAATCGAATGTAGACGTGGACAAAAAAATGCGAACACAGAAAACACACACACTGGGCTATGCCAAAATGTTCAGAAACCTTCAAAACGTGAGGAAATGCAAAAACTTTCAATTTCGATTTTCGGCCCATTACTATAACTTATTCTGCGGGAAGTTAATAATATGAAAGAATTGCTGTTAATTAAACTTCAAAATCGTAAATAATACTTTACAACAGTGTTGTAGAACACTAAGAATAGTTCTGATTGTTGTTCAAATAATAATAAAAAACTCTACATAAAGTTTTAACCCTTACCGCTAGAGACTGGTTCCAAGTAGCACATAAGTTTTACTTCTATCGAAAACGTACCTGCTGTAAATTTGATATTATTGTGTATATTATATTATTAACTGAGTCGATACAAACTGTCGAGTGCCTCAAAGGAGACAACCGAGTGATAAGCCAGACTTACCTTGTTTCCTCAGCGGAACAGTTGAGTGGAAAGGGTTAAATTTAAATATTTATTTTGTGGTTGTTACTTTTATAAACTTAGCATTGACACTATTAACATTCATAGGACGAGTGTTAAATAATTTCTACACAAACCTACGCCATGGACAACAAAAGCGCTGTGGGTACGTCGTTTCTTACGTCGTTCATTGCTAAACCTCATAAGATATGGAGTGTACCTTGTCAATATTAATAATACTTCTAATAATAGCTTTGTATTGAAACGACAGTCTTACAGGTCACGGAACAGATGTTACTCTCGACTGGGCTTGTCCCGCACGATAATATCTGAACACGAATACAGTGTCATTCCTCGGCATCGGATTGAATTCATGAGAATTATTTATTCTCTCATTCAAATACATTATGTTTTGGTGATACGTTTTACAGATGTTAATTTGAAAGCTCATTTAATGACCGTTATTTAATATATTGTCGGATTTGAATTGAATTACTTGGAAATCTAAATACTAATTATATGAATGGAATGAATGAAATTTGTTTCAGCAATTCTAGTCTTAAAGATTTGATTTTTACATATGTGTAAATAATTATATTGATCATAAAAGGTTGAATTAACGTTTTTATATTCTTTACTATTTTGCGTAAAGAATATCCTTGAATATCTTCATAATCATGAAATTTCATTAGTTCTCCGAAATGATATTTACATGCCCGCTTTGTAAGGAGTTTATATTTATATTAACAATTAAATTTGTCTGAGGAATTCCTCGACGCTTTAACAATATTGACTAAAAGACAATGAACTCTTTTTTCTTGGCGTTCAGACGATCTCTAGTTACAATAGCTTTATAAGGGAAGTTTGCTCCCTAAGCTGAAACTAATCAAAAACTACTCGTGATCGAATAGAGTGGAAAGCATTCACTGCGTCTAACAATAATATGAAATGCTAATGAACTTGAAGGTTATCTATATTGTTATAATTGATTGACTTTACCGTGAAAAGGCTTTGTGAATATTAATTGCGAAATTATAATCAGTTTTAATTCTGAATTTATGCTGATAACAAGTAAAGAATGGAACTAAATTATTTAAGTTCTTGAATTCGACTTTAAAGATCCATATTCAGATCCAGCCGTTTTGGAGATACGGAGCAAAATGCAAAATCTAGTAGTGGTTTTATACGCGTTGTTTTTGAATGCATTCATTTTCACTCGACTCGATAAGGTTTTATTATATAGGGTTTGTCGGTTTTCAAAAACCCGTTTTTTGACAAAATTATAGGATTCGAAAACCGATTTTTTAGTGAAAAAAGTCGGTTTTCGCTGTATAAATGGAAAATGACAAATATAGCCAAATATAAAAGATAGATGAAAGCGTTTTGATTCTTGAAATCATATCGGTTCAATAGCATTTTATATCTTACAAGTTTGCAATGGTTCCCAATGGTACTCTAAATTATAATTATTAGCACACTATGATTAGCATTATAGAGTCTGATATCTAAAACCGTATTCAAAATTTAGAGTTATTATATATAATATAGAGTATGGAGTTAGTACAATTTTGAGAGTAGTTAAGGGGGCATCTATTAATCACGTGAGGTTTTTAGGGGGAGGGGAAGTTTGGGAGAGGGAGGGGTAACTCGTTTTTTTTAAAAAATTCAAATATTTAAAAAAAATCAAATTTTTTGTAAATGAAAGTACACGTAATTGGTGGGGGAGGGGGTAATTTTGAATATCACCACGTATCACCAGGAGGAGGGGGATGTTCCAATAACCTTAAAAAATCGATCACGTGATTAATGAACGCCCCTTAATAGAGAATCACTTACTTCAGTCAGATTAGAGTGGTGATTACAATTTAGACCTAATTTTATTGAGAGCAAAGAATATGATAAAACAGACACATATAATAATGAATACAACTGAAGTATTTCGACTTAGCAAATAAAGATTCATTCAAGAAAAGTCATTTTACTATCTTGGACTAATAAGAAAATGTATCTATCTATTTATAAATGATTTCCTGAAATTGATTTATAGTCCTCAGTAAACTGCATTGGTGTTCAGACTCTGTAAAGGTATTAAATTCAAATAATTCAATAACAGTATCGCAAGTTACAATATTTTATAAACGTTTTATGCTTTATACAAAACACACCTTTCCCTTTAACAATTCTCAATAAATCGAAATGGCATTTTTCTCACAATGGAACCCGATATTGTAAATTAAAATACAATCGAAACGCTCGCGCAAAAAAAAAACGCTCATCGATTACCGCGGTATTATATTTTACATAAAGTGCTCCACTCTTACAAGCACCGAGGAACGTACACCCGATGTATTATATGTGGCAATTTAATCTTTTTGGGTGAATGGTTATTTCTGACGAATTAACTCTTTATGAAGCGATGTATGGTTTAATTACATTATTACAGTCATGCATCTGAACATTCATTTCGAACCCAAGGATTTAATTATGTCGAAAAAAAGCGGATCGAACTTTACACACTAAAGGATGAAGAGATTATCATGAGTATCAATCACGTCCGAATCAAACTCGAAAATGTGTAAAATATTCTCATTTGTGCATTCATGGCGAAATTTATTATAATTACATATTGATAAATATTTTAACATGACTTACATCACTTTGTAATCAGTTGCATACATTTTTGTTATATTGCATACACACAATAACCATCTTATAACAACGTGTCACATCATTCGGCGGTTTTTTTCGGCTAGATAGTTTGCAATGAAGAAGTGGTAATTATGGTAGTCCGTAAAACTACCCAGTTAGGTTAGTCAGTAAAACAATTTAGAAGATTTAAATCTAAAAATAATCGAACCTTCTAAATTATTATGCATTTTTTCACAGATTGTTTATTTTTAGGCTGACAATAGTATCAAATCCTTTACATAATTTAAATCTGCGATCTTTGATTAGCTCATTTTACTTACATTCATGTCTCGTATTTTATTCAGTGTCCAATACTGATAAATGATGTAATTCCGGATTATTCTTTATAAAATTGAGAAAAGAAAAATACATGATGAATAGTGAGAATTTGTTCTTTCTTTGAGTTTAAATTTTTTAGACCATACTGCTGAAAAAGCCAAAAAATGAAACTTAGAATAAATTATACTACATAGTACAATTTTAAATTTAGTACATATTTATCAGAATCATTATTTATTATCAAAATCAAGTGATTTTTTAAATTTATTTAGAATTCATTTAGAATAGTTAAAGAGGTATTCGGGTTCTCATAATCTCATATCATCAATTCCTTCAACAATGAAGCATATTAATTTGATTTCGAATATAAATATAGCAAAGATATTCACAGTATGACTGGTCGTGTGAGAGGTTATCATTTGGACTGTTTTATTGTTCAATTATCGTTCTGCAAATTATTTATCACAAAAGTTTCCGAATCAGGTAAATGTAGTATTAGTATCATTTTTTCACAAAATTTGTAAATTTATTCATGACTTCATATCAAACATTTTAACCAGCAGAGGCGCTAAATTGACAATATTTGTTCGTCATGTGATAAAATCGATATAACAATTGTCATGACAGTCAATTTACATTTCGTTGAAATGAACAATTTAAATTACCATGAAATTGAGTAACATACATATTCGAATACCTTGTTTTCGAACATTCATATTCGATATTGTTTAGAAGCTTTTTAGGGAATTCAGATTTAATTTTCAATTTAAATATATTATAAGGTAGAGCGGAGCTTAAAAGCTCTATCACTATTATCCCAAAAAGTAAAGGAGTAAACATTAAAAATATTAAGAAGTAAAAAAAATCAATGTTACAAGAGAATAATTACAATACCAGATCAAGGTTATATACAGTGTCATCTTTGTAAAAAATATGTCCATGAAATTTATATTTTGCATGTAACTATTTTTGTAAAATTCTTTTAAAATTAAAAATAAGGCTTTGTATTTGTTTGCCCCTTGGCTGTCTGTCTCATTTTATCCAGCCTGGGGGTAAAACGGACCATTTTAAAAATAGAAAAAAAAAATCGTAGTGTTACAATGATGAATTAACTGGGAATTTTACTGAACATAGTTATATTATACTTCTTTTGTATATAAATAATTAAACACTGAATTATTTACACCAAGTAAATATTTCACAGTGAGTCAAGTAGAAGCGCTTGCAATTCCTTTCGTTCAAAAGTTCTGGTTATTTAATCGCTATCGTATTATAGCAAACTTTTAAATATTTCTTCTATAAGGTGTTTATAAGTGATCCCTCTCGAAAAATGGGTGTGAGAGGTGTAGCTGATTGTGAGTAGAAAAGAATGTTTAGCGATGTCCGCATTCATGACACGAAAATCTAAAGCCGACTTAAAATCTTGTTAGACACTGACTTACATATACTTAGTGATAGACACTTGCGCCATCTGTTCGGACTTTGTTTGAGATATTCTTCCCTTTTCTTTGTTTAAACTTCTTTTGTGTCGTTTTCATTTTGTGATGTGCTTTAGAGTTTTCACAGCTTTTATTTTGTACGGAGTGCAAACATTTTTATTTCAAACTCGAAGTTAAATATATCTCGGCAGCAACCTTATGTTGTAACAATACATAATATATGGTGCGTGGAAATCGAATGTTATTGCTTAAACTTAACGCACTTGAATAATACATAGTTATTAATATAATATCACACTTATTAAATTTTCGTAGGGTAAGTTCCAGTAATCGCAAAAATTGACAAAACTAATGTTTTTTTCATATTTTAGCGTCTTAAGATGTTCTGAAAATTTCGGCATACCTTTGAAAAAATTGATGTATGTGTGTATGTGTTTGTGTGTGCGCGTGTGTACATGCGGATACAATTTTTCGTTGACGATTTTTCTTGAGCACCGATCAGCCGATTTGGATAATTCAAAAAACATTCGATTCCTATTAACGGGGAGACGTGCAGATTAGTATTTGGCAAAAGCAGGTCCAGCAGTTTCGGAGATTTGCTGTAAAAACTGCAAAAAATGGCAATTAAGTTTTTGAGAGAACGGAGCATCCGATTTGAATGATTCCAGAAACATTTCACTTGGGAAAGAAAAATTGGTTATTGGGAAGGTAGATCTAGCGGTTTAAAAAACTTTATCAAAAATGCCATTTGGCAGTCAAATTTGGTCATTAGACATATACGCATCTATCAGACTTTAATGAAATTTTAATAAAGCGAACTAATGTTCAGCAAGACTGTTAACTTTAAATGATTTGGTACGTTGATGTGTTCAACTTTATTATTTATATACTTTATTATTATCAAGAAACCTAATTTTACTGGCTAATTGGTATTATTGGCTTTTTTATTTTTCGCCAAATTAGTATTGAGTTTTAACAGGTCATGTTTTCTATATTACTCTCGATTTCAAAAATGTATATTGTAGCTCCTAAGTTCACATTAATAATACTACATTCAATTAACATATGCAATTAATATTCTGAACCGAATAATGAATCACACAATATCAAAAACAAAACCCATTATTATATGTGTTTTTTTTTCTCTATAAAATATAAATGCAAATGATACTAGCATTACCATAATTGAGTGCCTCCGTCGCAAACATGAGTGCAGTAAATCAATGACTTTTGAATTATTTATACACTCGGCATCATTTGATTTGTTATTGCCATTGGCTAACAATAATTTTAGACTTATATCGATTTACATTAGATTTATTAGACTTGCAAAAAACTTTACATAGTACATTTTCTCCGGTAACTTTGTGTTGTCGGACTTTGGCTTAAAGTTCGATTTTCCAAGTGTATTAGTATATGATATCCAGACTGGCGCTGGCTTTGTCTGAGCTTTTAATACACAAGATATTGTAGAAAATTGTGATAGCTTGGAGCCCTCGGGAGATAAAAATTTACTTCAAAGGAGATGGAAATAAATATGATAATTTCGACGGTCGTAGGATTAAAATCTTGGTGATGTAATAACTGATGTAGAGTTGGGTTGTAATATATACGTTGCTTTTTTAAGGTTACGTAGTGTAAGGTGTGAAGATAAAAAATATTTTCATTTCACATGTTTGCTCATTTTGCATAATTTCGTATCATAGACACTAGCACGAACTACATTTAAAGAGAAATGCATTTTTCTTAAAGAAATAATTCGTTTTGAATCCTTGACGTGATGCAAATATGATTGCAGGAGTGTTTCCTGAATAGCACCGTTTATTTGAAACAAATTAAAATTTGATGTTGTTTTTCAATATATTTGTTATCTCAAGAAATATTGATATTAACCCAAATATTTCACTTAAATATTGAGGTAGTAATATTTTGAATAAATATTAAACTTTTATGGACGATGGATATGAACAAATACATTTCAATCACACATGCGTTTGTATTAACATTTATTTTTATTTTGTTAAATAGTCGATTGTGCAGAAATCAAAGATCTATGATTTGTTGTATTATATTTTCGACTACTAGTTAGCTTTATTAGAAGGCAACCCAAATGAATGACCTTTTTCTTTGTGATAAAATTTTTAGGTACTTCTAATTGTGGTGTTATATACAAAGCCTCAAAAGGTCATTTTCCTTGAAACATATTTGGGTTTATATTGAAAATGGATACAATTGCTACTTAATATCAGGTTGTATGTAGCGTGGGATTTGAACTTCAAACCGTGTGGGTGTAAGTGTGAGACTCTTATCAGCTATACCGAATATTTTGTGTTTATTGCCCTATTCAATAACTTTGAATGTTTATACAGATTAAGAAATTCCGGAATTGATTATGAATTAAATATAATGCTAAGATTTCTACCACTAGCAAGTACATACAGGGTATTCCAGAACTTTGTTGAAGTCTGTATAAAAGTTCAAACTTGCACAAGTACATTTGCTTTCCAATCAATGTTTTTTTTTTGCTCTAAGCAAGCTACAAAAATTAGTTATCATAGTTATTAGTTAGTAAAATTGTAATTTTTTACTCGAAATTTTTCAATAATAAAATTATCGAGTATTTTACCATTTTACAATCCTGATTAAATGCGGCAAATTTTGATGAAACATGCTAACACTTCAGTACATTGTTTAATGATTATTTTAAAATGCACTTTTAAAGAACCTCTCAAAGTCGATTGATTTTAAAAATTTAAAATTTACAATTCAACAAAAAGTCCTAATTCTTGAAAATAGGGCAATTGTGTTACGGAAAAATAATAAAAATTAATCACAATAACTGAAAAATGGTTATAGTTTCACCAAAGCCTTAAGATTGTACTCAAAACCTCATAATTTACAAATAATATGATTTTTTTACTATTCTTTTCTGGATAGTTATTGTCATAACTATCACCCTGTTTTGGCTTGACGTTAAGTTTTGGGCTAACCTGTATATAGTGATAACTAATTCTTGTAGCTTGCTTAGAGCAAAAAAAAAAAATCATTGATTGGCAAGCAAATGTACTTGAGTAAGTTTGAACTTTTATACAGACTTCAACGATCATTTACTGCAGTAAAAAGTAATCAGATATTTTATATATTGCATTTCACTGTATGTAATAAATCAAAAAATCCTTTCATTAAAATTCGAAATATTCATGATATATTAGCAACAACTTTTGAATAAGTTTAATATTTCACTAGCCCAATAGCGGGCGCTGCAATAACTCTGGCAAGAACGGCAAGTCTCTATAAATCCACGACCGAGTCAGAATCTTTTTGATCGGGAATATACGGCATTCCTTTATTTCTGCTGTTCGGATTTTACCGATGATTATATTGGAAACTCGCAAATCCCCAAATCATTATAACTGCTGCCGATGGGAAACTATTTTTCTTTTCTTTATAGCCCATCGCGAGCGCTTACTGCGGTTTGAAAAACTGCTCGGGATCATTGCCGTAGTACGAATGGGTCTACGATTCTTAAACCGTGACTATCACGTACGAGGCGAAAGTTCAGAGTTTAGGACGTCGAACGTTCTCATCGAACGCTGCCGAAGCATTCATTGTCAGTCCTCTGTCGATGCTGGATTAATCATTAATCATTTAATTACAATTCGCGTCACAGGTTAATAGATAATCTGTTAATCTTAATTAAAAGAGTGCCGTTGGGAGGTTAAGCGGACTAAGAGGCACTCTATTATACACACAGTAATCAATTAATACTCTATTGTTTCAAGGCGTAGTATTATTAACACTCATAGTATTATTTGCACATATGTTTGCTGTCATAAACATTTATACTAGGTAGTGCAAGTCTAACAATGTAATCGTATCTTTGCTGGGTGTGGGTTTGCACAACTCTAGTTTGGATAATTTTATCAATTCATAGAACTCGATTTATAGATAATAAATACATGTATTGTGTAATGTCGCTTGTTGACAATGTTACGTGATAACAATTGACATTGAGTGTTTGCACAATTAAGGTGTTTTTGACAAATTACTTTGCCACTTGGCCAGGGCCTAAGTTTTGCCACTTGGCCAGGCCCTAAGCTTTGTCACTTGTCCCGATTTTTTCAGATACTCGTCCGGATATTACTTTGCCATTCTACCAAACTTTACAAACTACTTCGTCAATTGGCCAACGCCTTAGTTTTGCTACTTGTCCCGATTTTTTCTGATACTCGTCCGAATATTACTTTGTCATTCTTCCAAACATTACAAATTACTTCGCCACTTGGTCAGGGCCTTAGTTTTGCCACTCGTCCCCATTTTTTCAGATGCTCGTCCGAATATTACTTCTTTCAAACATTACAAATTACTTCGACACTTGGTCAGGGCCTTAGTTTTGCCATTCGTCCCGATTTTTTCAGATATTCGACCGGATATTACTTCTTCCAAACATTACAAATTACTTCATCACTTGGTCAGACTTTAGTTCTTCTACTCGTCCCGATTTTTTCAGTTACGCGTCCAGATATTACCTTGCCATTCTTCCAACCTTTACATCTACATTTTTATTTTTAATGATTCTTAAGCGAAACATTTTTTTGCCAATTCTCCGATAAAATAGACATGTTATATTACAGATCTATAAACATAAGAGTTGGTAGTCATGAACTGCTAAAAAGCTATGTATTTGCTGTGGGATGAGGGGTTTTACACGTAAAACCTAACCTCCAAAAGGTACAAATGTCAAATAACAATTTTATCATAACTGCAACTTTCTGGTGTCTCTTTGATAACACGTACGTGAAGTCTAACCGAATATAAAATTATGACGTCTGTGCCTTTTGGAGGTTAGATTTTATATGTTAAACGCATGATTGCACAGAAACCAGTAAATAAGTAGCTTTTTGACGATTTGTGACTACATAAACTCTGACTATAATAACTCATACGATTATAGACCCGCAACATAACATTGGATCCTGTTTGTCGAAAAGTTATATATGATAATGACTGCCTCGAATATTCTGTGCATTTATATTATAGAGCACGGACTATACATCTCGTCACAAATGTGCGAGCAAAAATAATATAACCATTTTCAATTACTATTTTACAACTATATTTTTCCGATACAGTAAAAGAGAGAAGTAGAAAGATTCATGGTACATTCGAATTGCTACAGTAGAAAATTTTATACTGATAAACAACTTACTTTTATATATGTGCTTGTGCTTATAAACTTACGCCGGTTTCTTTTTCCGCTTAGTTTGAAATTTGCAGTTCTAGCGATACTATAGATTTATGTAAACTACGCTTCGGTTTCGTTCGAATACGACCAAAAAAAGAGCCGGTAAAGTTGTCGAAGCCGCGGAGCCATTTGAACGCACATCCGCAAGTATTCCATACCCACATGCGAGCAATAGTATACAGTTTTCCGTGACTGTATGTATATCATTCATATAACTTCATACAATAAAGAATTTCCTTAATCTCCTAGAATTTACTATTGGATTCGTTCGTTCGTGTGATTGGGTTACCAAAGGTTGCGCAACGTAAGCCGAGTACCACGCTGTTCAATTTTACATTATTGCCGTGTTTTTGCTATTATACATACATAAACTGAATGTTGTGTATTTAAGCGCATGTTTTATTATAGCAACATGCATCGATGATATATACACACACATGTAAATATATGTATATATATATATATATATATATATTTAATAAATAATTTACTATCATAAAACAGCCAAAATATTCGTATGATAGTAAAAGCCATTGTTGCAACTAACAAAGTTTTTCAAATTTTGCACACTTTTCTAGAAAACTCAAAACTCGTATCTCGGATATTGCTCGCTCATTTGCCGGCTCGTATCTCAAAACACTCGAATGCCAGGTCACTCGTAAGTCGTGCTATTTATTGTACGTGTATATTGTTGTGCACTCATGCACATACTTCGATCTCATTTATTATTATTAAATATTTATATACAAACTACGAAATATGTTTGATTATTTATTCTTACTTACACTGTAGACCCTTAGCCATATACTACGTGCATCGATCGTACTCATTGTTATCAACGGTTTTTATTAAAATAACATACAAACTACGCAAAATGTCTTATTACTTATTCTTCTGAAAATCTTTGTTAAAAATTATTACTCACATGTCTGCACTCATACAAGTAAATTAGCTTAGCCACAATATCTTAAGATGGATTAAGCCGCACTATTTAACAATATTATTCCAATAGCGAAAATAGGGCAGTTGTCTAAATTTCGTCTTGATGAAAATGTTTTAAATATTGTTAAGGATCTATGGAATAAATAATAATCAATATCAAAAATCTTTGTTTGAAAATATACTGAGTATTTTAATATCAAACGGAATTGGATGGATTAGAACAATAGTATTATTTGGTGGCAGCGACCCAACAATTACATACAAATATGTTATGCTGTAGTATTTAAATATTTATAGTATGAGTCAAACGCGTAAAAATAAATCAAAATTTTAATTATTATTAAAACATTATTTATTCGTGATGCAGTTTGGTAATCGAGTAAGAGAACAGTTTTCATAATTCGTTTACAATGTACAATAAATAAATAATTGATATGTGGTTGAATGAATCGATATTTCATGCAAACTAAAATTGACATTTGATTATCTATTGTCAGCTCGCTTTTGATTTTTATATTAATTTATTATATTGTGTGTAATATATCAAAAGTCTTGTTACAGCCACATGAAATTAAATACGAAATATATTTGATTATTCATTCTTAATTACACTGTAGATCCTTAGCCATATACCACGGGCATCGATTATTAAATTCTTATTACACATTATTAAATATGAAATAAGTCATTTTTATTTTTTACGTGTTATCATGAAGTTTTTAATTAAAAAATACTTATCATTGTTATGCATTCTCTAATCAAAATTCCATATTTGAAGTATGTTTGTTTTGCAATAAAATACCATTCAATGAAGTGGAAATGAATTCAAGTACCATGTGATTTTTGAAATTTAATCTATTTTATATAATTATATATTTATTTTATATATTTGAACATTGCACTAATTTTTATTTGTTTTGTTTCAGGTGAGTACTAAAAACTAAACCAACTTCATTTTGGGGATGATGGTGAGTCGATGGATAAATTCTGTAATTCTTATATATTTAACCGCTGGAGTTATTTATTTAGGATAATACCAATATTTCTCGATATTGGACATATTAAACTTTTGATCGTCTATCGGCTATATCGTTTTTCTTTCCCTTTACAAAGATATTTTTAGTATCAAAATGAAATTACTGAGCGAGCGGTCCAGCGCTATCGTTTCTGTGCGCGGATCAAATAAGATAACTATTCCCATAGTTATAAGATTACGTAAAGGGTAATGCTTTTGGGGAACGGATCTATTTATACCTCTTTTATATCACAAGATTCTAGTTTCAGACGCTATAATCGACACTTTGTCAAGGATATATTTCAATTTACGCGAATCTTTGGAATCAAAATTACACTGACCCATATTTAATCATCTTTTGTTGGAAAAATGTATAAGTAATGTAAATGTTTGCACTATTTATTAAATATTTTAAATATACATACGTTTCGAGACTCGATTTGTTCCATCATTAGTGTAATATATGTTATATTTATTAACTAAAATAAGGACTAGGACGTCTGTGTTATCCGATGCACGACTTCATGACTCGGTGGTAACGAACACATATGTGTTATACGCTGGATGACTAATCTCATATGACACTAGTTTAATTGAATTTATGGACTATCACATAATAAATAAATAAATTTTTATTTAACAAAGCCGGAACATGTTAAATTATAAAAATATACTAAACACGCTCTACATGATTTTAAATTAATACAGTTTATCCACATGTTCTTATATACATATACATTTTTTGCTGACGGTTACATTTTTAAAGAATTCTGTCTAAATTCTGAAGTGTTACCTAAATATATTTCATAATTAATACATTGTTTTCTATTTATGTACAATATCCAGAAACATTTATTTAATGCATTGTCTTATATTTTGAAAATTTATATTCAAAATACTTTTTTAAATTAAAAGCCAATTTGATTATATTAACATTAATTACTATTATTTTATAAAATATTTTTTATAATTAATACATTGTTTTCTGTTTGTGCACTTCATCAAGAATTGAATGCACGCATTGTTTCATAGTTAAATTTTTTTTGTTTAAAATACTTTGTTAAATTAAGAGCTAATTTGATTATTTGCTGCGAGGCTTTGAAGAGGGCTTGAATTATGGAATTTGTTTCCATCACTAATAAATACGGATATAAATAAATATATAGAGTAATACCATATAATATAATGCATTTCAAATATCACATGGTATTTCAATTCATTAAAATTTATTACCACTTCATCGAATGGTATTTTATTGGAAAACCAAGATACATTGTTTTATATTTTAAAAAATTATGTTTAAAATTCTTTTATGAATTAACAGCTAATTTGATCATTATTTGCGAGACTTTGAAGAGGGCTTGAATTATGGAATTAGAACAGAACTACCACAATATAATAAAGCGAATTTTATTGCTGAATTCGTTGCTCATAAATATTGGTTGATCATTTAGAACAAAATTATGGATATAATTAGGGGAGACTGGGTACGGTTGTGCCAGGATACGGTGGTGACAGCTGTAATAATTGTTAAACTATACTGATTTTGTGATAGGGTTCAAAGGGAGAAAGATGCAGTATGCTTGTTTGAACAAGGTTCCATTAGTTCATTGAGTCAGCGCCCTAATTTAACATGTTTTGTAGACCGCATTTCAAGAATCAAAAGATTAAACAGATAAAGAAAAATCTTAAACTTAACTAAGAAAAAATACGAAAGAAAAAGTGAAACGTAAATTCAATACAAGAAAAAAAGATTTCAAGAATATACCTTGTAAACTTTGTTCAAAAAATTATGTTTTGATATATATTGTTATATTATATTCAGGAGCTATGTTTGATGATTATGGTTTATTGTGTTACATATTTTTGACAATAAAAGTCGTTATAAACCTTTTTATATAGAGTTTATAGCAATTGTTTTTTACCCTATGCTTTTATCTATTTCAACTGTCCTGGGGTGCATGATTTGATTTTATGACTCGTATTTTATCCGTCGTATTTAAGGAAAGAATTTCAGTATTTTCACGTAGACAAATGTTCAAATTACCATTTAATGTACTTTTCTTCCAGCTAACTGGTAAATTAACGAAATTATTGCTGATCAACCGTACTCGGTATCCCCTTCTATTGGTTTTGTTTTTCACGAGGTCTTGTTTATTCTTTTACCTCACGCACATTTTTTGCATACGAAGTCACCATGATTCCATGATTTATTTTCTAAGGTTCATATCAACTGCATAAAATAAAATTCAAGTTGCCTGCATATCGATTGCTACTTAAAATGCATTGACGTAATACTGTTTATAAATTATGATCATAAAACATAATTTAATATACGCACGTTTAAAATTATCAGTGATAAAATATAGTGGCCGGAATTTCAGTATTCAAATTAATAATTGTGCAACTACGTGTTCCAGGAAGCGACGTTCAAGATATTTTACAAATATTGGTCTTTCAAACCATAAAGCCACATTTAACGACGGAATATTAAAGTTTTACATTGTTTAATTTAATCTTTCACAAATTGCTGAGCTTTAACTTGACATGATCCTCTTTGCAACTTTGTACTACCTTCTGCAGTTTAACCTGACATGATCGCAGCATTATATTCAATTACGCTTGGTTAAATGTTAATACGAAGATTGACCTCAATACAAGATACATTGTGCTCAAGTATCTCTCCGGGTTCGTTTAATAAACGCTTAATGCGAAATTATGAATAATATTTTATTTCGTTATTTCTCCGAAGTGTTGTTCGCCCGAGTCACGATTTTATTTTAACATTAATGATTCCTTTGAGTATAGCAGTTATTGGGTTTTATACATAGTTATGATTATGGGCGGATTACGAGAGCTTAAAAATTAAATTTAACTTTAACCATTACTATACACTTATTTTTTATTATTACAAATGCAGGGTTGCGCCGCATATTAATGAGGCTGCTCAGTTAATACGTAATAAATTGGTTTAATACGTAATTGTAAAAGACTTAAAACTTTATGGATTTTATTGCCTAGAATAATTTGAATTTATGTATTGAATGGAAAGAACATTAGAAATTAAACATAATTATTTGAAAGATACTCATTTATTAAAATAAAGTTCCATACATGCATTTGTTTTTAAATTAGTTGATGTTTTACAAACGTTTTTTTAAGTTTGAAGACTCTAAATTACTTCACCCTTATGATCTATTATATTTTATGTTTGAAGAGTTATTTTTAATATAATAATTAGGAATTACAAAAACTAAGCTCTTAAATATTTTTAGATCAAGATACCCAGATTAATAAAGATAACTAGATAAAGAAGAACTGAAAATTGTATTATGAGATTACGATGTTGTAATATTAAATTATAAGGTATTTAAATTAAATATGCATTTAAAACTTCTTTTTTTAAATACTATATATATACATGAAGATGAGTTTAATTACTAATTGTATCTGAACACGATTTTTGATTTCTTTATATTTTACTTGATTTTCTAATAATATATAGGGTGAGACAAAAAGGTCTAATTTGACTTTCAGCAATTGTACTGTCTTCTAAACTAAATGAACTACAAGACATGACATAACATATATTAAACAAAATATGTTCAGTAATATTCCCAACTAACTCCTAATTATAAAAATTTTTTTTTTTTTTACTATTTTTCTAAAATTTATCATCTGTCCATTTGCCCATCGACGGGGTACGAAGGGACATTCAGGAGGCAAACAGATCCAGCGTCTTTTTTTAATTTTAAAGGGTTTTAAGAAATAATAACTACATTATTTAACCAATGTGAAATACAAATTTTATGAGAACATTTTTTTACAAAGATTGCTTTGTATATTACCTTGATCTGGTATTTCGAAAGAAATATTCATCAGCAGATGTCGAATATTATTAATTTATCTGTGTAAACCTGCTTTTTTAAACTCAATCTACATCTTTATTCAGTATTTCTTATTATTTACATATTTAACAATGTAAAATATAAGTTGGACCATTTTACTCTACCTACATGTTAGTTTTTATAGAGATTATATAAAAAACTGTTGAATCTAACTTAAAAATAACAATATATATTACAAAACATATGAATAACGTATAGCTAAAAATTATATTCGGGTATCATGAACTAAATACAAGGGCTCAAAACCAAAAAGAAACTAGCAGCCAACATAAAAACGTTTGATATGAATATTGATACTTCGAAAAAAATATTTATCAGCAGATGTCGAATATTATTAATTTAGTTTATCTCTGTAAGCCTGCTTTTTTAAACTCAATCTACCTTCTTTATTTAGTATTTCTTATAATTATATCTTTAACCCATATGTACCCTTTCACTCCACCCATATGTAAGTTTTTATAGAGGTTATATAAAAAACTGTTAAGTCTAACTTAAAAATAACAATATATCTTACAAAACATATAACTTATAGCTAAAAATTATATTTGAGTATCATAGACTAAATACAAGGGCTCAAAACCAAAAAGAATCTAGCAACCAAAAAAAAAAACGTTTGGTGTGGATATTGGTACATCTCCTGATAGCGATGTTGTAAGTATTAACTCTTTCCACTCGTATGCCCCTCGGATAACCCTTTCCAAATTCATATAAATCTCGATATTCGCGAGTGGAAAGGGTTAAGATGATGGCTAGTTACACATCTTTTGCTTTCTACTTTGAAATAGTGTCATAAAAATTCTAACGATAACGATGATGTCATTTTTTAATCACGGATTTTCAAGCCCCACTTTACCCAACAAGTATAAATATATCCAATGCAATTAATTATATAAATTATGTATAGTTGAATTGGGATTGGTACGTCAGTAAATTATTAATAAAGCCTAAAATTAATTTATAATTTATAATTACCTTCTGCAAAAATAAATCATGCGTTGTAATCCTGCGCACATCGTACCCCGCCATTTATCTGAATTTAAAAAAAAATCTCACCAAATGAAACGGAAACAGCACCGGGAGAAATGCATCAAAATGAGAAAAAAACAATCAGAAATGTTTGATTTCGTACTGGGTCGCACCCCGAATTGCAGCGTCCATCACACAAGGCTCTCTCATGTTTGACATGATGGCAGTAATTACATATATCGCGCAAGCGTTTAGCGGAACTTTTACAATCGTAACGAGTTTTTAAAGTGTTTCGCAAACCGATGTTTATAGCACAATCGGGCTCTCGGAATAATACTCTCGGCGATGGGTAATTGTACAATCGTTGCGAAAGATAACTCGCCTCGCCTCGCCGCCGCGACTGCCAGCCAGAGATCATGATGCACTCGTCCAAGGGACAGGAGTAAGCAAATATTATATGGACGACGATTTTTTATAACAGCTTTTCTATCTATGGAAGAAAAAGATACATTAATGAATGCGACTAATCCTTAGAGTGGTCGCTTGATTAAAAATAAAATAATTGTTTGCAAGAACGTGGATGTGCATACATTGTTCTCATATAATTCCCTGTAAATGTAGAAAGATTTTTAAGGATTTTTTTAATTAAAATATTGTGATGCTTTTAATATAATTTGTGCACGATTTTTATATAAATGGGTAAGTGGTTTTATGAAGTAGGGGAGACTGGGTATGGCCAGGGTACGGAAGTGACAGTTATCGTGACAGCTGAACTACATTGATTTTGAGATAGGGTTCAAAGAGAAAAGATGAAGTATGTTTGTTCGAACAAGTTCCCATTATTGCTTTCGTCAAAAAATAGAAAAGGAGATATCTCATTGGAGATAAATTCTTTAAATGCATAAAAAACAGCATATTGTCTTAAAAAATATCATTTTGATCAGCATTAAATATATGTAAAAAAATATTGCCTTCAGTCGATGTCTTACATTAACATGATCTGTAGACCACATTGCTTTTAAAGAGTTAAAAAATTTAAATTATACCTGTATATTGTATACAGATAGATTACTTCTTTGTTATTTTGCTGTAAGTTGAACATTAGTAGTTATTTACCAGCAATTAATTTTTGCTTAGATAATTTAGCTCAGTCATAATGATGATTTGCTTTCAAAAGTGTGCGTTGGGTGCGGTTGTGACAAATTTTGGGGTACGGTTGTGACATGTATTTCTTCCTCTTTTTGGATAAACATTAAACAGATAAAAAATTTAACTAAAACTAACTTAACTAAGACAAAATACGAAAGAGAAAAATTCAAGATAAGGAAAAAAAGATTTCACAAATAATTCCTGTTACCATTGTTTAAGAAATTATGTTTTGTTATATATTGAATGTTTATATTATGTTGTGTTACATATTATTACATATTATTGTTATTAAAGACGATGAAAGTCGTTGTAAACCATTCTGGTATTATACTTCTTGTTTTTAAATTATTATTATGCCTGTCACAACCGCCCCTCGAATGTGGACAGTTGTGTCACTGCCCTTTATTTGTATGATTTGATTTTATGGCTAATACATTATATTTGAGGACATTATTTCAGTATTTCCACGTAGATAAATGTTCAAAATACCATTTAATTTACTTTTCTCCCAGCCTACTGGTAAATTACCAAAACTATGGCTCATCAAAAAAGTGGTCCAACCGTACCCAGTCTCCCCTACAGCAAGCGAGAATCTAAATTGAAGTATATTACTTTTTATTATGATTTATTCTGTGCGTTGGAATATTTTAAAATTTTATTTCTAATT
The DNA here is from genome assembly GCF_003426905.1 of Ctenocephalides felis. Classification (NCBI taxonomy): domain Eukaryota; kingdom Metazoa; phylum Arthropoda; class Insecta; order Siphonaptera; family Pulicidae; genus Ctenocephalides; species Ctenocephalides felis. The sequence continues at coordinate 162,936,192 of NW_020538040.1, forward strand.
GTTATTCTATATCTACGAAGCATTCTTGTCAATATAAATAATTTTTGTTTGTTTAGTAATATAAGTTTATTTATACCAACATTATTTCTCATAGCCATTAAAATTATTACTGTTTAAATGTTTGTGAATAATTATTTTTATCACAATAATTGTCCGTGTAACTTCACTGACAATGAGTATCATATTTTCTTGATTGCGCATTTACTTCATACAATTTCACACTTTTGCAACAATTATTCTGATACTATTTTCCGTTAATTATGGAATGTTTTGTGCTTATTTTATTCGCTTGGCTGAAATCCATTAGACAGGAAACTTGCTTAATTAGAAGTTAAATTATTGTTATATGCTCTGGTATTTTCAACATTGATCATTATTTCATGAGTTGTTTAAATTAATTTCTAGTGACGTCAGTTTCTCTTTAATTAACAAATTTGTACACTATGTCGAAGCCTGGTAATTACGATTATGATATAACGCGAACGGGGCTTAAAAGTCTACGATTAGAAAGGTCCACCATCATTATCTGAAAAACAATTTTTTTAGTGATATTATTTTGAAGTAGAAGGTAAAAGATGTGTCACCAGTCATCAACTTAATTCTTACGACAGTCATTATCAGTAGACACGAAATGTATCAATATTCATGTCAATGGTAGTTTTTTTTAGCTAAATACAATTTTTGAGTATACCTTACTTAAATGTTTTCTAAGATGTATTGTTATTTTTAAGTTAAATTCAACTTTTTAAAAAGAACCAACTAAACCTTTACATGGGCAAAGGTGTAAAAATTAAAAAATAGCAATATAAAAGTGGAATAAATTAAGAAAGGAGTTTCACGAGACAATAATTAATTTAATAGTTATTCGTCCTGTGCTAAAAAAGTATTTTAAAATTTTATTATATCTAGGATTACAAAGTCACATTGAGGCGAGCTGATAAAAAGGCTTGCAATGACGCAGTCTTGAGTAGTCACCATTTAGTTTTCATAAAGTTCAGATCAACATGAGTCAGTAGTATTTTAGTTATCAATGGAGTCGTATTTTAGTTAATAATATTCAATCGTATTCAATCTCAGTTGTTTAAGTTATATGTAAAGTGTACGAGAAGTCATGAAATAAACAAATTCATAAAACGTCTTCATGTTTTACTGATCAGCTTTCACCGATTGGTAACAGCTTTGTTAGTAGCAGGAAGAACTTACATACATGTTTGGTATCGTCGGTGGTATTTGGGTGGTTCCTACAATATATAAAAAATTATGTGTGTACGTATTAACATTTATAGTGATTAATATTTTCCAATTACCTTGTGCCTTCGCACCAAATATGTGCTGTTCGTCTTATACTTCAAGCTCAAAATCGATATATGTTTTCCATTCTTTCTAAAAACTTTGCCAGCTCTAGTTCAAAATGTATAACCCTGTAAGTAAGCCTGTTTACAATTTATTAACTTCGGCTTGCAATTCTGTTCATTCTATAGGTGTATAAGCCTCGACCATCGGCAAACCGCCGATGCACGCGGAAATTTTGCAATTGGTCCATTCTCGCGCAAAAAGTACTATTCTCTTCGGATAGGATCGAAACAGAATTAATTTCTGGTTCGTGACTACGGAAGTCGATCGAATTGCGGGACATTAAGACTATATAATCCAAACGAAATGTACGGCTTAAACCCTCAAGATCGGGGATTCGATTCGATTACCCCAATCCACTTTCTCCCATTATATGCTTGTATATATATATATATATATATATATATATATATATATATATATATTTGTGTGTATGTACATTTCCGCAATCATCAATGCATTTGTATACGTATATATTTACTATTACCATTTTACCTATATTAAGATTATAGGCAGAAACCAAACCACGATTCCAGCGGACTACAAACACTGGACAGAATTTAAATAGCGTTTTGCGAATAGAGTTATTGTACATAACCGCAAGTTTGGTGGCACGTTTTGGAATTGAATATTTATGCATTATACGTTCTATCTATAGCGAAAAGTTATTCCGTAACTTGCTGCTACAATATTACTTTTTCGTGGAATACTGTGCAGTATGCTTAAAACAAACGTCGCATTGTTTCTGCACCAATAACGGTGATGATAATCATTATTACAATGCGGTTTTAACTATTTTGCAGATAGAGATTTTTAAATTTTTACTTTATTTTGCACAGTGTTAAAAGTATTCAGTTCATATCAAAATGTAATATGTATAAAAATAAACGTACTTCAAGAGAGCAGTTGTGAGCACCTGTTTTATGGCATATTATTTCATAATAAATAATTATCATGATCTTTATTATATACTCTCAATTTGAGCATTTACTTAAAATGATTATTCATAAGTAATTTTATGGTTATAATTACTTGGTATATAGTAATAGTTGGAGACTTGTAATTAGTTTGAGACATAATGAAAGAGACATAAAAATTTAATAAAACGACTATAAGAGCATAAAAACAATTAAAAAAATCCTAGACAATTTAAAACTATGTCTACAGAACACATCAACACTTTGAAACACAATATAGATTTTTTTAGCCCAACTTCAGGGAATACTGGGTACGGTTGTGCCACATTTTTCAGCCATAATTTTGTTAATTTGCCAGTTAGTTGGTAGGTTGAAAAGTGTATTAAAGGTCTACAGATCATGTTAATGTAAGGCACTAACTGAAAGCAATGGAGGGAACTTGTTCGAACAATCATACTTTATTTTTCTTTTTTTGGATCTCAGAATCAGTATAAACCATATGCCAGATGACACAAATTTCGTCTATCTAGATAGTATTTTCAAATTTCTTCTCCAAATATTCATAATTCAGTCTCAGTAATGCCCTCTTATTACTTATTACGATTACTTTTGATTATTTTTATTAAATTATTTCTGAATATAATATTGATGCTTCTGTAACACACAGCGATATATACGATGCGATATTTGGCGATTTGATGTGAAAACGAATTATATTCACGTGTGTTTAATCCCGCCGTAATAAATAAATGTCAATATCGCCAGCGCAACAGATTTCACAGAACAACTGGTGCGGAATCTCAATGATTTAGTTCCAGCAATCGCGCGATTTACACAAGATAAACATTGCTGTCAATGTAAATATTCAAAACGGTCGAATTGACTCAAATCAATGTATACTTGCTCCCAATTGTATATCCCGAAAACCCCAACATAATAATTAAAATTAATTTCGATGTTCGCAAGAGGTTACGAAAGGGTTGAAATAGTATGAAACAAAGTAATCGACACGAAATTCAATATTTGAGTTGTTAGCTGGAAAGTTCTGATTCCTTTTAATTTGGGAACTTCTTTATTTTTATTGAGTTATTTAATATTTTATTTTAATTGCTATATTTATACTTCGAAAGTTGATGATTACTGGTTGTATAATCATAGATAAATGTTGTTTTTGTAAGTTGATAATAGTTACTTTTCACTTATTTTAGAGAATTTCACTTGCTACCTTATTTCATTATTTTTACTTGATAATCCAAATAGTTGAATACAATGATAATCAAAGTTCTTATATACCTCATACGTGAGATAAACTTCGAAACACTATTTACCTGCACTATTTCGTTTTCAAAAAAATGCCATGAAAAAGTGTTTGAAATCTAGTTAGCTTATATAGAAAGAAGTACTACAAGTATTCTAGTATTCCAGTTCAGTGCTACCTATTTTGGTTCCTGATGCAAACATTCTCATCGAAAACTTTTACAATATATGTTTCTTGTAATATTCAGCAGTGGAAAAACGCTGTAGAATCTAAAAGGATTGTTGACAAGATATTTTACAAACTAGATCTGCAAACTTCTACTTCTTTCGCTCACGTGCTGCGGCTTTTATTTAACCTTTTTTTTAATATTGAAGACTTGGATCAAAACCACAAGGAGTCACATATTTGTTAGATATGGTAAAGGTCTTTTTCGAGCGTTTCATGGCTTTTTGATGAATAGCAAATGTCGGCAGTTTCGTAGGATATTGTTCTTGATTTGTTTTCTTACTTTGTCTATAGGGATATTTATGATGCTTTATTATATATTTTATGGGCATCATTAGTTTAATGAGCATTGTGCAATATTACAATAGTCTAAAAAATGAATGTTATAAATCGAGAACAAAATTTTATTTTTGCAATTCATACATAATATAATGACATCAAATAAAATAGGTTAATCATTTCAAATGTAGAAATACGCAATTGTAGCAACTATTATATAGAAAAAATGTTTTTTTATACAGGTAACTGTTAGGAGAATTAGAACAAAATGTAGATTACATATAAAGAAATTATAAATAACGAAATAATATACGTAATTTATTAATCTGTGAAAAATAAAATTAGAAATTTATAAATGGCTCCCTGTGAAGCTCTTCATTATTCATACATGTATGTGTATATACAAAAAAATAATAGTGTAGTTTTTTTATATTTTCGTGCTGAGTTGACCTAATACTAGCAAGTTCTACATATGGCAACCCAATGTCTCAATGTCTCAATCTCTGTTGAATGAATTATTATTGCAATTTTTATAATAGGGCGAATATTTATTCATGCAGCAACGCCGGATCAGGCAATTTTCACGTAGAAACATATTGATATTTATATTTTCATGTGGAAACCCTTGTCACTACTGCTTGGCAACAGACTGCTCCAAGCGAGATCGAACCCGGGACTTCTGATTCAGGTCTAGTCGTTCCAGCCACTTACATACAAGCAAGTCCAAGAGTGTTGTAATAAGTATATTAAATATCAACATTGAGTTTTAATTCAATACTTTGGACAAAGAGTACATTAGTTCATAGATACGTTGTTCTTTTTTTTATTTTATTACCTTGTCCAGTGCTCAGACTTATTTAACAAGATGGTTCCTTGCACGTTTGTTCTGAAAATTTTATTTAGTATTGTTTTGTATGAACATGTATATTAATTAACTTTCTATTTTTACTGAATCTGATAAATCACAGTAAATTTTGTACCTGAAAACTTAATTGCTTCTCAATCCGTCGACTAGTAATTGTTAAACAACGCCATTCGTTAAGGGTTGAATACCTGCTATAATTTTAATATCAATGAGAAATAAAGCCTTAATAACTGTAACAATATAAATAAAAATGACGTGTCATGAGGGGCCAATCTAAAGACCAGTAAAAGCTCGGATGAAGCGAATTTTCACAAGTTGATCTGTAATTGAATACTGTATTCAGGACCCGAAATCGTAAAGTCGTCGAACAGCTATGCCGGTGTAATGCATACGGCATGCAATTGCACCGAGAGCACATAACAAACAAAAGGGAATTCTATTGTCATGTTCGGGAATATTTTATCACAGCCAGAGAGCAGTCTCTGGCTCGTTCGGAAGATTCTTGTTGTCGCTTCTACTCTCCGCCAGTGGAGTTGCTTAGCAAGCGACGCGCCGTGTGTTATTACGATTATTGCTTAACGCTAACATATTTGCTAGAGAACTGTGTTTATGTACACACGGTTCGTGGAGTTGTTTTAGCTATTTCGCAGTTTAATAGCGCCAAATAACATGCATTTTCCTAATGAGTGCTGCTTGCACGCGCCGACTAGCGACGTTTAAGTGAATCAGATTAGTATTACTTCGGCCATATGTCCGGAACGTGATCGTAATGCATAAAATTCGATAAACGAACAAACGTTTCATTAAGGAAAATATGGTGTATTACGATATTGCTTTGGTTACACGACTTACTACCCTGCAACACTTTTGTAACGAATGATGGTATCATATCATGGAAATTGTCGTTGGAAGAGTAAAATATGCTGCATTTTAAAATAAGCAACAAACCAACAAGTAATTATACTCGCATGCGATATGATTATTAGTTCGCTTATATTTAAATTTATAATTCCATAAAATTGCATGTGCCATTAATGTCCGCGAAACGAACTAATACCAGATTCTCACTTAAGTGCCAAATCATTTATATTTATCACTATATATTAGCTTGGCAACTAAGTAAGTGCGGATTTTTGTTAGAAAATCAACAAACAATTTCATGGAACTAAATAACTTAAATCTAAAATACCTTATCGATTTTGATCACCGACTTTTTGTCGTCTCCTGATTTTGATTAGCAAAAAAACTCAATTAGGTACAATTTGAGACCATCATCATTATCATTTTTTTTTTAAATTCAAGGATTGAAACTAAACATAATTAGATGGCGTAAGGTCAGAACTGCATGATGATGTGGAGAAACAATCCTACCAAACTCTAATAATTTTTGATCAGTGGCCAAAGATATGTGAGTGTCAATAATGGTATAAATCGACGTTTTGTTTTGCCAATTCAGACTGCTTTTTTCAACTCCTTAATTTAGTTAATTGTTTATTGTAATCTTTTTTTTCGGTCGATTCATACAATCTAAGTTAAATTTAAAAATATCTAATTGGTTATGTTTGTAGTATTTGCTTTGATCGCTCGAATTGATTGTTCGGTTGGTGATAATAGTTCAAAGTAGATAATTTCTTTCTAATCAACTTCTACTGGATAACCAGAGCGTTTCTCTTTTTTGAGTGAAAAATCACCAGGACGAACCAATTTTGACTCTTTTGCCTTTTTAAGGCTGTGTCACCATAAAGAGCGTATAACTATTTGTGGGCTTGAAATATCGTTTTACCTTTACGGAAATGAAAAAGCAGAATATGACAACAAATTGTTTACTGTCTAATAACAAAAGGTATTTTACATTTGGACTACATCAGAAAAATTAAAAATTAAATTGAAATTATCTACGAGTGAATGCCGCACTTACTTAGTTAATTAGTTAATATTTATTGCAGTCCAAATCTTTCATTCAATCTAAATTAAATTCAAAAATATCAAATGTTTTTGCTTTGATCGCTCGAATTATCCATTTCAATTTTAATGTTTTACCATGTTGTGAACGCGCACACTACCCAAGCACTGTAATGAATAGGTGACTATAGATGATATGTAGTTTGTGGTTCTGGGATGAATTTACTAGGCGATGTAGAATTTGTGGTGTCATCGACAAGAATTCGATAAATCCGATTTACAACTAAACTCAGGGACAGGTATGTTTTCGTCATTAGAAGCGGTGAACGTGGCTCATGTGATACCGTCGCGTACAGAGCGAATATATGTAATTAAGAGGCATTCATTTCACTACGCCCGAGGGAAAGTATTCACTGATGTCCTTTTGCGGCACGATTATATTTTGCGCCGAATATTCATTTCTCGTTATCCTTTTATTGGTATTATTAATCTTATTTTTTATGTTCCTTCTTTTCCTTTAAATAATTCCTGAAAGAATTGCGTATTCAAAATTGATTTTATACATAAGTACGCTGGTGTCTTATTTCATGTATAGTTTAGTTATTCAATTAATTTTGAAATGATATGCATTAATCAATATAGAAGTTCCCAATCAAAACTAAATTAAATTTATCCAATTATCATAGCAACAAAACGAATTATAATTGGAATTTACATTTTATATATTAAATGATATAACTACCAATTGCAATTTTACTATGTATAGATACAATGATTGTGAACAAATTATAATTAAATACAATTTTAAGTACGTCAAATTAATTTTTACTTGTAAATTGTAATTTTTGAATTACTATCGATATCATTATATGCTGATATTCTATATAAATAATTTTTTGCATAACCTTTTGTAAATCCAATAACATGTGGATAAAAGTCTAACGTGTTTGTATTTACAGAGTTCTTTTTTATTGGTTGTATTAGCGCTTGGATGAGGGTGTCGGACGTTCTATAGAGGAAATGCTTCCAGTGCCACAATGTGTACTTAATGAAATAACGCAATAAGAACAAAATAAACAATTAAAAGAAAAGTGCGGAAAAGCTTTATACGACATTACGTAGCGGTTTTATAGTTAGCTTCACTTTGTATTTTAATGAATTGACGATCATTTGCAGTACGTCAACTTACGGAAATGGCAATTTCTAAGTGCTTTACTTATTGATATAGACCCGATAAAACAGTTTGTCGTAAAGTTTACAATAGAAAGAACCAGCGAACTCGATCAAGGCTTTCACAGTTGTGTAAGGAAATAAAATCTCATGAATTTCGCTGTACACACATATAGGTATACACACAGGCGTAGAATGAAATACCGAAGAAATTTGTTGGGGCGTTTTTCTTTCAGGAACGAAAGTTTTACGAGCGATGAGCGTTTCGCACGGAATGTTTCGCGAACGAAGCTACGTGAATTGTATACTGGCCCCGTCTGTGTATTAACATGTATCGACCTCGCTAATGTGACACAAACACGTCGACACGCGGCCTTCCATTAGCATTTGCTAGGCTGCGGTGTTACTTTCATTAACTAATACATTCCTGTCAACGTCGACTATTTTGAACAATGATCTCGCGCAGGAAAGGAAACGCAGCTTGTAATTCGCAGTTTAACCAAGACATTTATAACCGGCTTAAACTGAACTTATTATATCACAGTTAGTTATAGTATAAGTTGTTACCGTTTTTTAGAAAAGCTTTTCCGTTGAATAGAATGACCACAAAAGAGAAAAGACCACAAACTCAGTGCACTTCGGATGGGGTTAAATGTGCCACGAGTCGGTCGCGAGCGGCTCCGGTGTGAGGGTGTTGTTTGAGAGAGTTATAGTGCACTTGCACAGCCGTGCATTGCGTGCTGAGCTCATCGCCTCCCGAACGCCTCCCGAACGCCTCCCGACCGCCTCCCGTCCTCCTCGCGCTCTTTCCGCCGCCGAGCCAATATTGTCGTGTGGTCGACGGTAGTTGCCTAATAAGTACAATAATGGATTTGAATTGCGGCGTGTGCGTTTGCAGCAGACCCCGCGCTCTACTTGTCTCTGAAGTGCGTGCACTCGAAACCAATTCAGTGAGGCTTGATGCCGCCCGACGCGATTCGCTACTCTTAACCCGCATCGAACGGGGTTCCAGGACTCTACCGCCGTCGCCGTTTTGCTTTGCCTGTTGTCGCACTGTAGTTCTTACGATTACAAAATTTTTAGAATTTTATTCAAGACATTATTTGCGCCATATTTTACAATATTTACTATCAGCGTCTCAAATGATCGATAAATTATGCTATTTTCGAAGATGCTTTTATTACCCATACTTCTGTTGTGATAATTTTTAACTATTTTTTGAGCAGACATACTTGTTCGATTCCATACAGACGTTTTAACATGCATTAAGTCACCCTACTTAAGAATAGAAAAGCCTTGCAATATCGCGGTTCAGTTAGTTTTAGTTGAATCATGCAATTTAAATTAGTTAGTTGAATCATGTAGCTTAGTTAGTTATACAAATGAGTTTGTAGAGTTCAACTCAATTAGTTAGAGAAAATAAATCGATAGTTATGGATAAATAGTTAATAGTTCATAGGCAGTTAATATGCAGTTCAGTTTCAGTTCATCGGTGGTTCCAACAAATTATTTGGTGGCAGCGGTGAGATTCCAACATTTATTTTGGCGTCAGCTGTGGGATTTCAAAATGAGTTCGGTGTCATTGGTGGGATCTCTATATATCTTGGTGTCTTTGGTGGTTCCAACAAACACACACAAACATATATACTGTGTAAGAATACTGTATTTCATAATTGTTAATTAAATGAGCTAAGGATCTATATTCATTTTAAGGTAATAACACATGATGTTTGAATCATGTAAAAGCTGCTTTGAATTCAATAATAATTCGCTTATTATCCTATACTATACCAATATAGAGATAGATATTTAAAATAGACATTAAATTAATTTACGTAATTAGTGATTATATTATTGGAATTGAATTTGCGCTTTGTGCAACTATGTAATTATCCGTTAATAAACACGCTGCGGTTTCTATCTCACAAGGGATTTACGATTTTCATAACATCATTGTTGCGAAATACTTTATGGCAATTGTAAATATTGAGCAACGGCAAAGTGCAGAACACTGAAACTCAATAAGCGGGTCAAATACTATTTTCCGGCTTGTGTGTACATAGTTATTTATAAATTACTCTATTACATTTTTATTTAATTCAGCGCAAAACATGCAATCCACAAAATGACTTGGCATATGTTTTCTATATTCAAAGTATTTATTTTATGCTGATTTATGATATGCAGTTGTTCTGTGTATAAAACTTCAAAATATTATAGTGGTACATTTCGCAATTTCTAGCCACTATGTATTTTATTCTTTCTCGTAACTATGCACACGATCTCTTATACGTCAATTTCATTTGAAATAACAAGATGAATTTATTATTGCCGCTTCATCGAATGCATGAAGTTTATATATCTGTTGGTTTTACTTGGAAGAATTTTCGCAATGTCCAAAGATTTTGAGTTGGTACTACATTAGACTATAATACTCGTATTCTGGTCGTTTGAAACAATGTTTGCTTCTTTGGCACTTTCGATGCAAATTCTTTCACACACACACACACACACACACACATACATATATATATATATATATATATATAATGTATGTGTGTGTGGCTGTGGCTGTGGCTGTGTATATTCATATATATTATGTGTGTATGTGTGTAGTTGCTTACTACATCTTTCTTATCTTCAACATCATATATAATATTAATGACTTTCTTGTCCGAATCTGCTAATGACTTTTTGCGTAGTTCACTACGTTTGAGAAAATATTGAATCAAATGAAAACATCACCGTATAAAGTTTTTTGACTAGTTTCTTTATTTTCTATGTGGTTTTACGGCCATTGAAAGATCGATGGAGTAGATTTGTTAAGGATATTTGATATAATGGCTGCAAAGTGTTCTTATGAAGATCCTAAGTGAAGTATTTTAATGAAGCATATTATTTTAATTTATTTGCGTTAAAATAAAATGAGTTCATTTAAAATGAATGTCTATACGGTTTGGTGTGCGAACAGATCATAAAATAAATGTACCGTGATCATGACATGGATTGACTACATATAAACGTCATATAAATGAAATAAATCCAGAGCAGTATAGTATGTCGTAAAAGTTGTCATTGTGAAAATACAACGGGGACGGATATCGAATACACTTCATAGTTTATCGGTTTATTTATTTATTTGTTTTTTTTTTCTTTTTTCGTATAGCTCAGAGCTAACTTTTTTTACGATACGGCAAATGTATATTTACATAAATTCGAGCAATCAGTTTATCTGTATATTGCTATGGCAGTTCTCTTGACCCGTGTTATTTTGTCCTCCTCCGGGAGCAACCGTTCTTTGCTGACACAACTCACAAAAGTTCACACACACACGCCGTCCAACCCGTCCAACCCGTCTACAAGGCATGCACACAATCTTATATACAAGTTATTCAGACGTCGACGTGTATGCAAGCAGCCGGGGTTGATTTTCCTTCGCATTTTTCCCATTTCCTTATGTTCGCCAACTTAATTTCAGTGTTCGTATTCATCGGTAAGAGCACGTCCGAACGGTAAAGACTCAATTCTGTAACGATTCCAGAAGGGCCGTTCCGGAACTACACACGGGACACGGAATGTTAACGGTCTTATTACAATCAGGGATGGTATTTTTAGTTCGTGGTTTCTTTTGTCATTCTCTCATCTCCATTATGTATTATTTTTAGAATCGTCGCGTAATAGTAAAAATCATATTTTTTTCTTCTAATTTGTTGTGATGTTCTCAGGCGCAAACGCATTTCGTGATACGAGGCTTTTGTTTCATGCATCACGGACTTGAACTTATTTCTACATACTTCTGGTTATATATGTACAGTCTTTGTATTCGTTGGTTTCCCTCATTTTAACAATTCTAAAGCGTTATCATGCCCCCTTAATGGCCACCGTGCGCATATAGAGAATAATGAAAGAAGCAATTCATTGTAAATAATATCTATGCTGAAGCTTTGCTCTGTCATATCTATTATTTGCATGAATTATTGCGAACGAAAATCTTTGTTCTTGTTTCACATTCCTACTGTTAGAGACAACTCTCAAGCAGGATGCACTTGCCAAATTTTCCTGGCTGCGCGATTCATTAATGAACCAGTACAAAGTTGAATCGACGATGCGGATGATTGTGAGATTTTTACTTATGTAGGGTAGAACGGGGCTTAAAGGTCTACCTCCAACGTCTCAAAACAAGCAAAGTTAGGAATTTTTTAACAATATTTGGAAGTAGAGAGAAAAAGATATGTAATTTGTCATCGCCTTTAATAAAGAAACTTGGCTATAAGAACATATACTGCTATGTTTGAAAACTTGTAACAAAAGTATTTTCTTGCAATGTTAGTTTGTTTGGTTGTGAGTACTGTTGTTTAGTTTACGAGACTTTAAGGGGCACGACTAGTGTGGAATTTTCAAAAAATCGAATTTTAAATTTTTCCATATTTCGTTAGGTTCTACCTTTAAATCGATATCTTAAATAGTTTTTGAGTCACATCCATTTATGGAGTATATACAGTATATAGTATAACGATCATTTAATCTTTAAACGCGTTTTTCTCGAAACAGCATTTTCCGAATTTGCTGCAGTGATTATTCAAAAACAAATGATCCGATCACCATCGAATTTTGTTTACATGTTCTATGTATAGTTCTCTGTAAAATGAACGATCGGGTCAAAAATCCAATTTTGGCAGTCGAAAAACGACCAAAAGTTTGGGTAAAATTCGACTTTTTTTAAAAAGAACGCCGTCATTTTGTCAATTTTTTATTTTATTCTTTATCGTAGTTCATTTTACAGACAATATTATCTAGTTTAACGAGATTTTTTTTCTAAATTTCATCCACGTAGAAGGCCGGAATCACTGCAGCAGTGAAGGACCTTTTTTTGACGCGCCGTTGGAGATCGACGATAACTTAAAAAATATTTACTTTTTTTCTTCAAAAATTTTACTATGTATTCTTAAAACGCGTATAAATATATTCCTAAAATTTTGAAATGATTCATAAAGTAATTTTTTAATATAAATTCCCAAAAATCACCCTTTTTTTAGGCGTTTACACTAGGTGTGCCCCTTAATTTAAAATAATTTTTTAATATACATTATTTATTTGTTTTATAAGATGTATTGTTAATTTTAAGTTAGATTCAACGGATGTTTCTATATAACATCTATAAAAGCTTACGTGTGGGGGGGGGGACAAATAGAACCAATTTAACCTTTACCCTGTTAAAGGTATAAACAATAAAAAATATTAAATAAAACAATAAATCTAGGTAAAAAGACAATTTTAGAAGAAATAAATTGATAGCTATTCCAACTTTCCTGATAAATATTTTTGACGAAATACCAGATCAAGGTTATATACAGTGTTATCTTTGTCATTTCGTAAAATCCCTTTAAAATGAAAATTAAAACATTAGATCTGTTTGCCTCCTGGCTGTCCCATTTCACCCCCCATTGGGGTAAAAAAGGAGAGATGACAAATTTTAGAAAAATAGTAAAAAAAACATTTTTATAATTGGGAATTTTACAGAACATAGTACGATAGTTGTTTGTTTGATACGTGTTATGTGTTGTGATGTATTTCATTTGGTTTAGTCAGTATAAATACTTAGTCATTTGGAGCCGGCCTACCCTATTACCTAATATATTATCGTAGCGATGTAAAGCTTGATATAAACTTTTCTGAAAGATATAATATTATTCTGATTATTCGAAATATGTATAAGTAATATTATTCGATCATCTCAGTTGCAAATTCTTATATTCACTTGCGGAAATATAAGACGTGCTGATCCTACATGCATAAATACTATATTGTATGACTTTTTCATTTTATTCAATTATTTTGCAAAGAGAAATCTTCTATATTGCTCCGTCCATTATGCCAAAAAGTTGGCGATTCTTATAATTCATTTGGCGATCCGATCTCGACTTCTCTACACCCGACTCGAAGCGCCGGCCATTCGCCATAAATTATTCAGATATCTATTGCCGATATCTCATTAATTATAATTCAGTCGCCGGTGACAGTATATTTAAATGAAATTGAAATTAGTGTGATATAATCATTACATCGTGACCGTGTCAATATTTTACATTATCTCTATCGTGCTGAACTGGTTTTCGTCTTGGTCGTGCCATTGTGGAGTTGATATCAAATATAAACATTAAATAATATAGCTCGAGAGTTTCATATTCATATTGTATGTGTATTTAATTATGCCTCCTGCCGGTTGCCGACGCGAATTTATTGATAGTAGTAAGAACTGCTTTAATAGAATTTTATTCAAATTAAATGATGTGATGTGATAGATCGAATTTATTATTATTCGTGCTTAACAGTCATATGCATTTTAATAGCTTATTATAATCTTATTTTGTATAACATGTAACTTGAGCTTAAAATGTTGTGTAGTCATAATAAATTTATAGTAGTCGTCCAAAAATCGAAAATAAAATGTTGTTTTGCATATCTTTACGTTCCGTAAGTTTCTGAACATTTTGGCACACTTTAGAAAAATGTGTGTATGTGCGTATGTGTGTGTATGTATATATTTTGTGTATGTATAGATGTGTGGAGACAATTTTTTCGTCCACGTTTTCGGGAGCACGGATCAACCGATTTGAATGATTCAAAATATTCGATTCCTGATGATATGGAGATTTGCTGATTAGTTTTTGGAAAGACAGGGCGAATCATTTCGGAGGTACAGAGCAAAAAGTGCAAAAAATAGTAGTGTTTAAGTGAACGGATCATCTAATTCAAAAAACGTTTTGCTTCTGTTGATATTGTGAAGAAATGATTAGTTTTTGGGGAAGGCAAAAAAAATTTTTTTTATTTCAAAATTTGAAAAAAAAAATTTTCCATTGTTTTTAATTATCTACAATTATTCGTATTTCAATTTTAATTCAGGCTAAAAACATTTAAAATTTCTCGAATATTTCGAAGTTCCAGCAATTTGCCTTAAAGCACGATGTCATGCACCACTTGTTTTTATATATGTTTATTTTATATTTTTATGAGAATGCTTATTGAATTCATTTATATGAATTTATTATTATTTATTTTGTTTATGTAATCAATTAGCATTACAGGGATTCCGAAAGTCTCGTTATACGATTCTTGATCAGCACTCGAGTAATTAAATACATTTATAATGAAGCAATAAAGTTTTTCGAAAAACCTGATATTGTTAAGAGGAAGATCAATAATGAGCTTTGTACTTATATATTCTGTAACTTTTGACTCTACTCGGCATCTCGATACAATGTCACCACTGCTGAATATCATTTTTATTATGAAACCTTGCATCGCGTTTCTTCAGGAACCGACGGGGACCTGTGAAAGATCAGTACTTGTACTCGTATAAGTCGTAATGCATGTTGTCTCTAGCATGCAGATGCAATAACGTTATTGTTCATATGGCTGTCATAACCAATATATATATAAATGTGTCCCCGCGGTGCGAGTATGCGGCATCTGAAATCACGGCGAGCGAACGACGCTGACGGCGGCGAGTACCCTCTTAGGGAAAATACCGTTTAGAATTCCGTGCGATTTTGATATCCGTTCATGTATTTTATTTATTCTGCAATGAGAACCGCTTATTTGTTCGCAAAACATTTACCGACACCAATCAGTATGAACAACAAGCGTTAACTTGAAACAACATTGGTAACAAATGATCAACAACGGCGCAAAGAAGTGACAGAAAAAAAATGAAGGAAGTCACGTATTTATTTCAATTTATAGATTATTCCTAACGTTATCATTTGATCGTATGGAAGATTGGGATTTTTTTCTATTCATTGATTTTTATATTATACATATAAATAACACAAGTCCACAAAATAAAAAAGTTGCCTGTATTGGATGTGCGACATATTCTTCAATGTATTCAACTACAAAAAAACGGACAAAAATAAGAAAAAGACAAATCTCTGATCTAGCTATTTTGCTACATTTTTTTGTCAATCAAAACTTTATTCAAGTTTTATAATACAAAATTGTTGAGTATATAAAAAACAAAAATTAAACCTAAATACAAAAATATAAATGTAAATAATAAACAGAATATTAAAAAATAAAATTACAAAATATTGAAAATAATCTTAAATCAACTATGGCTGGAACTGAGCATTAGCTACTCTGTCGAGTGGTGAATGTTTCTATGATGATATTGAACTTCTCTCTACATGATAAGCAAAATCTTATAATTTTTGTCAATCGTTCAACTGCAAAAAACGGTCAAAAATAAGAAAAAAGAAAATCTCCGGTCTAGCTATTTTTCTACATGATAAGTAAAATCTTATAATTTCTCTCATTTGCTTGCCCTTTTTTCCAAATCTCCTTAGAAGATCTGTCTTTCTCCTTCAAAGACCTGTGCCACGGATTTCGGCAACGCTTTTTTAATTTCTGTCAAGTATCTTTTTCCAGCAGTAATTGATGCAAATATGCACTAATTTTGAGATAAATGCAATATGTCTGCAGATTATGGAGGGGCAATGGGAAGTGAATTTGAATAGCAGCACTACTGGAAGCTAAAGATGATACTCATCATGGATGAAAAATGCCTTGCCGAAATCCGTGGCACATGTCTTTGAAGGAGAAAGATAGGTCTTTTAAGGAGGAGCTCCAAAATATGTTCCCAACTGGTTGATTCATGTCGACACGAATACACCTACTGTAAATGAAGTAATAACAAAACAGCACACATGTATAGAAACAAGCTAATCAGTCATCCAATTCATTAGCAAATTCTTTGATAACAGAGAACTATCCAAGAAGATTGAAAAGAAAAGCGAAAATAACTTAATCATTATTTATAATGAAATTATTTAATGAGTAAATAGTTAAAATTATATAATTATCAATAAAATATTGTGAATTTTATATCGAATGGAAAAACAACTACTGAGTTGTTTTTTTCCAACATGTCCTTGTTATATACAATGTCCGTTTTCGGCCGACTATTGTAAATTCATCAAATATATTGAATGTCCTTTACTGGACAGTTCTAAATAAGAGATAATAAAAAAATTGTAGTTTAAACCCTCAGTTTCGTCGTTAGAGTCAGCACTAAAAGATACTTAGGAAATCATGTGGCGTACACAACTGTTATTTTAGGACCTATGTAATTTATTTACTGCTAAGTTGTCAATTTCAATAGCAGTTTTTTTCAGATGTTTAATAATTTCAGCTTTCAAGTGTTTTTTATTTCGAATTATTGATAATACAATATGGTGATTGTAATTGAGATGTATTACCTAAATTTGCTCGTCATAAGAATGCGGCATAGGTTTCGATATCTTTTTTCAACGGAATTCATTTGCATCCTTGCATATATATATATATATATATTATGTAATTGTATCCGAGTTACATTAAACCCTCGATTTTGCACTAGCGAATACACTGTGTTATACGATGAATGGAAACGCTATTCAGGAAATCGCACACGAAGGAATGCAGAACATCCGAGCTAGCTAGTCTGAAGCAATGCACAACGGCTTTCTTAACACAGAAATTCAGAAATGGCATTTACTGAAGAAAAAATCGGGAAGTAATAGAACTTAATGGGTTTGATCCTGTTTTTTGTTATATTTTTTTCAATCGAAAAACTTGTGAAAATAGGTTTTATCATCCCAATATTGACAATATTGATAACTCAAATACTTGATACACTTTTTTTATGATCTCTTATGAAAGTCTATATTTATTGCTATGGACATGACTGTTGAAAAGCATGAAAATAGTGTATGTTTATTTGGGTTTAAAACTAATTAAATATTGAATTTGTTTCTTCTAATGTTCGGAAGTACAACTGTGTAGAGAAAACAATGGGAATTTTAATAAATAACGAAACATGTGCAGCATTTCGGTGAATGCGGTAAAGGAAACAGAAAATTTCCCACTGAGCGTCGTTGCGACGAACATGCACCGACCGTATTTTGCCGGGAATGAATACTGTAAGCGGATAAGTACGTGCCAACTTGTACTGATACCCCAGAAAGAGCTAGTGTTCCTATGCGAAGATTCAAGTTTTCTTCGGCCTTTAACTATTACGATCTCTTAGCTCCGTCCACGACAGCGCTAGGCAATCGTACGAGTCGTAAGTCGTATTTCCGAATTGCATATACGGATGCTACAGAGGCTGCCAATACTTCTACTCGATAGCTTCATCGACACATGTAGCCGCCTAATCGAAACTCAGGCAATGGATTGTCGCCCAGGATATTGCAAATTTACACATTTGCACCAAAGAGACTAATGGCGTTGAAAATCGTTTACGATACATTGCAAGTTGTAGAGTTTTGCAAGAAGTAATCTGTTTGAAGAGTATCATTAAGTTTTTTTATTATATAATAGTTTTGTCACCTGTTCTATAAGGTACAACTGGTAAAATTGTAGGATTAAAAATGAATTGACGAAAGATTGATGTCAGAGATTTCAAGCAACATGAATTTGCTATTTAAGTCTGCCCTGGCAGTGTTGTGGAGAAGTTCTGAAATATCCTCAAGTTTATTGTTACGATTTGGAATAAATTTCTTAAGATTAATTATTATAGTCACCCGTGTAGAAGGTTCTATTCCTAAATGCGAGTTCGAACACTCCCAACTTGAGCGATGTGCACTGTAAGACCGAATGGTTTACAGAATATTTCATTTAACGGAGTTTCTTTTCGTTTTGTTGCGAGAAAACTGCAAAAAGTAAACAAATCGTCCGCCTCGTACATCTACCGGCTTTCTAGTTTGCAGTTTGCCAGCAACCCACTCCTCAGATTGAGTGCTTGTGCTTCTGGTGACGTCCGTTTCTTCTCATAGTTTAACTCGTTGCTCAAAGTGAAATCATCTACAATTGCGAAAAATGTGCGGTGCGCGAAAATACGAAATAAAGACTTGTATGTTCGGAAAATAAGAAAATTGAGAAATAAAATAAAAGAAAGTTGAAGTTGGGTAAGTTTAATTACTTTATCGTTATTTCTCGATTTGTTGAAATTGAAAAAGTCTCGACTGTTTATTCAGATGTATGTCATCATATACTTCTAGTATATTGATGAAGATTATTTTTATAATTGGTTTTTGAACAAAATATTGAATCTTCTGTTAACTCAAATATTATTAGAATAAAATTCTTCGTTCTGAGTAACGGTAGAGAAAGAAATATATTTATGATAGCAATACCCCGAAGGGCTATTTTCACTTAAGATCATATTTGTGATCTATGATATCAAGTGAAAATATGATATATATTACAGACCTTATACAGAACGGGGGATTTTTAGCCCGCGTTTACCACTACTCCAGGACGGTGATTATTTTTTTGATTTTTTTATTAGTGATTATTAACTCAGCCCTGAATCATCTCAAAAGGTATGGACTGCCAGTGAGCAGTAGCGGCCGGTTTACACTTATTTGGCTGTAATGATAAGGCTCTCTCAACCTTGAGCGTCCGTCCGTCCATTATATCAGTTGCTTATTGCGGCTTGCGGAATTGATTAAGTCGCCAGCGCTTTGAACTTTTTATTTGTTCTCGTTTTTGTTTGATCGTTCGGAAGGCATCAGAACAACATTGCGCTTTAATTTCTTCGTATACGCTATTATGCACGTGAACCGGTGAACCGCGACGTCTGAGAAACGCCTGTAATCATACTCCATTTCGCGAATTTCCTACGCAACCACGGAATTCAAATGATGGGTGGCCAATGATTTATTCTCGTGCGTTCGAAAATGCATTCTCTAATCTGCTTTTTTAATTTTTAACATGAACGTGAATTGCATTTAAATAAATATAGTACATTATATTAAATCACACACATATTTGTCATTGTCATTTTTTCACATTTATGTTCAAAAGTCATAATTCTAATTTCTATTCAAATTTTTATTTCAATTATTACAAAAAGTCAGATGTATATTTTTTTAAATTTTATTATATTGCCCTTCAAGGAGTAGATATTGGTGGTGGTTGTGCTGTAGTCACACCAGTTACTGGCGCTCAGTTTTCTATTTTAAATTAGAAGTATCTACAGTTTAAATGTATTCCTGGAAGTTGAAAATATCGGTTTCGCAGACGGGAGATGTACTCATTTTGAATTCATTCTCTAGTCACATTTAGGGATACGCACCATTAATGTACATTGAATTCTGATTGCGGTCTTTATTCTACTGAGCATCCATGAAGCGTTCACAGTCGGTTAAGTTGCTATATGGGTAGATACTGAAACGAAGCCTAGCGATCCAATCAGATGGAAGATGGTCAAATAAGGTTACATAGAGAGTTACTCTGGTTTCCCTGAGCACACGCATCGCACTCTATCAGACTGAAACTGATTGTTCCCAGATAATGTTTGGTTCCTATAACTTGATTAGACTTCGCATGGCTTTTGCATATTACACACAAATATATATATATATATATATATATATATATATATATATATATATATATATGTTAAAGGTACAGGCTCTAGCATAAAGTAATTACAGCTTACTTATAAGACTAGAAGCTTTTGTCATGTTAATTTTGCCTTTATAATGACATTTACCCTATTCATAACCACAGGACTGGGTTGAGGAAAATTCTTGAATTCATTTCTAAGCTATTAACTTTGTTGAAGGTGCTATGTATTTAAACAGGCTCGAATGGATTTTCTGGAAAAATTATGAAGTAGTTATGGCATTTACAAATTGATTATATGTAAATTAATTCAACAATAACAATGATGCATTACCTGCATAACAATAGCGTTTGTTCAAATCTTATCATTTTGAATCTCTATTGTTTGTATATTACCGATCATTTTTGTATTGTAATGCCCACATTATACTTACCTAATTAATTTCGATAAATTGTTAATGCACTTATCACTTGATAAATATTAGTTGTTGTGCATTTTGACACCATATATCTGACGTTGTTAATTTTACGTTAGATTCAGCAGTTTTTTTATACAATCTCTATAAAAGGGACCAACTGAACCTACAGTCTGACAAAGGTGTAAAAAAGAAAAAAATAAATTAGAAGATAAATTACTCAAATAAATATTCCAACTCTATTGATGAATATTTCTTATGTAATACCGGATCAAGGTTATTTACAGTGTTTCTCTGTAAAAAATGTATCCATGATATTAATATTTTGCATTGGTTGAATAATGTAGCTATTAGTTTAATGACAACTAAAATAAGATATTGGACCCGTTTGCCCTCTGGCCCTCTCAATTTACTCAACCTATGGGGTAAAAAGGACTAGGTTACAAATTTCTGCAAAAAAGTATATAGAACACATTTCTATAATGATGGATTATCTGGGAGTTTTGCTGAACATAGTCATCAGATAGTTGTTTGTTTGATACGTGGTATTTGTTGTCTTGTAATTGGTTTGGTTTTCATAATATACTATCTAAAAGTTAAATTTGGCCTTTGTGTCCTATGGCCTACCTATAATTTTTATTTTGGGATCGTTCAAGTATTACGTAAGCAGATTTACTACAATTATTTACCCCCCCCCCCTCTCTTTTGTCAGCAAAAGTAAGCAAAAGTTCTTACCAAAAATAAGCAAAATAAGCAAATCAATAACTCCCCGCCCCCCTATAGTGCTTACGTAATACTTGAACGGCCCCTTTGTAATAGATTTATTTACCATTATTTCTATAAGCTAAAGTGAGAACTAAGCTAGTGTTAAAATAAGATAAGATCCACTGATTTGTCTTACAATATGTTGTTTAAAATATATATCTTTAATTATTGTAAGTATATACTATGTAGAGGCCATTTACTCTCCGATCTTATATCCTTTAATGATTTATTTGGATTTATCTCTAATCTGTTGCGGTACTTCCATGACTGTTTTTTGTAGGTTGCCATAGACATTTTTAGATTGCCATAGACAGTTTGATTAGTGACATACCCCGGAGAATTGAGTATTGTTCTTAAGATTTTAGTTTGCACTCTCCGCATAATTTCCAGATTCGATTTGAAGGCGTATCCCCATAGCTCTAGCCCGTAGGTCCACATTGGTGGAATGATAGCTTTGTATAATAGAAGTTTGACCTACCTATGATGATATAAATTTTGTGTTTTTTTTTTTGGAAACCTAAATATATACTGTGTGAAAAATTGGTCAAGGTCGTCGTACATTGTTCGTTTATGGTGATGATACCCCCTCGCGGCCAAAAGTTTTCGCCTCCATTGCTCATAGCAAACAAACCGCGCAATCAATGCAGAGCGAACCGCACTGGCGCGGATTCCCGTAACCGCTTTCGATTGATGCGCTCGTCAGTCACGGTCGCTCTACGTACATCGGCGCGTCGTACGCCTAGATTTATCCGCAGAGATCAAACGTAGCTGGGGGCCCGCCGCGTTCGCCTTAATTACCATACAATGTTGCTACGGACGTCGCTGATAAATCCGGAACGTCACGTTGTCGTACCCCTTTGAGTGCTTTGCTTTGTTTGGATGGTATTTTTCATTATTTTATTTTGTTTCGATTCTTAGCGGTGTACCTGCACGTAGAAAAAATAGTGGGAAAACTGATTTTTGTGTAATCCATAGGTGGGTAATTTAATCATTAATTTAATTACAATTATACCGCGACATATGAGTTTAGTTCGTTCCCTAAACACGCTCGTATGTCGAATCGCTCATATCTTAAAGCAATTTTTTCCATATAAATACAATGAAATGCCATTAATTTGTTGCAGCACTGTGGTTTTTGTTAAGTTTTATGATTATTAAAAATAAATTCAGTGTTTATTTATTTTTTATTGACTTCCAGTAGGGTAAGTTATAGTAATCGCAAAAAAATCGAAAATGAAAATTTTTATATATCTTTACATTTCAAAAATTTTTGAACATTTTGGCATACCTTAGAAAAATGGATTTATGTGTGTGTGTGCGGATACAAATTTTTGTCGACGATTTCGGAAACGTCGATCAACCGATTTGAATAATTAAAAAAACATTCGATTCGTATTGATAATGAGACATGCTGATTAGTTTTTGGCGAAAGCAGGTCTAGCCGTTCCGAAGATTCGGGGCAAAAAGTGCCAAAAACGGTAACTCAATTTTTAAGAGATCGGAGCGTTCGATTTTAATAATTCAAAAAACATTTTACTTGTATCGACAAGATGAACTATTCATATTTTTGGGAAGGCAGGTCTAGCGATTATGGACTCTCAATAACAATAAGTTAATTTTGCGGTTAAAAATGTGTTTTGGATATATGTTCATCAAATTATCAGATATTTTATAGAGATTTTAATAATGTGTACATATTTTGTGTATTTTTTTTGGGTTCCGTACCAAGATAATTAATTACGGTACGGGAAGTTCTAGCAATTTGTTTGTTTGCACACTAGTTTTTTTTATCTTTTATGATATTCCAGAAATGAGTTAGACATTATCGTTGAACAACTTCCATGCTCGAACTGTTGCAACTTTTTTCGGGTGATTTTTATCCTCAAACTTTTGGAGCTCAGAAAGCTGCTTATAAATTATTGTGGGGCCCCCTTAGCTGGAGTTATACCCTTTTTCAACTCCTGTTTGAACACAGTACATATCTATAATGTATTACGATCATACATTCTTGCTATCCTCGTTTTTTTTTTTCAATGATTTCACACTTTAATTCAAGAGGCCATGGTCTTTAGACCCATGATTATAAAAGTAAATAATATTTTGTAAATATACAAAAAGTAAAAACCACGAACACAACTATATATTATAATATTATGACATCTGACGATTTTTTATATTTTTATTTTGCCATTAACATTTTTCTAGAAAACTCATACTCGGTCAAAGCTCGTACCTCGAAGCATTGCTTGTATGTCGAAGCAAGGAATATCGAAGACCAAAATCTCATTATAATTTTCGCATTATAATTTTTAGTTTTACATTTTCTGGTTATATTTAAAATGAAAAAATTATTTATAATTTTTTTTTATTATCTCTTTTATTTACAACCGTCCTGTTAAGGACATTTAATAAATTTGTGGAATTTACAATAATCGGCAGTAAAGGGACATTGTATGCTAAAGGGACATGTTGGAAAAACAACTAAACATTTTTTATCAGGAGAGTTGATGACTTAAATTTATAACATACTAAACTTAAGATAAATAATAATAAACTTAGAAAAACGTTAATATTATTCACAGACGGTTTATTCTGTATTAACCCAATGACTTTACCCAATGGCATTGATTATCGAATCACTAACATGTGACAATGCTGTCGTTCAATGTTGCATTACCAATGTGGATCACGAGATTCGTCATTAGCAGAATTCATCCAACACTCAGTCATTTATCGTCACCAATGATTGACATGAACGCACATTCAAGTATACTACCAACCTGTTACTACTTATGTCTTACACATATTATGTCCTTTGACTACATATGGAAATACAGCTTGCATCCCTGTAATATGCTGAAGCCATTAAATTCGATATTAATCTATGCACACGATTCAGTGTAATCTGCTGCTAATAGAATTATTTAGCATTGTATTAGCTACATATGCAAAATAGTGTTCCTTTATCTACGATCTAGTGACTACGCCTATTACCTTCAAGTAATCCAGAGTCATAAGGATGCTGCATTTGTAAAACGATTACTCTTACTTTTAATTTTAATGTCATTATTAATATATTGTGTTTTAATGTTTACTTACTCGTTACTTATTTACTATTATTAATTAATAAGCTTCCGCAATATATTTATTCTAATTTTTTTTTATTTTTTTTCAGGTGAGTCAAAATATATCTACAAGTAATTTGCTGCAGTTTGGTAAGAATTTAGGAATCCAGTAATGTTATCCTTTAAGATGCCCAGTACTTTTTCTAAAAAGTCGTAAATAAAAAGTTGTTTACTTGCATATTCCAAGATCATGTATCTGAAAGTCGTCCAAATTGCCAATATAAATAGAATTGGTTCTACTGTTGGGTAACAAATCACATCGGCAACGTGTTCAACCCTGTTTGTTGTACAATGGCATTATCATGCTGATATTCAATGCCAATCGAACAGCGACAGGCACCTCTGGAGAATTTACACATATGCAAAAGTAGATATTTTTATCAAACGTGCATTTGTATTGCATTGGAAAATGCATAAATAGCACTTGGAGACGGATAATACAAAAACCATGTAATTCAAATTTTACGTATGAATGGTTTGTAGTAAACGTGAAACAATTTCTTTGTCGGTTGATATTAAGAAATTTTAATATGAAGTGTAGAATTATAGAGTCTTGATGTAATGATTTAAAAAAAAGTGTCATTTTGTAAACATTGCGGTCAAGTTAATTTTTAATGCGCGTGCAAGTATTTTTTATGCATTATCTGTGTCATGGACTTATTTGCATTCAGTTTTTTTTATTTACTTGAACTATTTTGGATCAATGAACATTTTAGATCAAAATAGGGGAGACTGGGTACGATTGTGCCACTTTTTTGAATCAGCCATAATTTCGTTAATTTACCAGTCAGTTGAGAGAAAAGTAAATTAAATAAGTAATTTGAACATTTATCTACGTAGAAATATTGAAGTACTGCCCTTAAATACGTTGAATTTGTCATAAAATCGAATCATACAAGAAAAGGGCGAGTGTCGTAAACAGCCACATCTCCTAGGACGGTTGTGACAGACATAAAAATAAATTAAAAACAATAGATATAATCACCAAAATGATTCATAACGACTTTTATTGTCAATATGCACAACATTCTCATTTAAACAAAGGTTATGAATACTATATAACGGTATATAACTAAACATAATTTTTTAAATAAGGTTAACAAGAAATGTTTGTTATTTTTTTTCTTGAATTTAATTTTTCTTTCCGTTTCTCTTACGTTATTTGTCTTATTTAAGTTAGATTTTTCTTAATCTATATAACCTTCACCCGAAAAAGACAAGACCCACAACCACAAGTCACAACCGTACCCAACACTTTTAAAAATTAAATTATCGTTATGACTGAAATTCTACGCAAAAACTAATCACTGGTAATTAACTACTAAACTTGAACTTACAACAAAATAACACACACAGTGATCTATTTGTTTACAAGTAGCAGTCATTATTAAAAAAATCGAACAAAGAAACTTTTTTGAATCTTTAAAAGCAATGCGGTATACAGATCATATTAATGTAGGACGCAGATTGAATGCAGTAATGGAAACTTGTTCGAAGAAACATACTTCATTTTTTTCCCTTTGGACCCTATTTCTAAATCTGTATATTTTAGCTGTTATGACGACTGTCACTATTGTACCCTGGCACAACCGTATCCAGTATTCCCTTCATATGATTCTCATATATTATTATTGGCAACTAGTAGCCTACATTTGCAAACAAAGAAACTTTTTTTTGAAACTTTAAATGCAATGCGGTATACAGATCATGTTAATGTAGAACGCAGATTGAATGCAGTAATGGAAACTTGTTCGAAGAAACATACTTCATCTTTCTCCCTTTGGACCCTATTTTAAAATCAGTATAGTTTAGCTGTTATGGCGACAGTCACTACCGTACTACCCTGGCACAACCGTACCCAGTATCCCCTTCATATGATTCTCATATATTATTATTGGCAACTAGTATCCTACATTTGCATTTGAATTTGATGTGCTCCTTTTTCCGCGATGGATTTATTGGTCATTTACACGCAGCGATTTTGCGCTGTAATAAATTTGAATACGCTACTGTATCTGTATGTAAATATAAAAATGCTTTCGGGATTCTTTTTTATATTCATTTTGCATAAAGCTGCTATTGTTTATTCCGGTTCCGGTAGACTGCAATGCGCAAAGTCTGCCAGAATGTATTTGCATTCGGCTGTCCGCGTACCGTCGCGTCGCTTCCTCCTTTTCATCGTTCGTCCGACAACGGCAAAGGAATAGAGGAACAACAGTTCAACGAAGTTCAGAAAGCTTGCGAACGAAACACGAAGAAGTTCGTAATCCTAACTTGATCTTGTTCTAATAAATGTATTACAGTTCCTTTCGCGGCTGATCTCGGCCCGCAAGCAGCCTGTACTACTACGTCTTCGTTATATTTCCGTCGCGAGTGATGTCACCCCTCGCGCGACATACAAGGATGACATTTCGCGCCGTGAATTTAGATCTGGCATTGCCATGGCGCGAATGTAGTTACCTGCCCGATAGAAATCACATTAACTTTCCTTATCATAAACATGTATATGATTTCTCAACAATAACCGCAAGTTTGATTTATGACTTATACGCTTTCCCTTATGTCAAAATTGTATTTATTGCTATACCATATATGAATGTTGAGATTTAACTATTTTTTAATACTTCATGATTTAGCGCAGGTGAAGTTGCAGTTTTTAGTTATTAAGGTGGTATTCTGGACTTATGCGATTCATGAAAGGAAACAATATTTTTAATATACTTTTTGGTATAAGTTACCAATTAATGGTTCGAAAATTTATAAAAGAATAAAAATTAAAAATAGTCAAAAAGTTTTGATACTATAAGGTGATGAAGTGCAGGGTGTCAAAAAATTGGCACCTTACCATATCCATCAGTTTATTCTCCAAATAATCTGAGATAATTACCAATAAGTAAAAATATTTTTTTCTTACAAATAGACTGCCTGAAAACACTTTTTCTACTGCTTTTTTATATTCTCGTGTTTTTTCAGTCGAAATTTGGGGATGAGCTTAGTTGTAAAAATTTTAGTATATCAGTTCAGTAGAAGTTCAGACATCGTGGGTATCATATCAAAAAAGTTAGTCTCGTGAAAAACGCGTTTAAAGCTTTGCGAAGGAAGGAAACAGAGGAGTGAGCAGTAAAACAGCTACATCTCCGATGATAATTTATTCAAAGAAAAAAACAAAATCGATTTTTTGAAAATTTTAGACCAGAATACTCCCTCAAATATACTAGGAATTACATAAGTAATATTTATGATGAAATGTTTTTATATACTTAGGTGCATTCATATGTTTTATATTGATTTTTATGTACATTAATCATAAAAACGTCATAGATATATCGTATATCTCACGCTACATCTGAGGATTATACATACAAATCATTATGCTATAAGATCATTTTCGTTGTTTTCTTGTTATCTATTCCAGTCAATTGCCTTGCAATAAGGATGAATCGATGATTATAATAAGTTTAATTCATTTTCTATAATTGAATTAATTGCATTTTAAAGTTGCTTTGTGTTGATTAGTTTTTGTATCAGCCACAGAGGAATGTATTACAAGCACTAGTAATAACTTTGTTTTTTCTTTTCCGCAATAGGGAAAATATAAAAACAATTTGTATGCTGATGATAAACTTGCGAAACATGATTAACGACTTCTCTTGTATAAAATCACATATAAAGACGATACATTTAGAGAGATAACATCATGGCAGTCATAAATGGAAATGGGAGATTCACCAACCCTCGTTTATAACGAGTATTGAGCAGAGCTCGGCTACGATAAACTTTCGAATTCATTACTATAATTGATATAAAACGTGCAGTGATGTTGATCTGACAATAACATTTAAATTGAATATTTGTCCCTCCGCATGCGAGTGGCACAAGTATACTTGAAGCGCGACCCTCGGTATTTCGCCGCGATGGGGCTGCCGGCTGCCGCCTCCTCTTGTGCTCTATTTTTTCGGTAGGTGCGATCTAACAATATAATGCATAATCCTACTTAATGGCGCGAGTCGCAATTCGATGTATGCTTAATCGGCTTTTAGTTCGAATGAGTCCATCTGTAGTTATTGTTTCGCGACTGGTGTAGCTATAATTCTCCCGAAATCTCTAGCCTGTACTCCCGGAAGCGAAGCTTTGCAATTGCAAGTAATTTGCCAGTTTGTTGTTAGAGCGATCACTTCCAATGGCGGCGTTGTGGGAACTTTGATGTTTATAATTAATTTTGTAAACTACTTACTTGCGTATGTACAGGAATTAGAACGCACGATTATGTATTAATTAAATATTTACGCCTAGGTATATTGCTTTAAATCGAATCATTATCTTTTTTAGGTTTTACGTCACTTACGAAGTTTCTTGTCGTACAATTGGATGTTAAACATTCAGTTTGAATTATCTATTTTTCTTTACGGCTGTAGGTTTTTGTAAACTTTTAATCCAATTAAATTTAAGCGTAATACAAAATACAAAGAAAAACAATGTTTTCATTGTCGCGAAAAAACGTTTGATTAATTATAAACGTACGACAATTAAAACTTCAAATTAAAAACTTCTGTTCTCTTAAGATTTGAATAGCACATCTGTGTTCCGTAAAAACAAGTATTGGAAACATAGTCCTGTTGTACACTAATTGCAGCTATTTATGTTCACAAAGATGAATACTCCAGCTTTCGTTTTAGTAAATATTTATGTTATTGTAGTCTTCTTTTCGTTGTTCATCTTTTCTACATGTAAACACAGCAATACTTATAAACATTTTCACAAATCATTGGAATAAACGACTCTTGGGGATAAGGTAAACAGGCGGCAGCGCTCGTTCGAGTTGAAATAGTGCAGCTGAAGTCAATTGACACAATGTATTCGAATTTTTACTGTATTCTATTACATTAGCGGGTGTTGGCTAGACGGGAGCTTTAGTGCAGTTCTTTGAGGTAACATCTTATACCGTAACGTTACATATACAAAGTAGTAACACGAGTAACGCCACTATAAAGCGCAGAACCAAGTAAGTTTTTCAGCGTTCATGATCTAGCTACGTGCAGTGTTTTTGAATTACTTTCAGAGGGAAAAAATATAATTGTGCGTTTGAAGCATTTTATCATAACACTGAGATGCTTAGAGTAATTCCGAGGAAAACCAATTACGCTAGAATTAAAATTGCAAGACGTTCTCTCCCTGTTTGATCAATATCGTACATATCTCACAATGATGAATTTAATTAAAAATATTTCATATAAATAATGCTGGATTTTAATTTTATGAACAAGCTGCAATACACTTCATATTTCAATATAGTTTTATCGTGTACCATAAGGTATTGTGAATATAATTATAATAAGAAATCCTCATACTCTAAGCTGTATCCGTATAAACTATTCATTAACACCGTAGTTGTTTTTAGTTTTTTGTGATAAAACATTTCAACCATCAATAAACTCAACACTATTCTTATTGAATTTATTCACCCATTACTTTCTTACTTAGTCACAGTTGCATATGTTACAAAACTGAACGGCGCTTTGGGCTTGGGTACATGCCATGTAAACATAGATTTGAAAATGATTGCCGCTTTTTGATTCGAAGTGCCGCTGGGTTGTCATCATCGCGAATATTTCACGATAAAAACTGTACTGAAAATAAATGAAACCCCCATTGTTTTTGTTTAGTTGCCAAGCGATGCCCGTTGAAAATAATTCAATTGTGAATGCAATAAAAATTATGAAGGAATACTGAAACGGCACGTTATTGCGGTTTCATGATCCCGAGTCATAACAGAAAATAACACATGTATTTAATATCAACGTTTTTATATTGTTTTTATGTGCCGTACTTCTACATGGCCGCCGTGATATGTCCGTTCTGCGAGTTTTTCCAAAACGTTGAGTATCGAGCGATGGGCTTCAAGCTCGTCATTGACACAGTTCCCATTCCTGAATTAGTGCTATGTAATAAGCGCGGCTAAGGACTTTTTATTGCCATTGAGCTGTGCTGCCGATATATGACATTAAATCTTTAGAAACCCATAAACATAACAATAAACTAGAGTAGTACAGCTTTGGCCCCGGCGTTCAACTTTACGATTCGATGGTGATTTCAACCGAACGTGCGAAATCGCACCGTTAGTATTATATTGTTAGCACCGCATTATGAACTTGTGTATGAGATTCATTCTTGTGATTGATGATACGGTATTTTACGCGGTGATTGATTGCAAACATTTTGTAATTGGAAGTTATGTTTTGGATACTCTGGCTCAGATTTTACAAACTATGACTCGCGGTGCACGATACGAAAGTCGCAAGATTTTATCGAGAAATCTTGCTCCCTAAGCTTCGTTTCTTAACCGGCAACTTGTTGCTCTATCATAAGCCAGCATCCGCGGTCTATATAGATACACTAATATAGGTTTTAATAGGAAATTAGTTTTTATAGAAACCGAATTTTGATAAGATGCTTAGAATTAGTGCAATTACTGGAAATGAAATTTAGTTTTATTTTATAGAATTGTCCATTTTATCTCTCTTATGTCTTGAATGATTGTACATAATTTATAAGATGTTCAGGGGGTATTCTGGTCTTAGAGACATGATTTTGTTGCGATTTTTGAGATTTTTACTGTATTTTCTTACAAATTTATAATTATTGTTTTAGTAATATGAAAACAAGATAAAAATTAAAAATAGTCATAAAGTTTTAATTCTAGAAGATGATTGAGTTCGGGGTTTTATAAAATTGACACCAGACCGTACCTACGATTATACTCCTACAAATAATCCGAAGAAAAATTATATATATATATATTATTAATCTAGAATAATGTTGCAATCATATGATCTACGGCCAAGTACGAAAAAAAATTAACTTTAACAACTTTTTTTCATATCCTCGACTTTTTAAAAATAGTAGAAATCGGAATTTGAGGATCACTATATCTTCAAAAATAATTTGAATTTTGAAAAATCATCGTTAAATTTTGAAATTATAAAACAAAACAAAATGGTTTTTTTTCAATTCTAGACCAGAATACCACCTGTTAAGAGAGATAGAGTTTGATGTAGTATTTCTTATAATGTAACTTCATATTGTGTGATTGAAAATGTTTCATATCGAATGAATTTTCAGTGCATTTTGAGAAAGAAATATGTGTATGTAGTAGTGATGAATAATAGTCACAATTAGTAACAAAACAGAATCGATAAAATCGGCGTCTAATACGCGGGTACGTGGCTTCAAGCATGAATGCCGATATTACAATACATTTTTGCTGTTTTGTAGCTAAATCGCTGCAATAAATATGATAAATGATCATGCTTCCATTTCTATAGTAAACGGGAAAGCAGGAATCGATCCTACGCCGTCGCATTATATTTCCGTAACAATTCCAAACTAAACTGTGTATTTCAAGCATATGCTGTTCATGTTCATGTATAACATACGCTTTTTTCACACGTTTTCCCCTTCACGCTCTTATTATACATCTATGATGACAATAGGCACAGTCGCGTTTCATGAGGGTATCAGCTCCCAAATGATACATAACACATCATAACTGATTGAAGTTATGCGTTTGATGAATCGCTCTGTGGATGCAATATAACCAATAATGCCTTACGTAAATTATAATCGGTTTGCCTCGTTAATTAGTCTGACAACAACTAATTATTTAGCATGTTTGGCACAATACGCAATACTGCTAGACCAGTTGATTTATTTGAATTCCGATTGTTTACCATATGTGGATTAGTAATAATAATATAGATATACAAGCCATGTGCAGTATATGTGTCAATATAAATGTTTTAATTAAATTAATGCGTGACTACCAATCAAATATTTGTTCATGAATAATGTAACAGTAAGCATTTATTTCATATATTTATTCATAAATAAGTAAATATAACAGCAGGTTTTGTTTCTATTAAAATCAACAATAATTAAATGAACACTAATGTTGTAAATATCATTAAACCTGTCTGCAGTAGCTGGCACGACCCAAGTTGTATGCAAACTGTCATATTAAAGTCGTATTAAGTATTCTTTTCAAATTACAATAGAAAAATCATTCGAGTTAAACATAACAAGTACATCGGCTGCTCACATGTCATGGCATGATGAATCGTTTTGAATAATTAACTTATTGAAGCGACATACTTCGATAGACGGTTGTTCGTCTTCTGCATGTGTATATAACATATATGTATATATAACTTTTAATGCAAGGTTTACACGAATAACAAGCCGAATGTCCTCGGATGAACTATGAACTATTGCGTTTGTATTTTGTGTTCGAAGAACTGTTGTACTCTGCTGCTATCCACTGGATAATATGAACTAGAGATGGGTAACTCACTCCGGAGTTATCACTCTGATACAACTCCTTCCTTGAAGTGACTCCGAGTGGAGTTGTCTCACAGGATTTGTCATATCCGACTTCCCTAAACTGATACTAAATCTGTTAACATGTGCAGGCTTGCTTGAGATTTTTTACCAATACAAAGATTTGGGTCGAAAGAAGTGGTTTTAAGCCAGTTTTAGGACTTTTCAGGTATATATTGTCTCAAAATAATGCTAATTTGTATTCTCTATTCTGCATACGATAATGTTTGTCCGTAAATGAGCTTTTTCAACGGTATACAACCAGCTAAAATATTTTGTATTATATTATAACTTTTACATAATTATGATTTTATAATTGTGTAAAAGTAATAGTATGCTAATCAAAGTTCCTGATGTATAAATAATTCTCGAAAGGGAAATAATAAAAGAATGTGAGGTATATTTTGTGAAAAATATTATACACAAAGATTTGTTCTTATTTCATATATAAGGTTTACTGCATTATTTCATATGAAAATGAAATTCTATATTTACTCTTCAAAACTAATTACAAAATTGATTTTAATTTCCAAGTTTTTTGTCAAATTGAGATTTGTCTGCATATTGAAATGCATAAAATAGTAATTATTATAGTAAAATGAACAAAAATGTTTGAACTATTTGTGAACTATTTCCAAAGTCTTAATAAATTCTTAGATATGGAAACAACACACTAGAGAACACATTTGTGTCTAGAATTATGTTTCAAAATCGTCGGAGTTGTGCAGTTATTAAGTGGATATAACTCCTCTCTAAAGCGGAGTCAAATCCTAACCGATCCGGCTTCGGATATGATAAGTCCATCTCTATTATGAACCCAGGAATGTTTCCTAAATGCATCGGATGACGACAGTGTGTAATACTGATGATAACACCATTTCTTTATAACCCCCGTCGCACATGTGTATCTAAGCAAAGTGTGCGAGCACATGTGCGGGATACATTGTCAATTGCGGTGTAAAGATATTACCGTGGAACACTTCTATTTGTGTTTATAGCACGCGGTGCTTTCATCACCCACAACTTCACCGTCGACGTGTTATTGCGCTCGAAAGGGAATATAAATTGTTTAAGATTAAATTTAGTGCCAGATTTACGTGGACAGAAGAAATTACGCGCTTTGCTTTGCACACCACCACAATTATTATAGCGAACAAGTTTTTTTGGCCAGGCCAAAAGCGACTGCTAAAGTTAATATCACGCTTTCGACTTTTTTGAAAAACTCATCATACGTTCTGCTTACTGTGATATTGCTTGAAAGTTTTCTGAGCCATGGGTACTAAAAATGGTTGTTATATATAACAAAATTAAACAAAACAATTATTGATAAAAAACGTAGATGGTAAACACATTTTAATTATTTATTACTTTTCATCCCAAATTTGGACTCTTTTAATAATTATTTGTTGCTAACCGCATTCAATTACCATTGACCATTTTATATAGGGCAGGGCGGGATACAAAAGTCCAATATGACTTTCTAACCAATTATATCACAACAAATAAAACATTTCAAACAAACAACTATCTGACTATATTCAGTAAAATTTCCAATAAGGTGTCGTAAGGGACTCACAACCAAAATAAATAACAACGAAACAAATTACTTTTGTTATGGATTTTCAATCATTGCTCTTTATCTTCCAATAGCAACGTCGTGAGAATCGAGGTGATGGCTAGTTATACATCTTTTCTAAATATTGTTGTAAAAAAATCCTTAACTTTGCTTGTGATTGAGATACTGGTGGTAGACCTTTTTACCCACGGACTTTTGAGCCCCGCTTTACCTTGTGAATTCATAGGTTTCTTTTTATATATACATCATTATTAAATTTATATTAAAATAGCTGTAACATTTTTTTTAAATCAAAATAAATTATAATCGAAATGAAAATTAATATTGTATTTCATATATATTTTTTCAGAAACGAATCCTTCCACTTTAAAATAAGAATTATATATAATATGCAAATTATTGGCGATAACGTATTTATTATTTTTGTCAGACATATATTTATTAATGATATGCTAAAACCTGAAATGTTTCCAAATTTTAATGAATGCGCTGCTTTCAGCCCTGGTCGCTCATTCAATTCTTATCTCTTCATTATACGCCGGACGAAAGCACTTCGAAGACGCCAATGACTCAGATTACGCAAAGAGATATTACTGGATTTTCTTGTAATTGGTTTCCGAATAATAATTTGGATAATACCCTTAATGGATTGCCAAAAAAGCATCATCAGCCGATGGGTTCCTTTTTTAGTTTTATCGAATGCGATTCTGAACTGATTAAAATTCTGGCACTGTGAAATAATGCATTTTTTTAATCTTCCATACCGTGGAATTTATTAACCTTCGTGTAGGAATTAAAATGACTAACCGCACACATGATTATTCGAAGACTGTTCTAATATATTAAGCTATAATAGTTATAGTCGGTTTAAGCTAGGCAAGATGTTAAGTTTACTCTTTTAAAAAGCTATTTCAAATGATGATCGGTTAAAGTTCGTTTATGTGTGATATTTTTTATCGTTCGACACGTAGCTATGTTTATTCATTCGATGGAGTAATTTTAATGCCGCGGTATTAGTTTTAAGAGCGCAGTAAAGCTAAGTGTGCAACATTGCGTTGCAATAAAAAGGGCATTAATGGAAAGGCATCTGGCGATCCACTTAATGAGGGTGTATTAGGAAATGCTCCGTTTGCCCGTGTATATGTGCCATAGGCTAGACTTGGAGTTAAACTTGTTCCGTACAGGACATGCACACCCCGTCCTTCCATCGTTCGTCGTGTGGCTGATATGATCTGTGGTATTCACGGGGGTGCTGATATAACAGCTTTGATAATGAGCTGTCGAATTCTCAGATAGCGATCTCTGCGGTGTGCTGTGTGTGGCGATTCAACGCAATGTGGCGCATATTACATTTTCAAGGATTTGCCGGAAACCCGAGCTTTCCTCGTGTATATTCTAAAGGTCAATGATTGCTCTCGAGTGGCAGTGTTATTACGAGTTTCAATTACCAATTTGAAATGTTCGATCGCCTTTGATTTGAAAAACGTGATTGTATTGTTCTAGATCCACAACACACAAACACGTTATAGCTTATTCATATTGGATAAATAATAATATTTTATAACAAGTTGATCATAAAAATCCGATCGTCATACAACCGTATAAAAATATCGATGAATAATGATAAGACTCCTCAGTGTATAGCGAACAACGCACGCGCTTCGCCCGGAAAATATTTTGTTATATAATTCCGTCTTGGCATTATTATACTTGCTACCTATTATGTATACACGCCTCGCGTACGTACCACTCTCATATGCATTTTATCGAGCGATATGTTTTTCAAGAAATCCTTATGGCGGTTTCGCTACTACATCCAATTATTTCTCCGAGCTTTTCGTGCCGCACATCGATGTTTTCCACCCGCCACAAGTACGAGACTGTCTGAGCAACCGTTGCCCATTGCCCGCCGCGCGTTCGGCATTTCTCTAATATATTCACTTGCTTCTCTATGATTAGCTTCGTTTAGAATTATACGTATGATTTCTGTGTATCCATCAAATAACAGCGGGTTGGTCTTATATATTGCTTAGTGGTCTGGCTAAGTTATAGGTATGAGTTCCACTTTTTACAGATCATAGATTAATAGTAACGACGCTTATGTAACTTTTCTATTACACAGTCAATATAAAATTAGAATATTTGTAAATATATAGATATACTTAATCAGACTATTCAACTCTTTTGCTACGAATGCCGTTTATGGACGACATGCATATGACGCGCTGTGTGCATGGATGTCGTCCATGGACGCCATGTTGTGTTTGTCTATGCTTTAAGTTTTATCACTATAAGTTCACTATTAAAAATTCTGTTTTTTTATTGTAATTTCTAGGTCATTAGAAGCGTAATTTTTATACATTTTTATTGATAATGATAAAGATATCTTGGAATATATTGTTGTGCCTCAACGGCACAACGGCACAACGGCATGCCGTTCCCGTACAGCGGCGCCACTCCACACATTTTATTAACGACTTAACATTATTAATTTAATCGAAATAGACTTTTTGCATATTGAAATTTGCAGTAATTTTATAAATATTATGGAAAATACTATGAATTTTAACCCTTTGCGCTCGGCTTTTTCACTGAGGAGACAAATTGAGTCTAGCAACTTGTATACATTGGAAAATGATTTAAACTTTAACATACTGTAGAAAATTTAGCTATGATTGTTAATGTAC
This sequence comes from Ctenocephalides felis, assembly GCF_003426905.1. NCBI lineage: Eukaryota > Metazoa > Arthropoda > Insecta > Siphonaptera > Pulicidae > Ctenocephalides > Ctenocephalides felis. The sequence continues at coordinate 162,973,493 of NW_020538040.1, forward strand.
ATGGTCTGTTCAAAAAGTACCCGGAATTACTAATAATTAAATTTCGCGGGTCTGGAGTGTCTGATTGTCAAATTTTTTTTTTTTATTGTGTTGGTATACATGCCCCTAAAGTATGATGAAATTTTCAGCTATATTCACTGTTTACTTTGTCTGTGGTAGTCGCTAAGGTTCGACGTGTTTTTCTGAGCTCGGCGATTTTTACAATGGAAGAATTGAAAAAGTCAAAGAATTTGTATTAAATTTTGCGTAAAAAATGAAATAAAGTGTTGCAAAGTGCAAAAATTCACCAGATATGGCTCCGTGTGACTTTTTCCTATTCCCAAAGTTGAAGAGACCCATGAAAGGACGGCGGTTTTCCTCGATTGAAGAAAATCGCCGAAAGTGCTCAAGGACATATCAAAAAGTGAATATCAAGGGTGCTTCGAAAATTGGAAAAAACGCTGGCATAAGTGTATTATATCTGGGGGGGACTACTTTGAAGGGGACCACATTAATGTAGACGAATAAATAAATATTTTTTTGAAAAAACGAAAATTACGAAAACTTTTTGAACAGACCTCGTATGTCTTCAATGTTCACGAATTCATATAAAGGAAAGGGTTAAATATCACGTTTTTGTTTTATTTTAAAAAAATTATCTATTTTAGTGATTTTGTTGCAAATAATATATTTTTAAACAATTCCACAATCGTGTTAATTTTTTTTAAATAAATTAAGTGTAGCTTACAAATATTTCCATACTGATCTAGGTCCGAGCTTATAATGTAGAACCTCCACATTTCCCAAGCTCATGAGGTACTGTTGGCAATATTACATTTCTTTGTAAAATCCCACAAGCCGTTTGATACTTTGTTTCATTCTTGACGTGGCTAAAGTGCAAAGGATTATAACTGAATATTTTATTATATCATAAAAATGTAAGAAAATTTTAAGATCACGAGGGATTACGCATTATGTGTTATTAAATATTTATTGTTTGGGCATGTTGTATGCGCATGAATACCTTTACTTGTGTTTTATTAGGTCATATATTTATTAGCGAAATCTTGTGGTAATAACATTTTTATGTGCCTGGCTATAAATTTGACAAGAGACACAGTTAACATATTACACGTTTCATAAAGCAACATTAGCAATAAATTGTTCGCTTATATTTGTAGTTTAGTAGTGGTCATCGTATTTAATGATTACAGCAGTTCAATTCAATAATAATAAAGATTCTTCGTTATTTAATAAAATAGTCAAACTAATTGCCAATAATTGATTATATATTGAAAAATGTATTGTAATTGAAGCAAGGGGTCAAGCAATTATCTTTTGTCTATTCATATTTAAATAAATTTCCCACTTTTGTAATACACGAAATGGAATTTCATATCGGGGCATTAAATGTGCCCCGATGCAATAACACTAACACTTAGCATTATTATACATGGCAATTTGTACAGTTACATTTATTTACAAATCATGCGATAAGGGCACATTAGTAAAACTCATTGTGCTCTACAGTGAAATGTATGTAACCCACGCACGTAACATTTCTTGTACATGACTCGGTCTTGTGAGGGACCACACGATTCTATATTATTTTATGCATGAACTTTACTATTTGAGGGCTAGCTTTATTATACGTATTTAATAATAATGGATTTTAAAAATAACCATCTATAAGAATGATAAGTAAGAAGCTTATGTGCAGATTTTAATTAAAATTTGTATGAAATAAAGTATTAGTATCGTTCATTATTTTACATCAAAACCATGGTGGTAAAAAACTATTTGATAGAAATATTGGATATTCTTGGGAGCTGCATTATTAGATAGATTGGTTCTAATTAACTGTAATGCTTCACTATATTTTTTAACTTTCCGTAGGGTAAGTTATAGTTATCGCAAAAAAATAAAAAATGAATAGTTGCCCAGGCTTTGGGGGCGTCCATGAACCACGTGAGCATTTTAGGGGAATGGGGGGTTTGACAGAAAATAATTAAATATCACGTGGGAGAGGGAGGGGTATAGTAAGTCACGTGTATTTATTTTTTACCTGATTATTTTTAAAAAATCCAAACATTTTCAAAAAACTTAAATAAAAATACAATTTTTCCTCGTAACTAAAAACACACGTGATGTTTGATGGGAGAGGGGAGGTAATTTTGAATATCACCACGTATCACCAAGGGCGAGGAGGGGTCCAAAAATTCTTAAAAAATTGATCACGTGACTAGAAAAAATAGATGCATGTGTGTATGTTTGGATACAATTTTTTGTCCATTATTTCGAGAGCACGGTACAACCGATTTGAATGATTCAAACAACATTCGATTTGCATTGACAGATCGTGCTGATTAGTTTTTAGCAAAGGCGGGAAGACGTGCTGGTTAGTTTTTGGCAAAGGCAGGTCTAGCTGTTTCCAGAAAAAAATGAAAAAAAATCCTGGCTCTCAAAATTGATCATAAGACATATGCACATTAAATATTTGATAATTTATAGAGATTTTAATAATAAGTACAAAAAAATCAAACAAATGTTCTCGACATTTCCGATAGCATGGATCAACTTATTTGAATGGGTTTCAAAATTTTTCAAAAAAATCAAAATTCTTCAAAAACTACTTTTTCCCATAATTCAAAAAAAAATCAAAATTCTTCAAATACTCTTTTTTTCCAAAATTTTCCATAAAAATTTAAGCTTTTAAAAATTTCAAATTACGGTACGGGAAGTTACAGCAATTTACTTTAAAGCACGCTGCGTAGTTGTTATTTTTTTATATTAATATCTTCTTACATTTGATAAATCTTTCAGTTTTGTATCGATTCTAAGTGGCCACATCGTAGCTGCGCCGTGCCGTTCTTCTCGCGGACCATGTCCGTGGGTCGATGTGATGGCACTTAGGATACTTTTTATGTTATATTTATGGTGAAAGGCAGAGATTTTTTTTCAACGCAATATCAAAATCTTCCATAAAATATTTCTGCGGCAAAACGCTCACGTTTATGCCTTGATGTGATAGGCTCATATAAAAATCATATATCGCACTACAAATGAACAACAATCGTTTTTATTTTGACGATATTTTCGTTATTTTTTATTGTTTATTTTTATATTTGATTATTTAAGCATAATGCAAAAACAGAAACAGGCATTATTTTGCAGCAAAAAAACTATAGAACTATACTTACTAAATAGGGTAGAGCAGAGTGCAAAGGTCTAATTTGACACTTGAGTAATTGTATAGTCTAAACTAAATGATCTACATGATAATATATAGCATGTATCAAACAAACAACTATCGAACTATATTCAATAAAATTCCCAATTAAGCCCTAATTATAGAAATATATTTTTTCATTCGAAAATTTGTCAACTGCTCTTTTTTACCCTATGAGCGAGCTTAGAAAAGACGATGGAATGGGCAAACATATCTGACGTCTTTTTTTTAATTTTTAAGGAGTTTTACAAAACAATAGCTACACTATTTAACAAATTTAAAATACAAATTTTATGGCAACATTCTTTACAAACATTATAACCTTTGTTTGGTATTTTGTTAAAAATACTCACCAGGGGAGGCCGATAACTATTGATTTGTTTTATCTCTTGTAAAACTTATTTTAAATATAATTTACTTTTTTATTTACTATTAATTATTATTTACGAATTTGCTAATGCAAAGGTTTAGATGGTCTTTTTTACCCACAACTATTGAATCTAAACTAAAAAAAAACAATACTTACAAAAATTTTGAATTTTATTCAAACTTTCAAATAATTCAAAATACATAACATATAACTAGAAGTTTTTGTCATATTTTTCCATCATCACACTTTTATGTATGCTATGCCTCTGCTTGTATAAAATTTACCTTATTTGCTTTACCTTAGTTCAATGCTACAATATTAGTTTTCAATTACTCGTTCTCTCAATCCATTATAATTTCATTAAAAGTTTTTTGAAAGAAGGCGGCATGCGCGTCTTATTAATTCACTCCAGTTTTTAATCTAACTTACAGCGATGTGTATAGTTTGTTTGTCTTTAGTAGTCGGGTAATGTATTTTATTCAAATAGTTTACAAGAAAGATAGTTCGTTTTCTTTTTGTTTCAATGGTGCTTAAATAGTTGATTATCTTGTTTTAATAAGTCATTGATAAAAGAACATTTGGATTTCTACTAATGATGGATTGTACTGTTAGTCTTATTTATATCCCAAGATAATATAATTGCTTGTAGAGTGTTGTAGAATAGGTATCACAAAATTGTTATTTTTATCGTTTAATTGTAAATTTATTACTCATCAAATTCTTTCTTCAAAATCTTTACATTCAAAATGATGTTCCAACAAGCCCAAGTCGACGTAGAATATATCGTTCTATTAAAATATTTTGCTTAAGTTATACAAGTTATATTCGATCTAGTAGTCGACTTGGTCTTGATTTAAAGCGCGAAATTTCTGTGCAAACTTTTGCTTGCATTTCATAGAGAACAGCGGTATTTATACGTCTCATTACTAACCCGAAGTCAAAGTCTGAATTCTTGTAATAACTCTGAGCAAATAATCCATGATGACATAGGGTAGGCGGGGCACGGAGGTCCAATTTGACTTTGAGCAATTATAGTGTGAAAACAAAACCCATTATATCACAACAAATAACACATATTGAACAAACAAATATCTGACTATGTTCGGTAAAAGTTCCAGCATCATTGTAAAAACTTTTTTTTTTCAAAATTTTTGTAATTTGGCTCTTTTTATTTCATAGGCGGGGTAGGTTGGGACGGTCAGAAGGCAAACAGGTTTAATGTCTTATTTTAATTTTGAAAGGATTTTACAAAATAATAGTTATAATTATACCAATGCAAAATATAAACTTCATGGGTTTATTTTTAACAGAGATGACACTGTAAATAACCTTGATCTGGTGTTTCATCAGCAGATTTGGAATAACTATTTTTTTTAAATTTTCTCTTATAACATAACTTAACTTATTTTTTATTTACTATTTTTTATTTTTTACACCTTTGCCAGGGTAAAGGTTTATTTGGACTTTTTCACCTCACCCAGGTGTAAGATTTTACAAAGGGTATATGAAAAAACTGTAGAATCTAAATGATGAAATAACACATATTGAACAAACAAATATCTGACTATGTTCAGTGAAAGTTCCAACTTATGCATCATTGAAGAAATATTTTTTTGCTAAGGCCAGGGGTAAACAGGTCCAATGATTTATTTTAATTTTAAAAGAGTTTTACAAAATAATAGCTACATTATTATACCAATACAAAATATAAATGTCGTGGGTCCTTTTTTAACAGAAATAATACTGTAAATAATCTTGATCTGGTAAGATTTATTTACTATTTTTAATTTTTCACATTTATTTGGACATTTTTACTTCACCCAGGTGAAAGCCTTAACAAAGGTTATAGAAAAAACTGTTGAATCTAACTTAAAATTCATAGTACATTTCATAAAACGTCTACTTGAAAATTATATTAAGGTCTCGTAAACTAAACAACAGCGCTCACAACCAAACAACGAAAGAAAATACATTTGTTATGGATTTGCAAACATTTCTTTTTATTGATGGCTGGTTACACATCTTTTCACCTTCACTTTCAAATATTGTTGTTGAAAAGTTCTTAACTTTACTGGTTTTTGAAATGTCAGTGGCGAATCTTTTTACCCGCCCCGTTCTACCCTATAGCTTCAAGCATACGACGCCTGGTAGTGTTTGTTATAGTTCTGAAAAAAATGATGCAAACTATTATGAAAGTAACAATGAAGATTTGAGGAAAAGTTTAGCAAACTAAACGAGCTTATTATTCGTCGTATATTTCCGGGCCCGGAGACACCTGGAGAAGTATACGTGGATTGCTATTGCCACTTTGGGAACTTGTGGCAGCGCGAAGCTAATACGGCTTCGCTATTTTCATACATATTAGCGGCAACGCTTATACAGTATTTCACTGTGGCATGAATTACGGGCTTTCATGTACAACGTAACTACACGAAGCTCGCGTTTGCTTCGTATAACACATGGGCCTCGTATAACAGCGCATTATCAGGGCCGAAATTTAAGAAGGGTTTCTAATTAAAATGAACCTGGGATCGCTACGTGCACTGTGCACAGTGCATAGTGCTAAATCACTGTCAAATTTTTAAAATACAAATAAAATTTTCAGTCTACTTATTGTGCGTGTGTTTTATTCTGTCCATATTTAAAATACGATCATTGCCATATGTAACTTGTACTATAGAATCTAGTAGCTTCATATAAAATTCAGCACTTTTGATAGCGTTTTTGTAAGTCAGTAAAAAATTCAATATCTTCTACACATGTGACATTTATTTGAATTCTCTTTGTATGTTCTGTGATGGCTCCGAATATCATCATAAACTGCTCTTATATGCTGTGTCTATATTATTTTCTGTGTATGCTAATGCAGAGAAAAGTATTCTGCTCTTGGCAAAGCAGTAGCTACTGCACATAATTCGGATTACATACATATGACGGATTTGATGTTATCACGGTACATATTCATTTCGTGCGGTTGCGCTTAAAATAATATGTCGGCGCTCATACGAATGCCGCACGGAACGCGGAATTAAGTCCGGTGTCAGACCAAATAATAATACGAGTTGTAGTCCCTCGACTCGGTGCATTCGACTCAAACGTTTGCGATTTGTAAGATTTAGTTTTTAATTCAACAATACTTCAAACATTAGCCAATTTATTTATGTGTGTGTATGACCGTGTGAGTGAGTACAAACATAAGTACAAAAGCTCATAGAATTTTGTAATTTTTTTTTTATTGGCCTCGCTTACTCGAGCATTTAGCCACCTACATTATTCTATACAATCTTCAATTTCATAGTATCTTCTTCTTCATATAATCCTATTTTTTCTATACTTCTTAATTTATCTTTATTTTTCTATCTTCTTTTTTACTATCTTTTCATTTCTTCTTCTAAACACTTCTTACTTCTTCTACTATACTTCTCATTTCATCTTCTAAACTCTTTACTTCAATTCATTTCAATTCTAATTCTCTAATTTTTATACATTCTGATTATTTTACATACATATTTTTTTATTACAATCCATAATTCTATTATAACTCCAAATTGACTACTTAATATTATTCAATTTCTTGCCGGAGATTCGAACTCAGAACCTCCAACGTGTGAACCGGGAACGCTACTCTGTGAACTAATCCCGCCACAATTTTGTAAATTCTGATTGCTATCAAATAAAGTATAAAAAAAAATTCAACAATGTCTTTATTCTGCAGTTCTGTCGCTCGTTGTCGGTTCCTCCTGCTTATATAATGATTGACAAAATGTATACAATGAGTAAATACTTAGAAATATGTTTGCAATATTTAACTTTTCAAACATAAAAATAAATTGAAAAAAAAAGATTATTTGTTGACTCTCTTAAATACAAATCTGAGCGTAAAAATTAGGAGCAACAAGCTGCTCGACTGGCTACCGAGACATATTAATATGGAACACGTATTGCTCGCTGTCTAATTTTTGAAATTTTAAGTATTGTTTATAATTGAACCACTTTTCATAAGCCTATAATATTTAAAACTGTTTGGTTTGACTATCAACTCTATCACCATGCAAAGTTTCATCAAAATCCCAGAAGAGTAAACCTGAGGTTCTCCTTGTGAGACTCCAAATGGCCCATTTAAAAAAGTTCTATCAGACCAGCTCTTATAATCGCATTATCATTTGCATTTACACTGTGTGAATGCAACAGTACAATGTAACAGTATGATCAGTATAGGGTAGAGCGGGGCTTAAAGGACCGCAGGTAAAAAGGTTCACCACCGATATCTCAAAAACAAGTAAAGTTAGGAATTTTTTAACAACAATTGTTGAAAGTAGAGAAAAAATTGTATAATCAACCATCATCTTGATTCTTACGACGTCGCTATCGGGAGATAAACGGCAGTGTTTGATAATCCATAACAAAGTATTTTCTTTAGTTTTTTTGGTCGTGAGAACTGTTGTTTAGTTTACGAGACCTTGATGTAACTTCTAGGTATACGTTATTTAATTGTTTTATAAGATGTATTGTTATTTTGAAGTTAGATTCAACAGTTTTTGCTATATAATCTCTATAAAAGCTTACATGTGGGTGGAGTAGAAAGGATCAACTAAACCCACCTTGGAAAATGTGTAAACAATAAAAAATGTAAATACTACTTCTCGATATAACTGCAAAAAAATTAAAATGTTTCCATAAAGTTAGATGTAGGGCCAGATGTGGCGATATCAGTTAGAACGTAGACTAGCACCAACTAGTCCCGGGTTTGCTGATTCGATTCCCGCTACCGCCATAGTCTGACATCATGCAACTTTGATGTCAAATTTTCACTTGCGGTTATGGATCTCAAATATAGCTTCAAGTGAAAATCGTCTCTCGTGGGTATAGTTGCATATATATAATAAAAATGTCAGCAAATACTTTGAGTATAGTTAATTAGTCATAACTGGATTGGACACTACTGGGTTGCCATTCATTCAATAATCCATATATATGTAAAGTCAAAACAATTACTGAATGTCATATGTGTGACAGATTGTAATTAAAAAAAAGAAAAGTTAGATGTAAGCACAAAATTACATTTTATGAGAGAAATGTACTATTTTTTACTATGAGTTGGACAAATTGGTTTTTATGCGTTAGATTTGGAAATTTTGGTGGTTGCATTCAAATCGCTATTCATTAGTTTGACGCCGGCCTAAACTAGGAATCTCTGGGGGTTTCATGTCTAGGGCGCGCGATATTAACAGTAATAATGTAGGATGCGATCTAAATACGTCGACATATTCCACCAACCGATCCTTTCCGGGCACTTTTCAGTCGCACCAATGCGTCTAATAATGTGCGCCTTCTGCAAGATTATTAGTGTTTCACGACACGATTATAGGTGTGTAACGCTTTTGCATTTTCATTTCATTTCGCATCGGCCTTGAATTACAAGAATACTGCAACGTGCACGCTTCATGGAATAGACAACATTTGTGATAATTATTAAGTAGGGTTGAGCATAGGGGAAAGTCAGGATTTAATACCTAAAATCGTTGTATTTGTAATAATTTAGCTTATTTGTTTATTCAATCTTGCCTTATGGACAACCTGATATCAAGCAGTAGTGATATCAATATTTACTTGAAAATATAGATAGGTGCATGGCATCGTGCCTTATGGCAAATAGCTGGAACTTCCCGTATTATAATTTAAACTTTTTATAAACTTGTTTGTGCCGCATTGCAGTCCTAACGGTTAAACATTATAAATCCTTTGAACAAAATGTTTACTTATTATTAAGATCTCTATGAAATATCTGATAATTTGATTTATTTAAGTCCAAAAATCGACCGACAAACGCTCTTTTATCTTTTTTTTATTGAATCTCCAAAACCGCATTCAAATATAATCAGTTTTTCATTTTGTCAATACAAGTGAAATGTTTTTTGATCCATTCTAATCGGACGCTCCGTTTTCTTAAAACCTGAATTGCTATTTTTTCACTTTTTGCTAGTTTCACCGAAGCGACTGGACCTGCCTCTCCCAAAAACTAATCACATCAGTCAGTAGGAGTCGAATGTTATAAATCATTCAAATCGGTTGATCCGAGCTCTCGAAATCGTGGACGACAAATTGTTACCGAACCAACATATGCACACACACATACATACATCAATTTTTTCTAAGGTATGCCATAATGTTCAGAAATCGCTGAAACGTGAAGATGTGCAAAAAGTTTCATTTTCGATTTTATTTGCGATTACTATAACTTACCCTAGGGCAAGTTAAAAATATGTTTACAAGTAAAATAACTCTTCCTCATTGGTACATCAAATTTAAAATATAAAATACGAAATTCTATAATGTTTATTAGATTCACAAATTATTATTGTTATCGATTATTTTTTTAAACATCAACAGAAAACTATTTCAAACGGGCACCACTCTTGTGTATATTAATTAACGTCGGCATGCTATTATGAATCGCTGCAGTTAAATCAAAGTAAGCGTGCAAGGAAAATCATTTTACATTAATCCTACATACTATATCATGAGAGTGCTTCTTAAAATTGACCATTTATCATGGCGTGCTCATCTATCGCGAAATCCTGTCAGTTCGCAACCCTAGTCTCTTAGTTAGTGTAGTGAATATAATTGCCCTCCTCCACTGTAACAGATTAAATGCTTGGCGTGCTACCTTGAATTTATGAAATGCGCACGAATGTGATACTAATTCAAAATAACTTTTACAGCTTTTCACTTTAAACAAGAAACTTTGTAATTATAGTTTATAAATCTGCGTCATCGCGCAACATTTGAATTCCTTTGTTATAAAACTGGACTATATCCGTAAAACTATTTGAATAGAAAGTGCATCTCATGAAAATATTTACCAATCTCATAGTCAGTTGCATGAAATTCGTAATAATATCTGAGATTCCATAAAAATCCTTCCTTCTTGCAAATAGCACGAGGATCGAAATATATATAATAAAATGCAAAATAATGAAATAAAACAATGGACAGGAAATTGCCGTACTCTATATAAGATTAAACCGCGTGTATATAGAATGAAGGGATCAGTAAACATGAACAAAAGTAGCGTATGGTAACAGAAATTGAATCATGAAATGTTTGCACATGGCAACAAGCAATTTCGCAATTGAGGTGGAAACAAAGGATATTGTGATACATGTAGGCAACAATCGAAATACAAAGAAGAAAAGCTGGGTGCGAAAGGAAACTATAGATAAATACAGTGAATCCTGTAATCACGATCTATCGAACGATTATCTGTTTTTTAATTGATTTAACATATATCCGAAGAAGTCTTTGAAATCGTCCTCGACTTTTCTTATATTGTTTACTTTTGATTGTAACTCGAAGCAGTCCATGCATCTAGTCGTTAGTTACTATTAAGTTAATTTTCGTTATGACGGTTGACCTTATTCATATAAGACAACTAGAGGAACTCTATCGTGTTTGCGGTCAATCATTTGACGTTGCCCGGAGCGCTTTTTGCCGGAGGCATCGCCGCCGTTTGTACCTGTACGTTTGTGCGACCGTCGAGCGTTGTTTGTGTATACATACATTGTCGTGTATGCACGGCAAAAGGGATTACACCACATGATGTCCTTACAATCAGTGTCCGTGTACGTCGCGTCGTATTTTAACCCGGGCTACAACACAACGTAGCGGTCGTTGTGCGATACGATAGGAGGCATTTCGCATTCATAGAAGCCACTTCCTCCTGTGTCCGGGATACTGGAAGCAATTAAAAGCGACCCGTTGCGACGCGCCGCTGCCGCCCGATGGACGCAGTGACGACGCAGCCCTCCAGCACAATGCTCTCCCGATAGTGTTCTCCTTGAATTAGTTTCCGAGAACGTCTTGTTTTGAATCATGTAGTTTGCCCCGGTATAGCACTGCGGCAAAAGGCATTACTCCATACATCAAATTTTATTAACTGCTACTGTTCATCAATCATCATATTTCTAGTTCTGCATACACCCTCGGTCTGATTTAGTGTATTTGGCGATGGATTAAATTTAAGAGTTGGCTTTAAATTTAATTTCTTAAACACAATTTTTTTCATTAGGGGAGACTGGGTACGGTTGTGCCACTTTTTTTTGATCAGCAATAATTTTGTTAATTTACTCCTTAGCTGGGAGAAAAGCAAACCAAACGGTAATTTGAACATTCGTCTACGAATAAATACTGAAATACTTTTTTTTGAATACGACGGATTAGTCATAAAATCAAAATCATATAAGAAAAGCGCGAGCGTCACAACCGTCGACACCCAAGGAACATAAAAATACATTAACAAACAATATATAACAACTATAATATTTTAAACAAGAAATCTTTGTAAATCTTTAGTTTTCTTGTATTGAATATTTCTTTCTCTTTCTCTTTCGTATTTGGTCTTACAATTTTTGTTAAGTTAGAGTTTTCTTAATCGGTTGAATTTCACCCAAAAAGGACAAGAAATACATGTCACATAAAACAAAACTAATTGCTGGTAATGAACTACTATCATTCAACTTACAGCAAAATAACAAATAAAGTGGTCTATCTATACACAAGTAACAATTATTATTAAAAAAATCGAAAAAAAACTTACTTTTGGCTTTTAAAAAGCAATTCGTTCTGCAGATCATGTTAATTTAGGACGTCGACTCAATGCAATAACGGAAACTTGTTCGAACAAACATACTTCATCTTTTTCTTTCTTTGGACCCTTTCTCAAAATCCGTATAGTTCAGCTGTAAAGACGACTACCATAACCAGGCACAACCGTACCCAGTCTCTTTTATATAATTAAAAATAGATTATTCTATAATACATATAATATTCAGGGAAACAATTACCTTATTATTAGTAGTACATAGTTGATTTTTCATTGTATAATTTTTATAATAATTTATTTTTTGTAAGCATTTACATGTATAATATGCTGATTTGCCAGCTAATTTAAATTTATATTTGTATAAATCGATACTAATTTCAAACATGAAATGCAGTTTTGAGTTTATTCTAAATTATCTTGCAAGTTTTTTTTACATTATATGTATCATATACTTGCACTCATGATTGTTATTAATATTTAATATTATTAATTGTGTCGAATGTCGGGAGATACGTTTTTTGCTATAGCTTTCTCGCATCTAATTGAGCTATGATGAGGGTATATCTGATCGACATTTAATAACAATCTTCTTTGATAAAATATCCCAACGGGTCTGTTCTGTGTTATGGATAATAAATACATTAATCTGTGTATATACAGTACGGCCGTACCGGTTGTTAAATTTGAGGACGAGAGATACACGTTACATATGGTTGAAGTGACCGTAATATATTCGAATCCAAAACGGAACATTAATAGCTGGAATATCTACTGAACAATAAACTATCTGGCGGAATTGTAGACTGGAACTTTGGGGCTTTGTAATAAAGTTTTAATCCTGGTATGCGAAAACGTTTTCTGAAAGACTAAACATACAAAAAATAGCATGGATAAATACTAAAACGAGAACGCGTACTTTCAAATTTGCATGTCATCTACATATTTTTCTATTTCAACTTTTCTAACGTTTCGTAAAGTAGCACAAAAGGAAATGATAAATATTGAACGCTATTTTGCGAGTCTTATTAACATAGTTCATTATTTTTATGAACGTCTCGCTGTATAAGGAGTACAAACCAAGGGTCGTTTCCAACAAAAGCACAGCGTGATAGTGCATCACCTACAACTACCTTTCAGGATTTATATAACATACACAGCTTTTGTTCTTTAAGTTTCAATTATATGGAGACGATCTATGGTTTATGTAGCGTTTCATTTATAAGGGGAGATGATGCACATTGAGCCCACACAACGAACCTTTATGATACACATTTAATTCTTTCTATTGGCATTATTATAATCGTAAATTAAAGCTCACAGAGCATGTTTTCCATCTGCGACCACCATCTTTTGAAAAAAATCGGTTTTATTTATAATCTACAATAATAAAATAAATTCTACAATTTTTATTATTCACATAATTTATGCAAGCTTATTCAATTCAAACTCCTTTGTATAACGTAGACGTATTTTTAAACTCCTACATTATCGCAGTGGCTCTAGAATATTTGATATTGATGCTGTTTGACCTTATTATAAAATAAGAGCTTAAGGGGCACAACTAGTGTAACCGCCTAAAAAAGGTGATTTTTGGGAACTTATATTAAAAGAACTACTTTATCAATCATTTCAAAATTTTAGGAATATATTTATACATGTTTTAAGAATACATAGTAAAATTTTTGCAATAAAAAATTAAATATTTTATGTTATCGTCGATCTTCAACGGCGCGACAAAAAAAGACCCTTCACTGCTGCAGTGATTCCGGCCTTCTACGTGGATGAAATTTAAAAAATAAATCTCGTTAAACTAGCCAAAATTCGATTTTTGATCCGATCAAAAAATCGATAGTTCTTTTTACGGAGAACTATATATAGAACATGAAAAAATTTGATAGTGATCGGATCATTTGTTTTTGAGTAATCGCTGCCGCAAATTCGGAAAATGCTGTTTCGAGAAAAACGCGTTTAAAGATTAAATGATCGTTATACTATTATATATATACTCTTTAAATGGCTGTGACTCAAAAACTATTTAAGATATCGATTTAAAATTTTGGTATGTTATTTTTAAAGGTATAACCTATCAAAATATGGAAAACTTGAAAATTCGATTTTTTGAAAATTTCACACTAGTTGTGCTCTTTAAAGCTTGGTGTTGAAATTGTTTGCTAATTCAAGCCTTTTCCGGAAATATCATACGACGGAGGTGTGTGCAGATATTTTCATGTGACTCAGAATATATACTATAGAATTGATGAGGTATTATGGAAGAATGCAATAGAAGTATCTACAATATGATTTAATGTCAACATTGAGTATAGCATTATTAATAATAATTCAATACATCATTCGAGTAAAATCTTTTTATAGAAATGATAACATATACCCCTACGACTGCATCGCGACAATGTAATACGTACTATAATGTCATATTGTAATAATGAATAGTTGTGGCTGTCCTCGGCACACGTATACGATTCTCATGCAGCGCATTTGAGAGAACATCCATTGTGTGCGACCATATTCCTCTTTTTGCAGTCTTCTTCCTTAGTTCCGCCGCTCCGTTGGAAGAAAATTCTTTATGCCTGATAACTGTGCTCGTCCGCGTTTCCGCATCATTCCTAATTCAGCACAGATAATTCGCACTGATGCTCCGCACCAAAATCAATCGGATGCGGGTTCACATCTCAACTAAGCGCATCATTTTAAATCCGCGTGTTTTTTTTTTTTTTTTGCTGCTATCTCGTACCATTCGCTCCATGTCGTTGTAGCTCGTGTTATTAGTATTATTTATTTTTTATTTGCGGCATTTCGCGAGCACGCTGCCGTTGATCTGCTCTGCGGGAGTTTTCCGGGCGGTGTAATGATTGATGCCAGCGGAACGCGGTGTCATTCGCATACACCGCGCGAATGTTATTTGCATCGGCCATCCATTGGTCTCTGTGGTGCGAAACCGCAACAATATACAACCGACCTTCGTATTCCGCAATGTAAATGTTATTTTTCGTGGTGAGGGTTTCAGGCCTCACAACGAAGCGCGTGAAAATCACGTCTCAACGGGAAAATTACAAATGTTGTATTAGTTCCGCAGCGGATCACTGGATTAACAAACTTCTGCAGAGTTTTATGTATAGATTTACATAAAGTATATCTAACTGGAATGACAAATCGATAGTTTGCAGTCGTCTGTTCATTTATTCCGAGCGAATATGCTTTCTTCTGCGATCATGACAAAATTCAATAAAACAGGGGATTGAATTGCATTAATTTTGCGCGAGGATGAAGCATCTCCAAGTGAATTTATTGAAAATCGTACGGAATAATATAGATCGTGCATTCGTTGGAAAATATTTAGAGATTCGCATTATTATATTGTGATAAAGCATTGACCGCAGAGCTTTGATAAATGTTGCTCATTAATGTTGTCAAATAACTATTAACTATAGCGAAAATTTTGTGCATAAATCGTTTAATATTCAATTACTTAGCATGCATATTTTAACTACAGGTCGAATTTTGTAATCAATATTTGTATTGTCAGTGCATAAAATTGGATTTATTGAACTATGAACATATAATAATCAAACATAAATTAAATTAGGCGAAACTGAATAATATCAATGAAAATCAATAATTGTAGTGCTCGCTAATCGTATTATGGACCGTGATACATAGTTTCCATTTACAATTTATGTAGTGTTGCATAGTTAGTAATGCATAAACAAATATTGTTTCATATCGCGTTAGAATACAATAGGATACCAAACAGAGTCATGTCTGACGCAATGCAAAATTGAATTCGGTGATGCGTATCTCGGAGTCTCTTAAAAATTGACTGTGTAATTCTTTTTGTGAATTGAATTAGTTTAATGCAATATCGTATCACGTATCAGCCGGCACCCAGGCATCCCCCATGCGCAAGTTGATCTTGGACGTCAGGAGTAGTTTCATCGGCTCCAGCCTAGCAATAGTGATTACGGGGATCACCATATAGATAGACTGCTGGAGTAGGGTGTTTGGATATCACACGTCTTTATAAGAACGAGGGGCGAAAAAGAACATTCAATTCGATTACGTTTACGTATTGTCGCGCAGTAAATAAAATGCGCGTTTTCGCACCTAAGCGGCCCGCGGCGTTACGCATTCGAGCGCGTTCTGAACGGATATTTACCGCGTATGACAGGCGATACTAATGATGAACGCGATTTGTAGCTGTGCTAATAATAAATGATAAATGCTATGAAATATGGAGTCGTCGGCGTTTTCTTCGTTTCACTTCCTGTAAAAATATATAGATTTTTTTAAATGAAATTTAATGTTATTTTTGAATTATGGTTGTAAGGTGAGGGAGAATTGATAATATTTATTTTCGTAGGATGACATAGGGAAAATCGTTTTTGATTAATTCATAATACAAAATACAAAACCTTATGGTTTTTATTGTTAAGATTTTAGTACACGAACCGCTGTTCTTGTTTTATAAGTTTTATCCTGTGTGTCTCTTGTTGTCATTGCGACCTTTTTCTCTCAGGCGAGCTTCGGAGCGCATTCACTTGCATTCGGTCGCGATCTCTCCGGCTTTCGAGATTGAGCGCATTTCTGCTTTGGGGTGCGCATTCGAGGCCCCGTCGCGGGAGCGCGGGCCCATAAATCAGCGCGGCACAAAAGCGCGCGGCGCTGTTGCCTCGTGGGGTGATGTGACCCCATCCGGCTCTCGTCCCAAAGCCGACACTGAAACGAGGGGGTTAAGGCGCCCGGGAGCCCTTAATTGCTTCGCAGAGAGTTGGTACTCGGTGCAGACGCGTGATCCAAAAACCGTCCCGTACCCACGCATACATATACGAAATGATTGCACGAACGCATTTGCTCGGAATAAAATACGACCTCTAATCGTCCTGTTATGATAATGTTATAAATATGTTGATTTCGCAACAGTGCGGAGAGGTGAAAGCATTTTACGAGAACGTAGAGAAGAGCGAGTAGAAAGGTCCACCACCGATATCTCAAAAGCAAGTGAAGTTAAGAATTGTTTAACAACAATTTTTAAAAGTAAAGGGCGACTTGATTCTTACGACGTCGCTATCGCGAGATAAACGGCAATGTTTGAAAATCCATAACAAAGGTATTTTCTTTGGTTGTGAGCACTGTGGTTTAGTTTGCGAGACCTTAAATCAAATTTAAGTATACGTTATTTAATTGTTTTTTAAGATGTATTAATTTTAACTTAGATTCATTAGTTTTTATATAATCCCTATAAAAGCTTATTTGTTGCCATTACATGTTTATAATAGACAGTTAAAAAATATTATTTGTTATTGATAGTGAAAAAAGGTGACACTAATTAAATCAAAAGTAACGAAAAATGTATAATGTGCTTCAATATACTAAACCGCTGTGAAAAGTTTAAATGTCTATAGTATAAAACACGAGAAATCTTTTGCATACATAATATATTTAACTTATGAATTTTTATCGTTATACACTAAATCTCAGAAAGTGTCCGTAAGTTAAAAAAAGAAGGAGATACATAGATTTTACGTTTTCTAGTTTTTTCTTTTTTTGGCTGACTCCTTCCTTTTCTGTTTGTTTTGCCGTTCTCTCAATTTTTTGTTGTTTTCTTTTCTTTCCTTCTACTTGCGCGAGTTGTGATCCCTGGAGAACATTCGGCTTATAACGAATCGTTTCGTTTGATAATATCTGAATGTAAGCTATTCCAACCTTGGTGATCGGTTCTGTGTCACGAAACTAACTCCCATAACTTTCATAAACTTTTGCAAAACACATGTAATGTCATAGAATATAAAAAAGGCAAATTTGCCTTTTTTCCCAGCGTTCGGCCATTGTCAAACTATTGATAAAATTAGCAGTAAATATCATAGGGTCCTAGTGTCAAATAACTTATTACACAGGATAAATGAAACTTTAGGGTTTCGAATAAAGGAAATTTATTTTAATTCAATATGGTATTTATAATAGAGTTGAGCAGGGCTCAAAGGTTCGCGGGTAAAAAGATGCACCAATAATATTTTAGAAACTAGTAAAGATAGGATTTTTTTAACAACAATGTTTGTCACCAGCAATCGCCTTAAGTCATGTTTGAAAATTTATAACAAAAGTAGTTTGTTACGTTGTTAGTTTTATTATGGTGACTGTATTTATTTTACGAGACCTGAATATAATTTCTAATTTGACGTCATTTAATTATTGCATAGTATGTATTTTTTTTTTGGATTCTACAGATGTTTTTATATAATTTCTATAAAAGTTTATATGTGGATGGGGTAAAAAGGAGTAACTAACCTGGCAAATGGTGAATAATAAAAAAATAATAAATAAAAAAGTAAATTGAGTGAATTATAGGTTTTTCAGCTCTGCAGATGCATTTCAGATCAAGGTTATATACAATGTTATCTTTGCAAAAAATGTGCTTATGAAATTTATATTTTGCATTGGTTGAATAATGTAGCTATTATTTCGTCAACTAACTTCAAAATTGAAAATAAATCATTGAATCTGTTTGCCTCCTTTTGGTTGTCATTTCTTACTCATCTTATGGGAAAAAGGGTACAGATGACAAATTGTATAAAAATAGTAAAAAAACACATTTTTATATTTATAAGGAATTTACTTGAAATTTTACTGAAAATAGTACGATAGTTGTTTGTTTGATAAGTGGTAT
The DNA here is from genome assembly GCF_003426905.1 of Ctenocephalides felis. NCBI lineage: Eukaryota > Metazoa > Arthropoda > Insecta > Siphonaptera > Pulicidae > Ctenocephalides > Ctenocephalides felis. The sequence goes on from NW_020538040.1 coordinate 162,992,355, forward strand.
GTGTTGCGATGTAGCCCATGAAATTTATATTTTGCATTGGTTGAATAATATAGCGATTATTTCGTGAACAAACTTCAAAATTAAAAATAAATCATTGAATCTGTTTGCCTCCTGGCTTTTGCTTCTTACTCATTCTATGGGAAAAGGTGCAGATGACAAATTCTAGAATAATAGTAAAAAACACATTCCTATAATTAGGAATTTACTCGGAATTTTAATGAAAATAGTACGATAGTTGTTTGTTTGATACGTGTTACGTGTTGTGATGTAATTCATTTGGTTTAGACAGTATAATTACCTGAAGTCCAATTGGATCTTCGTGTCTCTTCGTTGATAGTAATTAGCATATGGATATTACTGAGTTCACCTGGAAAACATATTGGCGTATAATTTTTTTTTTGCAACGGGGATATACCAGCAGCAAATCATGGATTATTTTTTTTATATATATTATACTTATATTTTCGTGTGTCTTTACCGCACGGGGCGGCGGTAGCGCGTGCGACGCGTCGGGTGGCGAAACGCCCCATGTGCGCACTTGTGGCGGGCGCTCTGAACGCATCAACACTCTGCTGTATTATTAATCTCGCCAAAGTGGATATGTTATAATGTGTGTTGTACGGCATTGCCGAGGCGGGTGCTGGAAACGTTCGCGTTTTAGCGTCTACCCTTTTGCGCTGTAAAACACACTTCGTGGAACTTCTAGCTGATTAAATGCTTCGATCTTGCCCGACCGTGTAGCCCGCCCTTAGACATCAACGCCTGAAAGCCAAGCGCAACAACGTATACTCTGATGGACATTTATTTTGCCGTCGCTTTTTATGGCACTTAAGAAAATAATACCATTAAAAACGCAAACTTTTCTCTTAAAGGATCTATTAAAGTGATTTACTCACCTTTATCATTATGAAAAACACCCTTCGAGTTTCCGCAACGTACCAGATTTAATTAAATATTAATCTGTACTTATTTAGGTTTTTTACCAGATTTTTAAATTTATACATTATACTAATTTTTGGAACTAACTCTAATTTCATCACATATAGGGTCCGTCAAATATTTTTTTTTTACAAACTACTGAATATTTTCTAAAATTTATTTTTTTATTTGGAAGTACAATCCTTTCAGTTAATAATGAAATTAATTCATTTAATAATGATTATAATAATTACATTCAAAAATGAAGAAAAAAGTCTGAGCGTTGAAAAAAAATTAAAGTGAAAAAAGTTAGATGGCATACCCTATATAAGTCAAATCGTATGATAGTGCGAGTATTATGATAAACTATGAAGTATGAGAGTTGAAAATCTCTTCTGCAGTATGAAATCTCTTTTATGAATTTATAATCAGTTAATTCATTTATATTCATTGAATTTTAGTACTAAAGCTGAAAAAAAAGGAACTAAAGTGTATGTTATCACAATTTTATAAAATGTAATATATCACGATATTTGTGTATAGCAACCTTTTTGTAATCTTTTTTAAATATTATTATCAAAAAGAACATCTTTGCTTTGAACTCGTAAATCTTTTGAATTGCATGTTTTTTACGGTGCAATTTTCATAAAATCCCCTTGAAATATACAACCGATATCGACGCCAAGCGCCGTAGCGTTGAAAACGTAACGATATCTTGATTTCTTTCCTGAGGTTTAGAGGCAAAGAGACGTCTACGTTAGAGTTTCTGCAAAAATTTTCTATTGCGTTTCTCGGTTTATTCCAGAGCACAACATAGCCGGCGGCGACTCTCGCGCGGAAAACGATTTTCCTTAAAGACGCTACAAGACCCGCGTTAAACCTACATTTCACCCTACTACTGTCATCTTTGAGCGGCTTTGCTCGCTGCTGGCACCCCGAGATGTGGACACATTTTATATATCAACATCTATATCAATCTGAGAATGCAAAATAAAAATGTTAAAGCTTAAAATTCAATTTCTACTTTACATTTGAGAGAAATTTTATTTTGGGTCTTGATACTCATTTTAATGAAGTGATCACGAGCAGAATAATACATAAATTTTATAAATTTAACCTTACTGGTATTCTTGAATAAAATTGTTGTAGTTACTTTTTTTTGACTTTCAAGTAGAGCCTACGAATCTGACGCACTCAAATTCTCATTTTTTTTTTTTAATTTTATTTTCAATAGCAATCAGAATACATGACAATTCTATAAGCTATTTGGCTTATGACATTCACTCGCACACATACACACTCACACACTTTCAAACACACATATAAATTAATCTGATAAACATTACATTGTTAGAGAATCACTTCAATATTTATGCAGGAAATCGTGGTAATTTAACACAACTGAAACTTCTGGTAGATAACGATTTATTCATTGAACAAAAAATTTCAAAAATGAAAAATGAGAAATAATTTCTGGTAGTACGTCCACTATATATAATACCATGTCACAATCCTGATTAAATGCACCAACTTTTGATTAAACTTGCTATTCACACTTTAGTACATTTTTCTCAAATTAGAGCCACTAAGACGATTTAAAAAAATTGGAATTTATAGTTGAAAAAAGTCTTAATTTTTGGAAGCTTAGGGCAATTGTGACACACACTGCTACGCTTACCAAATTTACGGTTTCTAGTTTTTTCCAGGACAGTTACGGTCAATATCACACAGTTTCGGCTTTAAGTTTAGTATACTGGGAAACCCTGTATTAGAGCTAAAATGTATCATTGTCAATTACTGATCGGTGCTATATGGCTCAAAATTACATACTATTAAGACACTAATCAAAATGTAATTCCAAATTAATTTCAATAAACATGAAAAAGTGTGCCTATTATATTATAAATCTCTTGCTTATATCCAATTCACTTATGCGATTTCATCGGACCGGTACGACACGAGATTGTTTTATCAGAAACATTTGAAAAACACGTGACTAGTCGTTGTAATACACGAGGAAATTAAGTGAGTAGAAGGAAACGGTAACATAAAAAACACAAGAAATTTATCAAGAATTCGTGTGAATAATTACGCGTCCGATTAACATTACACACGCTCGAGTCGCCATGTCGCCCTTTGCCTGTTTGCGCTTGCGGGCTTTTTACACTTCTTGTGATGATTTTTTTTAGGTATGACAAAATATTTTCTGGTATCTTTTGCAGATATATTTCCCAAATATTATAAGCTCATCAGTTATAGATTATTGCATAAAATTGGTTAAAAATCGATGCACTCGATGCGTTGTTGTACCTGTCGTTAGTCAATAATAGGAGAGTTTATTTTTACCAGTAAAAATCGTCATTTTTATATTGCGCTCTGATATAAAATTCTTTCATATAAAATACATGTTTGAATTTTGATTTCGTCGAGATGTCGAAATTTTTTAATAGAGCACTTTACAGCACACTGCCGACCGCTTGGAATGCGCAAGAGTCGTGTTTTTTGGTCACGGAATCGCCGTAAAACTGTCCACAAACGCGAATAAGGAATGCTTCATATTAGTATGAAAGGCGAGAATTATAACTTTAATATAATGCCTAATGACTTGTTTTATTTTGCATTTTTGTTAGCACCTTATTTTTATGTCTCGGTAATCTAGTATTTTGCAAATCTAACTTAAACGAGTCATTTTAGTAAATTATGCAAAGGGCTCCAGTGATTAATTTAGTAGTTTATATTATCATTTGAAATACTTAGTATATACATAATCTTCCCCACATAAGGTATAATGTCACACTAATGTTTTAGTTAATCTTTTCAGTCTTGATTATTCAAATTAGGTATTTCATTTGGGTTAATATCGACATTGTCGCTAGAAATACCATTATATATAATTCATCATGTGCCATTATCTGCAGTGTAATCACTGAGTAACATTATGTGCGAAATCCTAGAAACTTTAATAATCATGAACCGCTTACAAAGTGAAGATGGCTATCGCATTCTACTCTGATGCTCTTTAACAAGTCAAGAAAATTATATTCATAGAATACTTTTGCTATTCATTATTTTTGCATATATTTTTTTGTTTTTGAATGATTAAGAGATTTTGAATTAATAATACTTATTATTAAATGATAATATGTAATGCAGCTAAATAACAAAGATGGTGGTCAGATTTATTAATATGAATACATCAAGTGTCAAGTATAAATACCTAAATTATTCATATTCTGAGTTACCAGTAAATTAAATTATGTTCTGTTATAGTTATTTTAATTATAACTAGCAAAAGTTAATATAGTGTGAATGTTACTTTACAAAATAAAAATACTCACAACTTATTAATATTCTTGTTCATTACAACCGAGCTTAATTTTTGCCTCGTTTTCTTCGTTTAATCAAAATGTAAAATTATACGTATAACAATATTAAAGTCATAATTGCTTCATTAGCAAATATAATTAAAAAAGCATTTGTTAGGGGACACAGCGCATTAAATAGAGTACCTATCTTTTCATTTCCCCGTTTTATTTTCAGACAATGAATTAGGTCATTGCCAAATCGAATGTATATATCAACTACGTACTCATGGAATGATATATTAAATCAAAATCAATATTTTATTTGATCAATTGTATTTTTTTACAATATATACGACATCGAAATGTAATAAATCTATAGAAGTGTCATAAATGAAGTATCGAATAAATGCTTCTGTGTTTGTGATTTTTCTTTATTTTGCCAATAATTCATAAACTTTCTTCTGCATTCGGCGCAAAGTTTTAAAAAGATAGTTCAATACATATGGTATATAGATATTATGTGTTTGTGCGTGTGTGTTGAGCATACAACATTACTCTTGCATATAGTACAGTATTCCCATGGCCATTGATAAATGGACCTGTATTTTCGAATAGAACTGTATATGTATTTATCGAATTTATCCGAAGGCAACATATAATACTGGGGATGATTGAAATACCATCGAAATGACATAAAATAAATCTCATCGCTGCAAGATATCGGACACACAAAAACCGTCGCAATATCACTGGATACTCTGTGATATTTGATGTGTTGATCTATATAGCATCGGTTGCTTTGGCAACATCGTGGTAGAGGACGGGGGTTTAAACTGACATTTCAACATATTTATAATAAATCATGTAGGTGCCTTTGAAAGCATCAATTTTCTCTATGCTTATTTTGAATCGCCACAATTCTCCGATATATTTCCAGTTTGAATTTTGAAAATAAAGACCTTAAATATATCTGGTTTTCTGATACTACATGCGATGTGTTTCCCATAATAAACGATGATTCTTCTCGATTCTATTGATTTTTACTGATATTTACGCTTGGCATAAGCAGACACTGGTGTGATTTATCGGGCGCGTATTCCCGATATTCCCGATACACGGCATACGGTGTGCATGATGTAAGGAACCGCTTAAATCACCACCGAACGTACACCACGATGAACGGACTGTGTATCATTCGTAGAACGTTTTTCCCCGGGTGTAATATTTCGTCCATGCGCTTCGTTTTTTACTAATACGCGAAATATATTACGTCGGTTATTCTTATGCATTGTATTTATTTACCAGGGGGCACGTTGAGCCCTGCGAGTGTACGTACGCCTAAATCGCGCTCCCGTAGACTTTTCACGGACGATTACACCGAAACGTTTCTGTTTGCACGGTGCGAAGAGCCAAGCCAAGTCCGTACACATTGACGCTCGAGCACGGCCCGACTTTTTTCGGCGTCGATTTTACTCCCGGAAGATAGATTCTTTCAACAGAAAACTCGTGCGTGTTGTTGAGTTGCCGTTTTCTTGAAATTTATTACAACATTAACATTTGAAATCTTTCAGACATTTTGTCATGAATTCACTGTTGTACGGCGCTGACAGAATAATAAGCATGTCAGTTGAACAATTGTCATCAATAAGCCTCGAGAACAAGTGGGAACGCGGATTGTAAATTGTTCCTATGTCGCCGATATCCTGAGTTTTGTTGCACACGAAAGTGTACCTTGTGCTCGTCTTCTGTGACTATTTATACAACATCTGTTATATAACATACACGAGTTTATAGCGTCTGGGACATAAGATGTCCTTGTTCCTGAGCGCAACACTATGTGCTGGAACCATCCTCTAAAATGCGAGTTTGTGTAGCCGTGCGCTTGCTCTCCTCTTGCTACTCGTAACTATATCATTTTGATCAGAAAGCTTCATGTACCCTTTACGATGGCATATATGGAATTTTCATATTTCAAACAAAGCATTCGACTAGAACAAATAGCGTATGATCAATGAGTAAACGCTTTGAACCGAATAGTAAAAATATGCAGGCTGCAGCGAAATTTGCTATGTATATCTACTTATTACAAATTTCGTTATGGCAAATAATAGAAATATTTTAGTATAAATGTAACTTACTAAATAAATGCTGTATTTTATTAAATAAATCTAAAATAAGCAATGTTACAATTTCGTTTCATATTAAATAACTTTATTATATTATATTAGAACATTATAATTACTACTTATAGTAATATATAGTTGGGATGAATAATCACGTCTGATTTGACCGCGTATAAGACGTTCTCAGAATAATTTCTGTTAATGCTACAGACTACTCGGTTGCTGACTGATTAGATTTTAATTGCAATATACGTCATGGCTAATGTATAACATATTGTAATCTCTAGTGACACTTATAATAGATATACTATACAGTCGATTTTGGTATTAATTCCATTTAATTCTCGTTAAGTTTACCTGTGAATAATCCTATGGAAGATTTTAATCTAATCAAAGTAAGTACAACAATAACTTTAATGGGTCTGGCATGTAAAACTTCGAAACCATATATAAGTATCGTGTCTACTGAAAACTCTAGATCGAATACATTACGTACAAGGAATCCTGAATAAACTTTGGGACTAATCAATTTTGATAACAGCTTCTGAAAATGATTTTCGAGCGGAGAAATTATATTATAAAATGAAAATTTAATTTTTTTAATGGTTTCTGGATACATTTTATTTATTGCACACAACAAATATTAATTAAATGAGAAAATCGATCACACTATATGCATACATACTATATTATTTTAGAAAAAAATAGTTTTTGGATATCGGACTTTTGTGAAAAGTAGGAGGTGGTTGGATGTTAAATTGGCATTTGCTTTCTATTACTATTATCCGCGGGTTTTGCGCATCTGATATTCAGTATATTCACGAGGTTTGTAAATACGCGTCAGTAGAGTTTAGAACGTCCTGTGTGCATGCTGTTTGGGCCATGACACATGAGGTAATGAATAGCTCTTACGTTTGCATACACATGCATTCAGTTGCAGTATATCAGCTACGAGAGCAGCGCTTGCCACTGTTGTTTCAGCGGCCACGCTAACTTCATTCTTCTGAGTTTAAATACTCATGAGGCATTAACGACGAAACAATTTTATAATGCAGATTATACGATGCTTTTTATTTTCGTTTCCCTACCTTTGCCCGAACAGCGGTGTAGCTGCCTGTCCGGGAGGCCTAACGGGCGGCGCACGACGGTTTGGGGAACGGATCGTGAGGCCGCGGCGGTTTTCACTCCGGGCGAAATGAAATGGGGTAAAAAGGTGCATGGAAATTGCAAACTCGTACGTACGCCGGGAAATTCATGGTGCGGCATGATAAAATGCGATGTAACTGCACTTATGATAACTGCACTTTTGATGTACGACGCTCTGAGTGCATAACACTACGTATTAAGTGACGCGCTGTTTTATTATTTCAGAGTTTACGATGCTGTTTGTCACGCTGACGAATTATAAAGATCTTGAACTTGCATTTTTACTATAATTAATTATTTTTTATTTCAAATTTCGAATTAAAAAGTATTACATAATAAAGTGCAAACGCAAGAATGACCATTTTTTATGTCATAACCGTGAGGCAACTTGTAGTTATGCTAATCGGGATAGGGGAGGGCGGTAGGGGTTGCCTTTATACTAAATAACTCAGAAATGAATAAAAATAACAAATACTGTTTAAGGATAAGATAAAAAATTTTCAACGAATCATCTTTTAAAATCATAATTATTGACCTTTAGTAAAAGCTTTATTATTCGATTATATGTTATAATATTTCTATTTTTATCCTTGTCTTTTACGCTTTTAAGCACTGTATAAATTTCTTATCAATTTTAACTTGTAAAAATTAGTACTTGTTTGTTTTCATAACTTTTGCTAATTTTTGTAAACTAAGTTAGAAAATATTAAATTGGGACGCTAATTCAACTCGCCTTTAGAATTTTTAAGGATACATTAAAAAATCAGTTTTATTAAAGGAATCATTTTTTAAAATTATAATTGTTGACTTTCAGTAAAAGCTTTATTATTCGATCATGTGCTATATTATATCTTTCTTGTCTTCTCTTTTTTGCTTTTAAGCCTTGTATAAATTTCTGATCAGTTATAACTTTTAGTAAAAATTAGTATTTGTTCGTTTTCGTAATTTTTGCTAATTTTTGTAAACTAAGTTCGAAAACATTGAATTGGGATGCTATTCTAACTCGCTTTTGAAAAAAAAACAGTTTTTTTCAATGAATCATTTTTTAAAAACCTAATTATTGACTTTCAGTAAAAGCTTTATTATTCGATTATATGTTATCATAAATCTATTTTTATCTTTGTCTTTCAGGCTTTTAAGTGTTGTATAAATTTCTGATCAGTTATAACTTTATTAGTAAAAATTAGTACTCCTTTGTTTTCATAATGTTTGCTAATTTTTGTAAACTAAGTTCGAAAATAATGAATTCGGAAGCTATTTTAACTCGCCTTTGGAATTTTGCATTAGGCAGTTTTCTATTTTATAATGTATTGTTCTATATAAGCATACTCGTTTTATATATCATTATCAGGTGTTTGATGGGTAGTTGTAATTTTATTTTTATGCCATTGCATAGATTCAATTTAAACCTATATTTTTCGAAAACTCAGGACAATACGGGACAAAAGACCTATCCCCGGGATAAATATTGCTTTTAGAAAAACACGGGACACAAGATGTAAATCTTGGACTGTATCGACCAAACTGGGGGTATTGTTAGTTTAACTCTTTTCACTCGCGAATTGCGAAATTTATATGCATTTTGCCGGAATGGCGGAATCCGAGTGGAAAGGGTTAATATTTGAGTTTTTTATATATTTGCTGTGCAGCGAGCAAAATCTTGAAGATAAGAAGAACTTATACATTTTGATATATTTGAAATAAAATTTCAAATGTTTCAGTAGATTTTGTCATTTCATTTCATGTTTTTTTTTCAAAGTTCAAGCTTCACAGTTCAGATCAAAGAAACTCAAATAAAATAAATTTCATGTCAGTACGATATAAAATTGTAGCGATCTTTATTTTACTATAATCCTTTGATGCATTTGTTTTTCACTTTTCTCTTTATCTCTTTTGGCACGCATATATCAAAGAAAGGAAATAACTAGAGAAGAAGTCGCTTTATTTCGCAAGAGACATTAAACACGACCATTATAATGCCCCAGATATTATCGCTTGTACATTTTATGCGGTTCCATGGAACTATATCATGCAACGATATGGATTATATGGATAACACGGACTATTCCTCAAATACTTTCTGATGTCTGATATCTTATACAAAATTACGTCCGTTGATGAATTTGATAAATGAATTAAACTGTAGTTATGTAGATTTTGATGATTAAAACATTAACGACTTACATTTCATCTGATTTATGATATGTAATTAATGATATGAATGAGTAGCCAGTGAAATTTGTTTTTATTTCTTTCACAAACCGTTTCATCCCTTCTTCAGTTTCGATCAATAAGTTTGTTGTGGTGGTTAAGTTTAATGCGACTCCCTTGCGATTGTTTTTGCTGCGGATTAGCTGTAAGTTGCCAATAAATTACAAGACGTTTCTCAAACAATAAATTGCAAAAGAGCTTTTTCCGCTCACCGGAAAAAGCAGTTCATTCTCCATACGTCTCGAGAGCGTTATTGCGTGTGCTGCAACTTGATGCTTGATGAATGATTCTTCCATCGATTCAATTGAAATCGTCAATTGAATATCATAGAGAATTTATAGGGATAACATTTATTGAAGCAAAATAATTATTGAATGTGGATATTCGATTTTATTATCTGGATATTATCCAAATAATAAAACATCCACTCCTGGATTTGTTTTGAGAAAAATATATCTAAGGAGTTCGTAGCAAAATGAAAATCAAGATTAAATACACTGTATATTGAACAATTGTGACAAGAAAATATATTAATATAACTATGGGTAGGGGAGGTAGGGGCTTATTGTAATAGGGGTAAGTAGTAACAGACGTTTTTCAATAGGATCTTTTACGATATTAAAATATTTCTTTCTTTGTCTCGGTTGGATATCTAAACTCTTCCGCATCATGTTGTCATAGCTACTGTTCCGCGGCCGACTCGGTACATATACAAAAGTGTGCAGGTCCGTCATTTTTGACATGCAATATAAAATGGTACTATCATAAAATTTCGGTTTGCATTATAATTATCGACTTATATTAAATTTTATATATCTTATTGCTTCAAATCAATTCCATTATTAATCGGAAGTCCCCGAGCGCCGGACACCTAAGGTTATTTATAAATAAATCAAAATGCGTCACAGATGAGTCTTGGTGCGTGATCCTGCACCTGTGTGCTCCCCGCGCCCCTTTCACTTGTATTTTGATATAAAAAGTTTGCTTAAATAGTACGTGTTAAATAGAGTATCCGGCATTAGGTGCCGTTTGGCGTTACGAGACTTCCCCCTAATCAAATAAAAATTAATATTTTTGAACGGTTCAAATGATTACAAGCAACAAAATGAATTTCTAAATAAGAACATAAGTATAATGTGTTTTTTGAAATAAAGAAACAACAAATCTAAAATTGCAAAAAATATGGGCATGATATTTATTACGTTGGAAATTGTTCAATCGATATGTCTGGAGGATAAACCAAAAACTGTAAGAAGTTTTTATTGCCATTATGCTCGCCGACTTAATAAAATATATGTGTATGTCGTATGTGTTTATATGTACGTATATACACGTTTAAATTTAACATTTGTACGTTATCCTAGCTATGCTTTTAAACGTACAATGCTTTATGCGATTTCCGAAAGAAAATGCTGATTAAACTCAATACAAAGCTTTACTAGTCTGGTCTTATATATAGGAGTCGTACTCAGCAAATATCATGTGAGGCGTAAAAGTGTGCGCTACAGTTTTTATTCGGTACAAGTAGTTACAAAATTCAATAAATCGTAGACATTTTATCTGATACCAACGCATCATTGATAATAGTGATAAACAATTATATCACAATAAATAACACTTATCAAACAAACAACTGTCTGACTATGTTCAGTAAAATTCCCGGCTAATTCATCATTGTAAAAATGTTTTTTTTTTAATTTGGCACCTGGTCCTTTTTACCTCATATGCGGGGTAAATGGAACAGCCAGGGGGCAAACAAGTCCAATGCCTTATTTTTAAGTTTAAAGGTATTTTACGGAATAATAGTTACATTATTCAACCAATACAAAATATACACTTTATGGGCACAAAGATAACACTGTATATAACCTTGTTCTGGTATTTCATCAGAAATAATCATCAGCAGAGTAGGAATAACTATTTATAATAATCATAGTTTTTCGTAAAATTGTTTTTTCAACATAATTTACTTCATTATTTACTATTCGCCAGGGTAAAGGCTCAGGTGGTCCTCACCCCACCCACATGTTTTTGTAACAAGTTTTATAACAAATTTTTATAACAATACATCTTATGAAACTTTTAAATATCATAGACTTAAAAATTATATTATGATGTCGTAAACTAAATAGTGATCACGACCAAAAAAAACTTTTGTTATGGAAAGAAAATACTTTTGTTATGGATTTTTTAGCAACGCCGTTTATCTTCTGATAGCGACGTCGTAAGAATCAAGGCGATGGCTGGTTATACATCTTTTTTCTTTTACTTTCATTTATTATTATTAAAAAAATCTTGACTTTATTTGTTTTTGGGATAACAATGAACCTTTTTACCCTAGGACCTTCAAGCCCCGCTCTACCCTAAGCTTGAATTAATCATATAAATACTTCGAGGCTACATTGATTCCATGCACTCGTATTTTGCAGCTGTAGGGTGATAACTCATTTTTTAATACTGATTCATTGCGGCGATAACAATAGATGACTTAAAGATGAAGTTTATACAATATTTATTTTTAATGTGACGCGAGCTATATTTCAAAGATTTATACTGAATTTTTCAGATAAGTTTAGCCTAAGCGGTTTGACATTTATCTGCTCGCGAAAGAATCAGGTCTTCTTGTTATTTATTTGCAAACGGTGTGAGGTGAATGTTCTTATCTTTATTCTCACGTCTTATTATTATTAGTGAATTTTAAAAATCATTAACAATTCGAAAAACAATTAATATTATAGAAATAGAAAATGAGCTAATTTTTAATATGTTGTGAAGTTTAATGAAATAAAATATGTTGCTATTATGCTATTTATTTCTTAAGGGGGTATTCTACTCCTAGAGGCATGAATTTTATGCGATTTTTGAAAAGCAGGAAAAAAAGGCAAACAATATTTTTACTATATTTTTTACAAGTTAATGTTCAATGTTACAGTTAATGTTTTGAGATTGAAAAATAATGAAAATGTTAGTCTTAAAATTTTAGTTGTAGAAGGTGATGACCACACCCATGTTTTTAGCCCTTCAAAAAATCTGAAGAAAAAAATGTATTAATATTATTTATCTAGTATGATGTCGCAATTGTATGAACTACGGACAAGTGATTTTTTTTACAAAATAGCGTCCATCTAGAATAACAGTATTTTTGACAACTTTTTTTGTTATGCTCGGATTTTTTTTACAAATAGTAAAAATCGAAATTTGTGGATGAGCGAAATTCATACTGAAGAGAAGTCCATAATGAAGACTCTGAAAAATTGCAAGTGAATCAGTCCAGTAGAAGTTGAGAAATCGTGGGTATCGTATCGAAAAATACAGTTTCAAAAAAAAAAAATATTCGAGTGAGGAAGGAAGTAGAGCAGAATTGTCGTGATCAAATAGTTATATCTCCGAAAATAATTCAAAATTTGAAAAATCATTTAGTACATATACGAGTATTCCAGAGTACACATATTCTCTTGTACGAATATTCTAGAATAGTTTAACTTTGAAAACTTCAATTTTTATTCTCTATTTTATTTAAAACTGTCTAGTCAAGGACATTTAATAAATTTGGGGAATTTACAATTGTCAGCCGTATACTAAATGGAAATGTTGGAAAAGCAACTCAATAGTTGTTTTCCCACTCGTTATAATATTAACATTTTATTGATAATGATATAATCTCAACTATTTACTTATAAATAATTTATTATAAATAATGACTAAGTTATTTCAATCTTAAAATTTGAAAACATCAAATAATAAAATCGATTTCTTAAAAACTCTGGACTAGAGAATACCCTTAAGTCAAAGCGTCATATTCCAACTCCTAAATTCAGGAAGATTCAAGAAGATACATAACATGTTTTTTCCTAATTTATCTACAAAAAATGCTATTATTAATAAATGCACTTCCATATAAAGCAAAGCATTAAACAATCACAATGCTCAACGTATCCTTTACCATTGTCGAGTTCTATAAATCCTTTTAAATTATTTTTGTGATGTGTTTTTCTACTCTGAAAATTGCTTTTCCAATTTTAAATATACAATATGAAAAGTGTTATTATTTTTCAGTCTGTCTCTCCGTTTAATATCATGTTATGTAAATACAACAAGATGAATTAAATCCATTAAACAGTTTACTTTCATCTAGTTTTCTTTCAGATGCGATTGCGTGCGTTGCATCTCAATGATTCTGGTTGTAATTATAGTTATCGAGATAGAAGATCGTAATTTATCTGCACTAAACACTTGTTTTTAATCTTAGTTCCACGGTTTGAGTTATTATCTGCATTAAGCTCTTTTCAGACGTTCTACAAAGCTGTTATAAATTGTAAAGGTAATGCGAGTGAAATTTTTATCTCAAAGACTAGAAAATGCTACACTGGTTCGTTTTTTTTAATAAAAAATGTATTAGCTTTACTACAAATCTGCTCCAGATATCTTTCGTAACGGTGCCTGTGACATTTACCCATACTTCCATTTCTTTGTGATCAACAACAACGTTTGCAGTCCAGAGAGCTCTCGCAACCGGCAAGTCGGTTTATGATATCCTGCATAAAATCGTTCCGCGTTATAACGCGATACTAAAATAATGGAGTAATTTGAAATGATGCATAAAACATCGATCGTTACATTATTGAAATTCATGATGGCTCAGCACTGGTAACGCAATAACGTGCATTTGAATACATTGCCACGGATATACATTGCATACTATATAACAACACTTGAAGAGCCCCAAACACTACCAGACACTAAAGCCCCACTAAACAAGCAGCGGACATTTTAGCGTAATATCCTCAACTAATTACACCGCCACTGCCTCATACAATGTATAACAATAAATCAAACGCATCGTGTATTAAATCATACACTTTTAACAAACTATTGCACGCGAGCTTGGTAAAAAATTGATTAAAAGGAAATTGTTGCACATGTATAGGGCGGAGCACAAAGGTCCAATTTAACTTTGAGCAATTATATTATAAAAACCAAATCAATTGTATCACAACAAATAACACATATCAAACAAACAACTATCTGACTGTGTTCAGTAAAACTCCTATCCAATTCATCATTGTTAAATATGTTTTTTGCTGGTTTTCAAAAAAATGTGACATGGTTCTTTTTACCCCATAGGCTGGGTAATATGGGACCGCCAGGAGGCAAACAGGTTCAATGTCTTAATTTTAAATGGATTTTACGCAATAATAGCTACATTGTTCAACAAATGCAAAATAATAATTTCATGGGTACTGTATTTATGTTACTGTATTTATGTTACTCAGGTTGTTGGGTTATAATTCAACCCTTGTAGCTGTGGACTGTATTAAACACTGATTTATTTGTATATTATGTATTTGTTGCAGTTCTTATTACAATCACTGATTTGTTACCAATTTGTAATGAAAGAAGATATATTTATATTTATTATTTATTATACATGTTGTTTCGCTGACTTTACTTTTAGAAGTGGACAATTAGTCCACTCCGCTACACCCTCTATCAGTAGCAACCATTCCGTGTAAAAGCTCAAGGCCATGAAGATTGTCACCTTCATGGCCAATATAATAACACGAAAATACTTTAGATAATCCCAAACTGATATTTTGATATATTTATCAGCAGAGTTGAAATAACTATTTATTTACTTGTAAAATTGCTTTTTCTTAACTCAATTTACTCTTTCATTTACTATTTTTTATTGCTTACATCTTTTTTAGGGTAAAGGTTCAGTTGGTTCTTTTCACTTCACCCAGCACCCAGCTTTTATAGAAGAAAAAACTATATGTAAAAAAATTATATTAAGGTCTCGTGAACAAAACAACAATGCTCTCAACAAAAAAAACTATTGTTTGAACTGTGTTCAGTAAAATTTCCAGCTGATTCACTATTGTAGAAACATGTTTTTCATCGTTTTTCTAAAATTTGCCATCTGTCCCTTTTTACTCTATTGACTCGGTTTTAATTTTAAAGAAACCTTACGAAATAATAGCTAAATTATGTAACCAATGCGAAATAAAAATTTCATGGAAACATTCTTTACAGAGATAACACTGTAAATATCCTTGATCTGGTATTTCGTCAGAAATATTCATCGGCAGAGTTCGAATAACTATTTATTATATTTATATCTTATAAAATTGCTTTTTTAACTTAAATTACTTTTTGTTTATACATTTCCAGGGTAAAGGTTCAGTTGGTCCTTTTTACCCCGTTCAGGTGTAAGCTTTTATAAAGGTTATATAAAAAAAATCTGTTGAAACTCAAAATCAACGATGCATCTTATAAAACAATTACATAACGCATACTTAGAAATTTTATCAAGGTCTCGTGAACTTAACAACAGTGCTCACAACCAAACACATTTGTTGTGGCTTTTCAAACATTGCCGATTATCTGCCGGTAACAACGTCGTAAGAATCAAAGTGATGGCTGGTTATACATCTTTTCTCTCCTACTTTCAAATATTGTTGTTGAAAAATTCTTAACTTCAATTGTTTTTGAGATATTGGTGTTGGACCTTTTTAGCCGCAGACTTTTCCACTATATGAACAAACGAATAAGGTAAAAATAAAAAAAACGCTCAATAATGGTGTGGAAGTTCAAAGTTTTGTTTGCAAAGTATTTCCTCAGTCAGACTATATATAGTTCTCCTGATCATTAGTATTAGTTTCTAATTTACATATTGTTAGGAAGACTCGAGAAGGGTTTTGGAAACTTCGGAAATAACGTGATAACACAGCATCCGTCGAGCGACCTTTCAAGGCTTTAGACTTAAACTGTCACTTAATAATTCATAACAGAAACTATCTAACACGTGATATTTTGTTACCACAATCATCGACATCCTTGAGTAAAGTAAAGTCTGCATTGACGGCCAGTAATTTCAAGGTGTTATCTTTGTAGAAAAACTGTTCATACATTTTTTATTTTGCATTAGTAACATAATTTAGCTATTATTTCGTGAGATTCTCGAGAATAACCCTTTCCACTCGTGAATTCCGAGATTCATATGAATTTTGGCATCCGAGTCGAAAGTGTTAATAATAATATATTGTATCTGTTTGCCCAAGGCAGTCCTTTTTTATCGAGTCAAAGGACATGTGACAAATTTAAGAAAAACAGTAAAAAACATATTTTCACAATAATGAATCAGTTGGGAATTCTACTGAACATAGTTTGATAGTTGTTTATTTGATACGTGTTATTTGTTGTGTTGTATTTCATTTGGTTGAGACAGTGTAATTACTGAAAATCAAATTTGACCTTTGTAGCCAATACATCTCACAAATTATTTCACAGGAAGTTTAAAATCAAATTACTATAGTGACCACTATACAATATGAATGTAAAAATTTCAATAACAGTGAAGCCAAAGGTTTTAAGATTATAAGTTTATATTAGAAAAAATATGAACAAGTAAATAAATTGTTCTCAGATATTTCCACAATAAGAACTATCCCACTTTTATAAATTCAATTGCTGAACGTTCGGAGTCCTAACTTCTTACTCATGTCAAAATTGATGTGTAACTCAAAGTTATTGTATTATCTCATAGAAGTTGATAGGCTTCTATTGCGTTAATTATATTTCCTATCTTACGAGCACGATTCGAAATGTTTCGTAATGATATAAAATAAATGTTGTTACATCACAATAATTTTATTAAGGAGCAACGATTTAATGTTCTGAATGATGCTTGGAAATTTAAATTGGAATTTAATTGTAATGATTGCAAATTGAACTAGTGGTGCATGGCATCGTGGCTTGAGGCAAATTGCTGGAACTTCTCGTCTCGTCCATGATGTGGGAGCATCACAAGTAGAAGATTTTATTTCCCTCCATTGTTTATTATTTTCAGGACAATATTAACTATTTTATTAACAATATTTACTTTTTTACACTTTTGTGCATTTTTCTTTGCAAACTTTCGTTTCTAAACTATCATGGGTCCTGTCGGCCTTTTTTGAAATCCATGTCTCTGATCCGTACCAATAAATGAAATTAATTGAATTTTGAATTATTTATTCCATAACTTTAATATATTGCGATCAAAAATTGTTATTGAGGACTCTAGTTCGGGTATGTCATAATTCGCATCTGCCAACTTGTGAGGTGATCTCTCCTGGCAATTGCCGATTGCGTACACCGAAGACCTGCGTAATACGGGTCCATCGCACTAAATAATACATATCACGACTTGAATTTCGTGTTTGTACCGAACACATGGGTCATCTTGGATAACAACGTGACCACCTTTTGCAATAAACAAAAGCTATAGAAGCCAGAAATATTTTCGCAAGCTTGCAAAGGGTGCGCGGATGATAGAGAGGTTTATAAGAACATGTTTCGAATTGAAATATTACGTTCACAAGTGAAACGTATCTTTCAAGAATACGGGTGTAATCAGCTGGAGTTATTATATCGCCCGTATTTCTCTTATGATTCGACTAATTATTATTGGCGGAGTGTTTTAATGCATTCGAATAATGATGATCTGTGCTATGAAGTATGTCTTAATTTCAACGGTGTAAATAAATTATAAGTCAAATTATAACTCCGACTTCCATACGTTGATGATGATGATACCATTGCAGACTCGACGATTCTGAATTATCCTGAAGATGCTTGTGGTTTAGGATTAATGGATACTTTGACGGCATATTTGTGGGAATTGAGATGGATAATCCTCGATTTAATTTAGTGATTATTGATAGTAACATCTACTAAATTTCAGTAATCTTATTGATTGAAACTTTTGGTATATTTTTATATACATATTTACAATCCTCGACGCCATACGTCAAATTAACCCTTTCCACTCGGATGCCGGCAGCAAAATTCATATACATCTCGGAATTCGCGAGTGGAAAGGGTTAAAATTAAAACTTATGAAATATTATTTCTGTTCTATATTATTCGTAGAATCTATAAATCTTTGAAGATATTAAAATGGAAAATATTTTTAGGCAAGACAGATATTACAGCTGTTCAGAGAATGAGATTATATCGCAAAAATTAAAAAAAAATACAAGCAGTTAATGAATCTATATTAATTTTAATTACATAAAGTTCTTCAAACACAATTACATGATGAGTGAAGTTGCGAAAACAATATTTGTGTAGGCGTTGTTTAACAAAATCCACTGTGAACGAATATTATAGAATGTATTAATCAGCAATTACTTAATTTCTCTAATGAAGTTCATTTCTAAATGCTAATTACAATGACAAACCGATCATGTCGTATTTGGAGTGTGACTTTAATTACATTATTGTTTTTAAATATTATACATATTTTTGATGCAATTATAAATATATAATTTATAATTTATCATTATATAAATGTGTATAATGGTTGACACTAATAAATATGTGCATCACGAGTGTTACCATATTACTAATAAATATTATTCAAAATAGTTACATGATATATTGAAGTTTTACATCAATCGCATGTGAACCTTACGCGCACTCTTTTTTTTGCTGTTTTTCAAAAATTTATTACCTGGTTCTTTTTACCCCATAGGCGGGGTAAAATGGGACGGTCAGGTGGCAAACAGGCCCAATATCTTATTTTTAATTTTTAAGGAATTTTACTAAATAATAACTTCATTACTCAACCAATGCTAATTATAAACATTTTTACAGAGATAACTTTGTGTAAAAACTTGATCTGCTATTTCTATTTATTTAACTTATTGGGCGTCTATTAATCACCATTTCACCTTTTAAGGGGAGCGGGAGGTTTGACAAAATATCACGAAAAATCACGTGGGGGGAGGGAGGGGTCTAGTGAGATATCACGTTTATTTATTCTTTACCTGAACTTTTGAAAAAATCCAAACATTTTTCAGAAAATCAAAAATTTTACGACGGGGTAATTTTAAATATCACGACGTATGAGCAAGGGTGGGGGGGGTGGTTTCCATAAATCTCTAAAAACTCGATCACGTGATTAATGGAAGCCCCCTTATCTCTTGTTAAATTGCTTTTTTTTTTAACTTAATTCATCAATATATTTATATTTTTTGTTGTTCACACCATTGCCAGGGTCAGTAGGTCTTTTATCCAAGATTTGACCCCTTAGTATTTTAATTTAAACATGTCAATGTGTCAACGCATTCAATGCGAGTCACAGATTTCTGTGCACTAAAAGTTCCGTTTTTGGCATAAATACTGATTTATCTCTTGGTGCATATACTTAAAAATTTGATCAGTGTTGTGCAGAACAAAATGTGATATTTGAAGCCGTTAAACGTTGCTCTCCGTCGCTCAAACGATTTCCTGGACATCATGCGAGTCGGGCTGAACCGTTAGTGCAGGGAATAAAGCGTCGCCGAGGCCCCGAGTCCGCGAACACAGTACGGAAATGTACCCGATTTGGCACCATACATCAATATCAGCATTGTATCGCACTATTCTATACGAACCTTTATCGTATGTAAGCGTATGAGAACAGTCCAGGCACGTATTCAACAACCCGATATTAAACCTTTAATCGTCTAATTAAATTTACACCCGTCGAAGATGAATAACTGCCTTGCGTCCAGTTTTGTTCTTGCTTTTGGTCTTTTTCTCTTGTTTTTCCATTTTTTGTTTTTGTTCGCTTGTTTTGAATTTTTATTACACGGTTGCCGTGCACGAACAAGATCTCCACCAATCATGATCTTATCTAAGATCGTCGTATTATTTAATAAAGATCGTTAAGTTATTATAATGAAATGATTTTACCATTTTGTCTCATGAGAGAGTGAATATTTTCACCGAGAGACATCATTTTGAAATTTGCTTGCGATCTGCAGGAACATGATCAGAATTAACGACTGGCATATAAAGAGCTCTTAAATGATACCTTATATTATCTTCAATAATATTTCATTTTACATATATATTATATATAAATATTGTGTATCATTTATATTCAACTTTGATTTGGTCAATATTACCTTTCCAAATAAGAAGTTTATGTTAGCGTCGGA
The DNA here is from genome assembly GCF_003426905.1 of Ctenocephalides felis. Lineage (NCBI taxonomy): Eukaryota > Metazoa > Arthropoda > Insecta > Siphonaptera > Pulicidae > Ctenocephalides > Ctenocephalides felis. The sequence goes on from NW_020538040.1 coordinate 163,013,028, forward strand.
AAATACGACTTGCTTTATGTTTTCTAGGCGATTTATGTTCTTCTGAATCGAATGACACCAATTTTGTGTGTAAGCCTATTATTTATTTACGCGACGATCGGCCGAACAGTTTCTTTGTAATCAGCAGAAATGTATAACATTTTTGGTCTAGTTTTTTTCTACAGCCATGAATGGTTTTTGGGAATTCAAAAACTGTTCGAAAGGCATTGGTTTTGGTTGAGAATCAATTTTTGGTAAAGATCTGCTTGGTCGTTTCTTCATAATTATGCGTTGAATTTTTTTGATTTTTTTTATAGTTCTGGGAAACCTTTGTATGACGATAGATCAGGCGTACAATAAGCGGTTGTAATTATAAAAATTCAACAAAATCTATACTGAATCATATGCTATGTACGTTCCCTGTTTCGTAGGTAGCTACTGATTACAGTTGACTTACATAAAAAAAGCATATATAATATTAAAGTATTAATATATTTCTGGCCGTTATTGCAAGATGCATTTGCGTTTAAATGTAAGTCGCTCTTTTTAGTGGATTTGAATATGCAATAATATTAACTTTTTTGAACTCCTTTATATTAATCCTCAAACATTTACAAAACACTACGATTGTTAGATGCGCATTGCAGAATATTCGCGAAATTACGGTCGATGTGCGTTCTAATTCTCATTTTATAAAACACGGTATCAGATGTACCATTACAACAATTTATCCTAATTGAGAATAAGATGAAGCGCATCGTATTCGCTTGGATAATGTTACTGCACAATAGTAACTGTACAGCCATTTCATTATGATGATCTCTCAACAGGATTACTGGAATCATTTCATAAAGTATATATTTATAAAACACGCTCTGTGTGTAATTTACAAAGTACGCTATGTGCAAACGTGTTCTTGCATTTGATGTGTATCTATCCTTTGAGTAATTGTAAATAATATTAATACTGATGTTGCAAAATACTAACCGCAAATGCACTTGAATGCAAAAGCTAACGTTGTTTCGTTTCACTTCGCATTTTAAATTTTCTCTGCTTTATTGTATTAAATAATATTCCCCTCTTTTTTAAAATGTTTTTGTGGTTACTCTGTGTAAGATCGCACTTTAAAAAAAAAAATTGTAAATTCGATTGTAAAATTTATTAATGACTAGCTGACCCAGCAAACGTTGTTTTAAATTAAACTAGCTGTAAGTGGAATTCTGTCTTAAGGCAATTAGGGCATCGTGCCTTAAGGCAAATTGCTGGAACTTCCCGTACCAAAATTATTATTTTTTTAAAAACGATCAACATTTTTGAAAAAAAATTACTTTGAAAAAATAAGATTTTTGAGAAACTATAAATTGGACAAAAAAATACTTTTTTTGAAAAAAAAATTTTTTTTTTAAAAATAATTTTTTTTAAAATTTTTTTTTTTTGAAAAAAATTTTTTTTCTTTATTTTGACATATTGTGGAAGATCTGAACTTTCTTTTCAAAGCAATCGTACTGCTTTAACTGCATAGGGACAAAATATAAAGCGCGTGAGCCCCGCGTCCCTGTCTAACGCATAAACATTGGTACGGAACCCATAGGAATGTTAACAAAATGTATACTTATTGTTAAAATCTCTATAAAATATCTGATAATTTGATGTGCATATGTCTAATGATCATTTTTGACCGCCAAATGGCTCATTTTTTTACTTTTTCCTCCATATCTCCGAAACCGCTAGACCTACCTTCATGAAATTTTTTTCGATTCTTCATCTTGTCAATACAAGTGAAATGTTTTTTGAATTATTCAAATCGGACGCTCCGTTCTCTTAAAAACTAAGTTACCGTTTTCGGCACTTTTTGCCCCGTATCTTCGGAACGGCTAGACCTGCCTTCGCCAAAAACTAATCAGCACGTCTCCTTATCAATACGAATCTAATGTTTTTTGAATTATTCAAATCGGTTGATCCGTGTTCCCGAAATCGTCGACGAAAATTTGTATCCGCACATACATACACACACATACATACATACATACATACATACACACACACACACACACACACACACACACATACATCCATTTTTTCTAAGGTATGCCAAAATGTTCAGAAACCTCTGAAACGTAAAGATATATAAAAATTTTCATTTTCGATTTTTTTGCGATTACTATAACTTACCCTACGGGAAGTTAATTACCCTACGGGAAGTTAATAATATTCATCTACAACTTTTTATTAAATTTAATTGAACATAATCTGTCAAAACCATTTGACATTTGACGTATGAGCCACAGTCGAAAGTTTCATTTTAAATTACGTTTCTACAAAAAAATTCAAATTAAAAATGTAAAGTTTTCACGTGGTTTTGATATAATTTCTCACCTTTCCCACAACCTTTGGATTAGCACGAATATTTCAAGACTAAAAGTGGCCAAATCGGTTCAGCCGTTTTAGAGTTTTAGCATACCTAACATTTTATCAAGCTCTATTTTTATATGTAAGATGTAGGGGAGGGCGGGGCACAAAGGTCCAATTCGCATTGAGCACTTGTATGAGCAAATATATCACAACAAATAACACATATCAAACAAACAACTACCTGACTATGTTCAGTAAAACTTTCAGCTATTTTTTTTGCTGTTTTTCAAAAATTTATTACCTGACGGCCAGATGGCAAACAGGTCCAATGCCTTTTTTTTTAATTTTAGAGCGATTTTACAAAAATAATTGCTACATTATTTAACCAATGTAAAAAATAATTTTTATATGTACATTTTTTACAGAGATCATCCTGTATAAAACTTTGATCTGGTATTTCGTCAGAAATAATCATCAGCAGATTTGGAATAACTGTTTATTTAACTTATCGCTTGTAAAATAGCCTTTTTTAACTTAATTTACCAATTTATTTACAATTTTTGTTGTTTACACCATTACCAGAGTAAAGGTTTAGGCTTTTAGCTTTTATATAGATTTAAAAAAAAACTGTTGAATCCAACTTAAAAATAACAATATTTATAAAACAATTAAATAACGTAAACCTAAAAGTTATATTATGGTTTTGTAAACTAAACAATAGTGCTCACAACCAAAAACAACAACGAATGAAAATACTTATGGTTATAGATTTTCAAACATTGCTGTTTATCTCCCTATAGCGACGTTGTAAGAATCAAATTGCAAGAAATTTGTTACGTCTTATTTCTTCTACTTTCAAATATAGTCGTTGAAAAATTTTTTACTTTTTTTATTTATTTACATATATATATATATATATATATATATATATATATATTATTGATCATATCTCAGTCAGACTGAGGTGCCTGGTATGAGAGATTATGAAAAACAGTTACTTCACTTGTTTTTGGATATCGGTGATGGACCTTTTTACCCGCGGACCGTCAAGTCCCGCTCTACCCTATTGTGTGAGCACCTATATTCTGAATTTCATTTCAAATAATTCGTAAAAGTGTGTGTTATTATTATTCAACGAAGCAAGTGCATATAATATTATTCCTCGAGTAAGTTGAGAGGGACAGATCACAGCATCATACGTCTTGCATTTACTCTCGTAAAACGAGTTCATTTTAATAGCCTAATGGCATCCAAAAACTGCACGGTTGTAAATGAACGTTGCCTTTTCTTGCATATATAACCATTGACGGCACATGTCATTCTTATAATTAGCTTTTAATAAATAATTTATAACATGCATGAGATAATTTAACAAGTTAATTGTGATTGACGGATATATTCGTTATGGAGAAGTTGTAGAATTTTGTGTTTAACGTCATATGTATAACACAATGACTATTTGCTATTTAAATTAATTTTTTTGAAAAAAATATATATTCTGAAATTGAAGTGGTTACCCTACAATTAGAGAATTGAAAGGTATATCTTAAAGCAATTTGTATGAATCTGTCAAATCGTGTATACTTAATAATAAGAACCAAGATTTAGCTATAAGAGTAACATGTTTTACTGTTTGGCAAATAGTTTTGCTTTTTCAACAATTTTAAAACTACGCTACGGGAAGTTCCAGAAATTTGTCTTAGCACGATCACGTTTTATATAAAATCCAATGTAATTGAAGTTTACCAATGTCATATATATAATATTGAAAAGTTGGGATGATTCATTACCAACCGTAAGGAAGAATCTACTGGAATTTTAAATTTCCATTAGAGTTTTTTGCTACTAGTGACCATGTGTTTCCTCCGTCGGCCGCGCCGCCCTTGGTGCGTTCTTCGTGTGGATTTTATGCACGGTGTCACTAATGATACCACAACGGCAGAACTGAACGCCTCACCTTACAGCTTGTGGCGTCTATCTCTTTTCTCGTTCGCAAGCCTTCATACCTTGCAACCACCAGCGCAATCAGAGGAATTACTCGTAAGCCCGCTGCACACGATAAGACTTTTGCCTTGTGTACCTCTGCCGGTACCCAAAAGTATTTATTTTGTTATTCTCTCTGGTTGCACGCGACGTGTGTTATCTCGTACCGCTTCGAATAAAATTCAACTATATAGAGACTTCTCGGAGCTTAATGGTTAATGGACCCCGAATACTCACTCTTGCGAGATGACGCCGATTGCAAATATATTTTTATGTTATGAGCTGCGATATCAAATATTTACTTGAGATATGTATATGATTTTCTACAAATATTAGTTTCCTATAGTATGAATTGTTTAGTCACCATAAAAAAGGAAATAAAAATTTATTTTGCGATATATATTGATCTTTAAACTTCATTCAATTCCTTTGCTAGACTCTCAAAGCTTATTGCAGTATTTTTTATTACGAACTGAACATTATTCAAAGACGATTTTCTGAATCATGTTTCATTACTAAGAACAGAAACTGCATTAACAAAAGAAATGATACTACTTTATCCCTTGCAAATTTTCAACTCACATGCGGAATTTAAGCCTCAGAGAGATATTTGTAGATGTTTCTCTTGCAAAAATATTTTACTTATTATTTAAAGTATTTTTGTGACGCAATTCTGCAGTCTCCTATTAGTCGTAAACCAAAAAAATAGGATGTTTATATGCACAAACATATTCCCTACTCAGAAGAGTCTTGGCTTGATTATATAAAAATCTGCTCAAATCTGGACTATTTAATTATAGTAAATTATATCAAAATAAGTAATCGTTATGTCAATGCCCCAAAGTTCGGGTTCCAGAACACATATGAAACGAGATAGATTTTCTCACTTATTGGTAAGGTATTAAAATGTAATTAGTGGTAAGAATTTTGTCTATAATGAAAAAAAAAGTTATTAAAAATCTCTAACTTCATAACTCATTACGAAGAAAAGCTGAGTGTGACGAAAATGTAAATTTGTCGCCATTGTTAATACCGCAGAATGAAATCTGTGAACAATATATCATCGAGATGTATTTAAAGTTATGACCATGTTCGAGATGCAATACCGTATGCATTAATACTCTTCGTGTAAGAGTTAGATTAACCGCATATACATCATAAAGTAGTTCAATTTAAAGCGCTACGAATCGCACATCATCTTCGAAACGAATAGAAATGTAATTAGAGGTGTATTGTGCATTTTGTGTTTGATATCCCTCACACGTATATAACAACAAATTAAGATCTGTAATAATTTATATTTGCCAGCATTTATACGGGGAATTATATCTTCTTTTTTCACATCAGTCTGGAAATTACGGTCAAGTCGGTTAATTTTGTTGTTACTCGGGCACGAGTTCCTTTTGCGAGAGTAGTAGGAACGCTCGTATTCTGTGACCTTCGCGAACGCGACACCTTTCGTCATTAATATAGCTGGCATTATCATTATCATTATTGCTTCGCGCAACGGGCACTGGTCAATACTCTTTCCGACAATGGATGCTTGGATTGCCGCACGTTGCCTTTAGAACCGGCTATTCTCAATATAACACGGACTGTTTTTCTCGCTTCCTGGTGAATTCGAAACCCTACGCAGAATTTGGAAAAGGACTTTGATGAAACTCTTTACACTCCAACAGCAAACATTCATTTGTTTCGACATTGTAGCATCTCGCATTTATACATGCTTTGAACATTCTCGGAATTTTTCAACCACTAATTTCTTACCAATTTTGAAAAATCTCATTCATTGTTTGGACGTTGAAGCGAACGCATCGTCAGCAGTAGAATTAAATTGTAAGTGTTACATAATCTCATAATATTATCTTGATAAAACGGAGTGCATTCAAATTATACGTGTATTGTTGACATTCTAAATGTGCGCATTCCCTTTGCGGGATATGCTCGGATTATAAACAAACTACGTCTATCAAAAGTGTTAAATTCAGTTTATATATAGTGAATATAATAATATTAATATAGTGTGAAATATTAATCAGTGTTTTAGTGTATGTGTTCTTTATCAAATATGAATACGAACGACCCTTCGGAGTGTCCATCAACATCATCGTTGCCAATAATGGAAGTCAACAAGGTTTTGCAAGACAATACCCGTAATAATACCGAATTAGTTATTCAGCAAATGAGAGAATTCCATGAATATTTGGAACGAACCAAAAAAGTAAACAACGACAGCAATGCAATTGCAAATACATCCGAAATGGACACAAGCGATATCATTCATCAAGACACCAGTGCCGATCAAGTCGGGGATGTACAACTTGCGTCATCCAATCAAGAACAGGGCTGGACAACAGTTATGCATAAAAAAAGGCATCAATTTGATAATATCAATGATACCAATATAGCTAAATTAGTTAAAAAATCAACCAGGAATGCAAAAATGAATGAAAACGATACAAATAATTCCACAAGTTCCGTCTATTGGCTCAACCCAACCCCTACTAAAAATTCTTTTGAGATTTTAAGTAGGGAAGAAACTGCGAACATACAAAATACTACTAATGTAATAAGACCACCACCAATTTTTATCCATGAAGTTCGCGATATCAAGCCCCTTACTCAACTGCTTGATACTGAAGCCAAAAATTTACATTAAATTAAAATTATAAATGCGACACAAGTGAAATTAACTTTAGAAAATGCAGAAACTTATAACAAGATCTTAAAACTACTAAAAATCAGAAATACCCAAATGCATTCTTTTCAAAACCGAACTAAAAGGCCACTGAAAGTCGTTGTTAAAAACTTGCACCATAGCACAGATACGGAAATGTTAAAAACTGAAATTGAGAAACTAGGACATACGGTAATAAATATCTCAAATATAAAAAGTAGGTACACAAAATACCCGCTTAATATGTTTTCAATAGATTTAGAGCAGAAGCCAAACAATACAGACTTTTACAAAATTAATTTCCTCTACAATACCAGTGTTGAGATTGAGCCAAGACACTTCGCCCGTGAAATACTACAGTGTTCGAACTGTCAACGTCTAGGACATTCCAAAAACTATTGTTTTAGATTGCCTAGATGTGTAAAGTGTGCAGGAAATCATTTAACCAAAGATTGTTCCTGGGAAGATAAAATTAATAAAAATGTTAAATGTGTTTTATGCACAGACGGAAATCATCCAGCCAATTACAAAGGATGCAGAGTCTACCAAGAGCAACTTGAAAGGAAATTTCCAATTCTTCGTCGCAAAATTTCACAAAGGCAAGAAAATAATTTAGTGCAACCAGGAAAGAGCTTCGCTTACGCAACTCGCCAAAATACGGATACAAATCAAACTTCAACGGATAACGCCAATGTAACGAACAACAATACCAACAACAACAACAATAACAACGACATTTCAGAACTAAAACAAATGATCAAAACATTAACAGAACAAATAAGTATAATCCTCAATCTATTAACAACCATCCTTTCAAAAAATAAGTAATGGCTACATCACTGAAAATTTGTTTATGGAACGCCAATGGCTTGTATCAACACATACAAGAACTTAAATATTTTCTATCACACAATTCAATCGATATGCTACTAATATCAGAAACTCATTTAAAAGAAAAATGTCATTTAAGAATACCTAACTTTACTATCTATAGCTCTGAACACCCAGATGGAACAGCACACGGTGGATCGGCAATAATAATAAGATCTAATATTCGTCATTATGAGCTAGAACCAATCTGTGAAAATTATTTGCAAGCAACATGTGTTAGCATTGACTTATCATTGTGCGCGGTCACAGTTTCAGCTCTCTACTGTCCTCCGAAGCATATTATTTCAAAAAATCAATTTTCAGACTTTTTCAGTAAATTGGGTAATAAATTTATAGCAGGAGGTGATTACAATGCCAAACACACTTCTTGGGGCTCGAGGTTAATTACGCCACGTGGTCGTGAACTGCTTAAATCAATCGACTCAAATAACTATAATTCTATTTCAACTGGGGAACCGACATATTGGCCAAGTGACTTGAGTAAATTACCAGACCTTTTAGACTTTTTTGTAGTTAAAAATATTAATGAAGATTTACTGAGAATTGAATCTTGTCTGGATTTAACTTCTGATCACTCCCCAGTAATATTGAATTATTCAACAGTTTTAAAGTCTGGCTTAAGTGATCACCATCTAACAAATTATTTGACAAACTGGATTGCTTTTAGAAATATAATTGAAAGCAAAGTGAACTGTAACATTCCTCTCAAACATGAACATGATATCAACAATGCAATAAACAATCTAACCAGTATATTTCAAGATGCGGCTAAAAATTCCACTCCCAAGTTCGCAGGCAATCGAAAATCATTGTGTCCTATAAATATTAAACAAAACATTGCAATTAAAAGAAAATTGCGTAAAGCTTGGCAATTAACCCGCTCACCGGAAGATAAAAAAAGGTATAATAAAGCTTGCAAAGACCTAAAGGCACTAATTTTTCAGCACAAAAATGAATCATTCGATAATTACTTGAACAATCTTACTCCAAATCAGGATACCAACTACTCATTATGGAAGGCTACTAGAAAAATCAAAAATCCAATAAGACAAATTCCACCTATAAGGAAATCAGATCAATCCTGGGCTAGAAACCCAATAGAGAAATCACAAATCTTTGCGGATCATCTATTTAATTCTTTTCATCCAGCTCCTCAAAATTGTACAGACGATGCTGAATATTTTATCCACCAGTATCTACAGAATGAACCTCGATACGAAGATTCAATTATAAAAATTTCATTATCAGAAGTAAAACATCAAATCAACAAAGCCAAAACTGGTAAATCTCCTGGCCATGACAAAGTATCTATGAAAATGCTAAAAGAATCGCCCGCCATTATATTCAGATTCATTACCATCATCTTTAATGCAATACTGAGGATCCGCAAGTTTCCTACAGCATGGAAAATTGCAAAAATCGTACTAATACTGAAGCCTGGAAAAGACCAACACCTAGCACCATCATATCGACCTATCAGTTTATTGCCGATTATATCAAAAATTTTCGAAAAATTGCTTCTGAGTCGAATAAATCATCATATAATTTCCAATGATATAATTCCAAATTATCAATTTGGTTTTCGGGCAAACCATTCGACTTTACAGCAAGTCCATCGAGTTGTTAACATCATCAACGCTGCCTTACACTGTAAGGAGTACTGTTCTGCAGTATTTCTTGACGTGTCTCAGGCGTTTGACAAAGTCTGGCACAAAGGTCTCTTGTATAAAATTAAAATAAATTTACCTTATTCAACTTACTCACTACTACAATCATATCTTTGCGAACGAAAGTTTTATGTTGATATAAGTGGCACGCAGTCAGAATTAAGAGAAGTGAACGCGGGAGTCCCACAAGGAAGTGTCCTAGGCCCTATGCTGTTTTTACTATACACTGCTGATTTTCCTCAATTTACCAATACTAATCTGGCTTTATTCGCGGACGACACATGCATTATAACCCGAAATCAAAATCCTGTTACGGTTTCAACACAGCTGCAGTCACACCTTGATATAATTGAAAAATGGTTTACTTTATGGAGATTCACAATTAATAATTCAAAATCTGTTCACATTACGTTTACTCTTAGGAAAGATACATGCCCACCTGTCGCAATTTATAACGAACAAATTCCAAGCCAAGATCACGTAAGGTATTTGGGTATGTATCTGGACAAAAAATTGAACTGGAAAATCCACATTCAAAAAAAGCGTGAACATCTAGAACACCTTCGAAGGTCGATGTATTGGCTCCTCAGTAGTAGATCAAAACTGTCGATGTACAATAAAATTTTATTATACAAAATTATTCTGAAACCAGTTTGGATGTATGGCATCCATCTATGGGGTGCTGCTAAAGTCAGTAACTTGCAAATAATGCAACGTTTTCAAAATAAAATACTTAGACAAGCAATATCCGCGCCAAGGTATGTACCGACGTGGCTAATTCACCAAGACACGGATACACTGACAATCAGTGAAGAAATTAGAAAGAGTGCCCATAACTTCAAGACCAAAGCTGACCACCATTCAAACGAACTGATTGCAAGTCTCTACAATACCACACACAATATAAGATTAAAAAGAACACAATTAATAAATCTAACATATTAACCAGTAATAAGTTGTTCTACAATATTATTTAAAATAGGTGTGTGTTTTGTTTTGTTTTTTACTTTGTTTATAATTGTATGTTTATTTGAGTTTCTTTTTTCTTTATTATACCAAAATTATAATATAATTTAGTACACTAATAAAAGGTGAACCACTGGGTTTTCCTTTTATAATTTAATGTTATTTGTCAAAATAATTACTCAATGTCTTTTTATTTAGACAGATTGTAATTTATAAGAAAATAAAAAAAAAAAAAAAAAAATTTGAAAAATGGAACAGCAACAGCAAAAGACATTAGGTCAAATTAGGTAACGTAGTTGAAAATTGTGAGGCTGAGCTTAGATGAGAGAAAAAACTATTATTTCAAAAAAATAAATTTAAAGAGGTATCGTTCCTTTTATTGATGCTGTTTTTGTACAACTGAATAAAACTAAAAGTTTTGCCCCACATAACTCAACCAAAAAATATTATAAAAATCTTAATATTGATATAGTTATTAATCATCTATATGAGGCATGAAATTAATTGTTCATAAATTCCAAAAAGCTAAATTTGAGAACTAATGGCCATGTTACGCTTCAACTTCCATACATTATGCTACTGAATCATACTGAATACTGTCATAATGTCAAGTATTTGCTGCGCATTTAGGCGTTTTACACATAAACTGCAACCTCACTCGTATGTTATGAAGCTGGATCAGAAAGACCCTGTTATCTAAGATAGTTTTTTTTGACATTTGTGCGGTTTCTAAGGCAGGTTTTCTATCTGACAACCTGAGAATAATGCCTGACTGCACAGCAACCACATGGCTTTTGTCAAATTTAGTATGGAGAGTTCTTCATAACATAGCCTTGTCAAAATATTATTGGTCTGTTATGCGGCAGAATCGGTCCATAAGTCTAATGATGCAGTTGGTTGGAGTAATGGTAGAACAAAAGGAAAAGTTTATTAGTAAGCTTAAACATAAGTCGTTTTTCCTTGCTAGGCTTTTAAGACGTCCACTTCTGGTTTTATACTTTTCACTATGGTACAACGAGTAGTACAACATTTTTATGTTATCTATTTTTATTGGTAAATAACGTTGTCGGAAATCTGTACCCACTTATCTGTATCATTATCGATGTAATGACAATTTTCATTCCAAGGCAAAAATTACAATACAATTATACGGTTTATTATTTTCTTGTGTATAATAATCTTTTTTGCTTTCAGCAATCTGACATATTTTATATTACTTAGCTGTGACATTTAGCCATCAATTTAAATATTAGTCACCACGTAAGCTGAACAGAATCCTTGGACTTTATAATAATGCTACTGCAAATGAATCATAATTCAATTTCCAACCATGAATCCTGCACATGTAGGGCTTACAATACCGGGATTCCGTAATCCCGAAAACCGGGATCCCGGACGATTTTTGTCCGGTATTCAATACCGGTATTGATGCAAATAATACCGGTATTACGGTATTACCAGTATTCTATCAAAAATTCAACTTACGCAAAATACATATCAAGTTTTAGTTTCCAAACTATGTATTGTGTATTGCCGAATCAGCTTGACAAAGCTGAGGCAAGATAAAGCGGTGTCGGTAAGATAAAGCGATTGTTTATATATTATGTGTGACAGCCAGCTAATAAAAGGGTTCATTTACAAAAGTTATTATGCGTTTACGTGCCTCGTTCCTACTTCGAATTCACTATCAATAATTTTTAAACATAATATACAATCGATGAGATATAATTCTTTATTCATTATACATAAATCATTTTACATAAGTAAGAACGGCAGTTGTTTAAATTGCGTGTCACTGACAACAATTTGAGAATTTGCGAAGGGTATTGTTATAATTAGTTAATATTAATAACTAATATAGTAGAAACACACCACGTAATGAATCATATTCTCAATTGTATTGCATTCAACATAATAATAGTCAACATTGTAATAATCTTTTATCGATGAATTACACACATCGCAGTAATTCCCGAGAAATCCGAACGGGTAATAACTTGACTTGCACTCACACATATAAAAAACTCTATTGATCATATTCAAAATCAAGGAAATTCCCTTAAACTAAATAAAATGTTATATAAAGCCGAAATGTAACTTTAAGTAGGCAGTTGTGTAAGTTTCGTGTAGATAACATCTTAAAGTTGCGGGAAAATAAATGTTTATATGAAGAATAGTGTGTTTAATATTGTGTAAATATTGTGTTTAATTTGAACGTATGATATTTATAAGTGAGTATATAAACCAAAGTTAATTAAGTTGGTGTGTAATTAAAAAATATTAAAATAAATACTTCACCCGTGTGTGTGTTAAAAAAAACTCCAAGTCTAGAACAAAAAATAAAAGATGAAATTACTTTTTTTGAAAAAACAGGAATAAAAAGAACGAACCTACAAAATATGTATAATAACTTAATTACAATTGTACCAACAAGTGTAGAATCGGAAAGACGGAAAGAGCTTGATGATCAAACAATTGATTGTTTATGTTTCTTAAGAGCATATTTTATTAAGCAAAACATTAGCCATGAATTATAATTTATTCTTTTTTTAAATATATTAATAAATAATTAATTCTTATTATAAATGTAGAATGTAAAATGTAACATAGAAAAATATATATTTTTTACTGACACGTTTTTTGTTTCTATCTACTTCTACTCCTTATGTTATAAATAAATAATATGTACTCATTTCAGCACAATATTTGTTAGATTTCATATATTATTTGTTAATATGTCAATATAACAACTGAAGTAAGTAAAAATATAACTATTTAATTTTTCATCGACAATACCGGTATTAAAACCGGGATCCCGGAATTTCATTTTTCAAATATCGAATACCGGTATTCAGATTTTTGTACGGTATTGGAAGCCCTATGCACATGTAAATTCTAACAATTAATTCTCTGCTCGATTATATTTGTTTACCATAGAGCACGACTTATTGATATATGCTATCATGGCTGTGTTGTGTGCATTGATTGTAGCATATCCTTATGTAATATTAGTATATTCAATAATATGTCAGAAGGCAACGGCCTGCATAGGTTATGCATTTAGCCTCTATATATGCCCGACAGCTGGAATCTATTAAGATGGATCACTGATTTTATCAATTATTCACTTTTGACTCGGCAATTAAATCAATCAACGTTCATAAAATATTTATTATTGTAAATTCTTAAATTCATTATTATTTTTTATAAAAATATCAAAGCGGCCGTGGTAATAGAAATATGTTAAGCTGCTTGAGAAAATGCAGGCTAGATTTGAATTACAAAGTTAGATTGAGGACATCAGCTTTTGTCGTTATAATTTGATTCAATTGCATATTTCCACACCTTCAATTATTCGAATATCGGATTGCAAGTACACATATATAGTGAAGTATCAACTATTTATATCTGGCCGTTAGTGCTTTACGAGCCAATTTAATCGCATTGTATAACATACATAACTTTGCGGTATTCCCTAGAAAGTTGTATACATAGTATTCTGCCTTATATATTGTATGCGTATATATGAGAGCAATAGCAGTGCGTGTATCATGCTTGTTCATCGTTTACCTTTTATTCGGTATTAATCTGCGTAATTGGATTAGAACTGATGATAGATAAGGAAAGTTACGCACCGACCGTGTTTTACATACATTTGGCTGATGCCCGGGAACTCAACATATACGCACGCCCGCTGTTTATTTATGTGTTGGCTATATGTATTTTTGTGAATAATTGTATTTTAGGATAGAACGGGGCACAAAGGTCCAATCATAATTAATAACACATATCAAACAAACAACTATCTGACTGTGTTCTGTAAAACTCCCAGCTGTTTTTCAAAAATTCAAAAAAATTGTCACCTGGTCCTTTTTACCTCATTGGCGGGGTAAAATGGGACAAGCCAGGGAGAAAGCAGATTAAATGTTTAGAGATTTTGCGAAATAATAGTAACATTGTTCAACCAATGCAAAATATAACAATCATGGGCAATCTGGTATTTCGCTAGAGGGGGAAAAGTTCCAAAAATCTTCCCTAAATCGGAAACAACGTTTATCTTCCGATAGCGACGTCGTAAGAATTGAGGTGCTGGTTACACATAATTTTTCCTGTACTTTCAAATATAATTCTTAACTTTACTTGCTTTATTGGTGGCGGACCTTCTTACCTACGGACCTATAAATTTCGCTCTACCCTACATATAAATTTGTATTTATTTTTTATTTAAAAAAGATAATGTATTGAAGATATATTATCTACGAATGTATGCGATTTATCATTTTTAAGATATTCTTTAAAAGATACTTATTTTATGTTTTTGGAACATCCAATTTCAAAAATTTTGAAAATTAGATTTAGGAGATTTTTATATGATTCTAAGCACTTGCAAAGTTCTCTTTGAAATGTGCTCATTATATCTGAAAAACTCTTTTTTTTAAGAAATATTGAAGACTTAACTGTTCGGGTAAGCCATAGAGGCCTTTTTCCAAAAGAACGTACGCGCTTGATTGAAAAATGTCAAATAAGGTGTCTTTTGCACTAGTTTAACCAAGTTTATTTAGTTGCAGTAGTGTGGCTTCTAATTTTAAATTTAATCAAATTTGCTTTTAATGACTTCTTCTGTTATATTTCATACTTTATTGGGTTTTTGTTCAATTTCAACTGTGCTATAAAAAAATCGTGTTATAAGGGGGATAGTTTCAATTGTCGAATTGAGTTAGAGCGAAACGTTATACGAGGGTTACCTGTATATATGCACATGTACATATATACGTGTGTATACAGTATATTTATGTATGTATGTAGCTTGTATTATACCTATGGTTATCCTTTATATTGTGTTTTTTAATAAAATTGCACTGTAAGCGCTCTATAAAGAGCAATAGTTTTCTAATATATAACGTAAAGAAAATAAAATGTCAGTCGAAGGGCCGTTTGTAACATGTGCTGTTAAAGGGCTATGTGCTATATAACATATATTATATAGCATTAACTTCGCCGAATTGTCGGCATTTTATAAGTAACAGCATAAGTTTAAAAGTTAACATACGTTATCAATCGGCTTATTGAGATTATTTGTGTCGGCATAATTTATTTCCATACTCCAAAGATTATCGATTGCAACGGGATGAATGATTGAATCGCGCATTATGACGCATATTGTGTTTGCAATAAATGTTTATTGGTGTTTCGCAAAGCCATAACATAATAACAGTTGAAATTTATTTTCAATCAGAGAAACGCGAATTTTACTACTGCTGTTCGCACGTTCATATCTAATAAATTAATATATTCATTATCTGCTTGTGGCAGCGCCTAGGGTCAGCTAACGGAAATATTTTTGCGGGCCTATTGGAATGACAACGGGTATGATCTACGGCTTATTGATTGTTTAGCATCGTCTTCCGATAATACAAGTTAAGGTATGTTCGCCTACGAACTTCGCCCGATACGACTTGCACGCGAGAAATCTCAAGGCGTTTTGCAATTCACATAATTTTTGTTATCAGGAATTTGTGAGTTTCATACACTCTATATGAAGCTGTTTATGAATCCAGTCTATTTTTATAATTATACCGATAACTGTATATTATTATACTGATAACTTTCATATACACGTATTTGTTAACCCTAGGACATATGTAAATCTGGAATTTTATGCGCATTATACTGCCCACGATTATGATCTTCAACGCAGCCACCTTCGAAGAATTAATAAATATGGTGTGATAAAACGACTTTCATGATAACATAACTTGGTATACGATCTACATTTAATGATGGCATTATATTAATAATATGTATAGGGGAGACTGGGTACGGTGAGTGGGAGATATGTGATTTAAGTGATTACATTTGTCTACACGAAAATACTGAAATACTGTTCTTAAATACGATATATTATCCATAAACGAAACATATAAAAAAGGGCCAGTGGCACAAACGTCCACACCCGGGGACGGTTGTGACGGTATAAAAATAGGTTAAAAACAATGTCTATAAATACCAAAACGGTTTATAATGACTTTTATTGTCGTTAATAACCATAATACGTAACACAACACAACATAAACTTTTAAAAAAGCTTATGAATAAAATATATCAATATATAACAAAACATAGTTTTTTTCAACAAAGTTAATAAGAATTCTTTGTGAAATCTTTTTTCTTATATTGAATTTTCCCTTTCCTTTCTCTTAATTATTTTGTCTTAAATAAATTAGATTTTTTTATCTGTTTAATCTTTACCGGAATAGGACAAGAAATACATCTTACAACTGTACCCCAAAATTTGTCACAACTAGTGGCGGAATCAGAGGATGGGTCGGGGGGGTCATGACCCCTCCTGACCTTTTGTTAAGACTTAGATAGAATATTAATTTAGCAATAAAATTACTTCATAATAATTTCGTTTGTGTATTTTGTTACCAAACACATTTTATAACTTCAATATGTAACTTATTATAGACGGCGGAGTCAAACACTCCAAAAAGTTAAGGATTTTCTAATCGTATTGCGAATATATACTCTATACATAATTTAATTATGTGACCCCGCCTGGCGCCAAAGCTGGATCCACCATTTCACAACCGTACCCAACGCACACTTCTTAAAACAAATCATCATTATGGCTGAGCTAAATAATAGATTAATAACTAATAACTAATGTTCAACTTACAGAAAAATCAGATGTAAAGTAATCTATCTGTATACAATTAACTATGATTAAAAGAATTCGAACATGAAAACTTACCTCTGACTCTTTAAGAGCAATGCGGTCTATAGATCATGTTAATGTAAGGCACTGACTGAAAGCAACAATGGGAACTTGTTAACGTGAACAATTATTATTTATCTTTCTCGCTTTGGACTCTATCTCCAAATCAGTATAGTAAGTATAATCAGTATAGTAAGTATAACCGTACTCTGGCACAACCGTACCCAATGTCCCCTATACATATGTGTGTGTTTTTTGCAACATATCCTGATTCATTCAACAAAGATAACTTTGTAATACCAAATGTTTTCTTATACAGCCGTAAAACGTATAAACATCTATATTAATAATAGTTATGATCGTTACATACATTTTTTAGAGTGTCGTTTCACGTTCCAAGGTAGTTTAGATGGCAGAGTGTCCCCATAATTTCGAGTGCATAATAAAACGGCGTAAGTGCCGGCACTAGAGCGACGTCTGCGTCCGTTGCTACATAAATTAACCGCATATATATAAAGGACTTTAAAAGACTATCGGGCTTCACACGTGACACAAGTAATGCTTGCAATGCATTTTTATTTTATCCTCTACATTCGGATGGACGCAGCAGCGCGACGCGTATATCGCCTAGAACTAGGAGCGATGGCGTTGCATTTGTCATCCCAGAAGAACGCCACCGACGCCGCGCGTCTTAATACATTGTGCACCAGACTATGCAACAAATTCTGCATTCACTACAAAAAGAAATCTACGCCATAACCCACTTGACAAAAAGACGGTTATATTACGATGACGCAAATATTTTATAAACTCATAATGCAAAACAATTTTTATATTTAGAATCCATTTTGTATTTGCTTATTACCAAACAACTTTTTGATGTAAAACTTCTTTAGGCGCGACAAGGGTGTAAATCCGCACAAATGCAACGGAAGTGCGTTACGGCAGATAAGATAAGAGTCGAGTGCCAATGATTCGTTATTCGCTTTCGATGATATCATATCTATACGGGTCGATTGTGATTAGTCGTCGCGTATGTGAATAGAGATCTCTCGTTGTATGCGTACCGGCGTCTACGTTGTATGTGTACCGATATCAACAAGGAAATCGGCATAGATAAATAAACATTTTAAAGTTACATTGTAGTACAAATCTTGATTTAATGAAAAATGCCTGAATCAGAAGAGTATTTTACCCTGTCTTCCGTAAGTAATTATAATGAAAATAATAAAACAAATGCAGCAATTGCGCCGTGTATGAAACATAAGTTTATTGAAATAATTTCTATATTATTCGTAGTTTCGATAAGTTTTTGAAGTTATTGAAATGGAAAATATTTTTTAGGCAAAACAGATATTACAGCTGTTCGAAAAAGTAAAAAAAATACCATCAGTCAATGAATCTATGTTAATATTAATTACATGAAGTTCTTCAAACACAATGATGAGTGAAGTTGCAAAAACAATATTTGTTTAGGCGTTGTTTAACATAATCCACTGTGTGAATGAATATTATAGAAGTTATTAATCAGCGATTACTTCATTTCTCTAATAAAGGTTTATTTCTAAATGCTAATTACAATGACAAACCGATCATGTCATATTTGAAGTATGACTTTGATTACATTATTGTTTTTAAATATTATACATATTTTTAATGCTATTATAAATGTATAATTTATAATTTATCATTATATAAATGTGTATAATGGTTGACACTAATAAATATGTGCATCACGAGTGTTACCATATCACTAATAAACATTACTCAAAATGGTTATATGCAACAAATGCCATCTTGTACAGTAGCAAATACGTTTTACTTCAATCGCGTGTGAACCTTACGCGCACTCTTTTTTTTAATATCATAGTTGATCTTATTAACGATTGAGAAGAATGTATCCTTCTCTTATTTGATTTGTTTAGAGTAAGGATGTCTGGGTATGGTTGTGCCAGGTTACGGGAATGACAGTTGTTTACTGATTTAGAGATGGGGTCCAAAGGGAAAAAGTTGAAGTATGTTTGTTCGAACAAGTTTCCATTATTGGATTAAGTCAGCGTCCTATATCAACATGATATGTAGACCTCATTGATTTAAAGAGTCAAAAGTAAGTTTGGTTGCTCAATTTCATTTAATAATAACTGTTACTTGTATACAGATAGATCACTTTGTTTGTTATTTTGCTGTAAGTTGAACTTTAGTATTTAATCACCGTGGACGGTTGTGACACACACTTTTTCTTGTATGATTTGATTTTATGACTAACTCATCGTCTTTAAGTATAGTATTTCAGTATTACCAGGTAGACAAATGTTCAAGGTACCGTTTAATTTACTTTTTTTTCTAGCTAACTGGTAAATCAACAAAAATATTGCTAATTAAACAAAGTAGCATAACCGTGCTTAGTCTCCCCTACAAATAGTTATATTAATATGATCATGTTGTGAGTTATTATTATATAAAACATTCAACAAAAAATTTTATAAAACATTCAATAATATAAGTTTATCATTTCATTTTCGGTTTATACATTTATACAAAGTTGCGAAGCTATCGATCCAGTAAAATTA
This sequence comes from Ctenocephalides felis, assembly GCF_003426905.1. Taxonomy (NCBI): domain Eukaryota; kingdom Metazoa; phylum Arthropoda; class Insecta; order Siphonaptera; family Pulicidae; genus Ctenocephalides; species Ctenocephalides felis. The sequence goes on from NW_020538040.1 coordinate 163,032,831, forward strand.
TTAAAATGACATCGATCGTTAATTTGTGCAGTGAGTAGTTCAAATCGATCGGAAGTTCAATGAAGCCGCAAACAGCGTTCTTAAAGCAAATTCTGAAACGACGCCCGTATGGGCGATCTGCCAGGCAAATATGAAATTGCTCAGTATTAATTGAACTAACTGGTCATAACAACCAAATGGATTGTTAGCGATTGTACTTTTACAAGTCTAAGAGGGCTATTAAAAAATAAGAATTATTATAAAATACAATACAAGTGAATATTTTACATTAGTGGTAAAAATATTACATGTTTAAATTTTTTTATCATATGCTTTCGTGCGTAGGACAAAATATTTTTTGGCGTGATCGCAGTCCTACGGCTCGTTTTAATAAAATTCACAGTGTGAAACTTATCTTGCTGTGTTATAGATATCCGGCCAAGACAATTCATGATATTAAAAATCATTAGCCAAAAATATCGTCACGAGAAATTCATGCACGCAGGTGTGCGAAACAACGCCACAACGACGCTATAACTTCTTCATATTCTTCCTGTTCGCCTTTATTATAAGTGTTGGGCCTTTGTGTCAAAGAAGAAATATTAAAATTCGAAACGGCTTCGGTATTGCATCGACATGCGGTTGATAAATGTGAAAAAATAAATAAAATAAGAGGAAAGGTGCTCACCACTCCAAATGTTCTTATATGCTTATTTCAAAAGCTGTCAAAATAGTTGTTTGGTTCATAAGATTTTAATATTTGCTTAAAAAAAAGTAAATAGAGATAATTAGGTCCATACTAAAACAATAGTATTTACAAAGAAGACTAAAAATCAAATACAATGGTTAATCCATCCATATTTGATGATTTTGTTATTAGAATTAATCTAATAGGGCTGACATTTTATTGGTGCAGCAATGCCGGGCAAGGGCTATTTTCACTTGAAAACATATTGCTATCTATATTTTCAAGTGAAAATCGTTGTCACTGCTGCCTGACAACAGGCTGCACGAAGTGGGTATCGAACCCGGGACCTCTGAAACAAGTCCCGTCGCTCTTAACCGCTTACCTACGGGCGAGCCCAATATAAATGAAGTTGATAAAAATTGGTATAATGAAGTTAAATACATAGGTGCAATGTTTGAAGAAAGGCAAATTTCAAATGTTATGCTATGTTAAATTCGAAACAGAACGAGCTGAGAAATTAATATATGTTTTATATCATGACTGGGTGCCACCTTTTGAATCAGCATTAATTTTGTTAATTAAGCAGTCAGTTAAACGGTAATTTTGGATCCTATCTTAAAATCAGTATGGTTTAGCTGATATGACTACTATACAAATATTTTTTTGTAATTGCTCAGAAATAATTGTATTTTTATTTCTACCTCAAAATTGTTGCGTCAAAGTTTATACCATTCCAGGCAATAAATTGACGCTAACTGCGCTAGAAATGAATCTCACGACGTCATAATTAATCACGTTTATACCGAGTGCACAAAAGTAAATATTTCTATGCCGTTGATACAATCAAGCTCAGGTGTGTTTTGTTTCAACATCGCAACATCTTGATTCATGCAATAGTCGTGATTTGCCTTACGTTTTACGGCAATTGGTTTGTCAACACGTAACCTCATAAATATAGTTTGCTCACGTTGTTATTGAACTGACTGCCGTTCGTGTTGATGTTGTGACCCGGGTCCGCTAACAGGATCGACCTAATAGAGTTGTTAGTTGTGCATCACATTTGTTTCTAAAGTGTACCGAATAGACGCCGTGTCGTTATCTATCTATAGTACTAAAGATATACAAAAAAGAGTCAATTGCCTGTAAAATCTGGGTAAAATATCTTAATTGTTTCCCGTTCACATTATTCCTGCTTTCCTTTTAGTATTTTGCTTCGTCGCGTCGCATCGTTCCGCTGCGAGATTGCGCAATTTCAATTAGTCAAATTATAATTGTACTAGTCGCAAACCTTATTTTTTACCGTTTTATTTATTCATTTCCTCGAGACCTGTCGCCGTTCTGTATCAATTACGTCGTATCGATTTATAACAACAAACACGAGCGTTAAATGTGCAAGTCGCTTCCTTTGATTATTTTCTATTTGCAATTATATAATGAATACATTTCATCCATGAATTTTCCTTTAAAGGTTACATATGATCGTAGAGGAAATGAAAGATATAATATCTTTATTAACTTCCCGTAGGAGGGTACGTTAGAGTAATCGCAGAACAAATCGAAAAGAAAAATGTTTGCTTATCTTTACGTTTTAAAGGGTTCTGAACATTTTTGTATACCGAAAGATGGATGTATGTGTGTATGCGTGTATATGTGTGTGTAGTATATATGTTTTTTTTTATTTTATTTTCTTATAAATTACAATCTGTCTAAATAGAAAGACATTGAGTAATTAGTTTGACAAATAACATTTTAAAAGGAAAACCCAGTGGTTCACCTTTTATTAATGTACTAAATTATATCTTAATTAAATTCTAGTATAATAAAGAAAAAAATACTCAAATATATACATATAATTATAAACAAAGTACATTACAGAGACTGCATATACACGTACATACACACACCTATCATAAATAATATGGTAGAACAACTTATTATTAATTAATGTGTTAGATCTATTAATTGCATTCTTTTTAATCTTATATTATGTGTGGTGTTGTAAAGACTTGCTATCAGTTAGTTTGCATTATGGTCAATTTTACTCTTGAAATTAAGTATATTATGTTTATTATGTTCGAATACAATTTTTTGTCCACGATTTCGGAAGAACGGATCAACCGATTCGAATGATTCAAAAAACCTTGGATTCATATTGATAGGGAGGCTAATTAGTTTTTAGCCTGGCCAGATCTAGCCATTTAGAAGATACAGACGATAAGTACAGAAATAGTAATTCAGCTGTTGAGCGCGTCCGATTTGCATGATTCAAAAAAGTTTGTGTTGACGAAATGAAGATAAAAATTTTGGAAAGGCAGGTCAAGCGGTTCTGGATATTCAATAAAGAAATGTAAAAAAATATGATCAAGCGGTCAAAAATGATCATTATCATGTTTTATAGGGATTTTAATAATTAGTACACATTCTGTTTACATTTTTATGGGTTTTGTATCAAGATTTATAATGTGTAATCGTTATACTGCGAATTTCAATATTTCGTTTCTAAAATAGCTACGCAGCGCAATCGCTTTGGAAAAAAATGAAATTTTCAAAAAAATTTAAATTATCCAAAAAATCAATTTCAGCAAACAATTTGATGCTTTTAAAAAGGCACACATACACACATATCCATTTTTTCTGAGGTATGCCAGAATGTTCAGAAACTTTCAAAACGTGAAGATATGCAAAAATTTTCATTTTTGATTTTCGGCCCATTAGTATAACTACCCTACGGGAAGTTGAAAATTCAAAATTTATAAACAAATTAAATATTGTCAAAAAAAATCAATTTCAGAAAAAAATAAAGCTTTTAAAAAGCATTCTAAAACATCCAGCAATTTGCCTTAATGCACCACTAGTTTTCTATTTGCAGTTATATTATACATCCATTTATGAATTTGCGGTTAAATGTTACTTATGATCGTAGAAGAAATGAACAATATAATATCTTTATTATTATGGGAGTTTATATATTCGAGCGCTTAAGCAAATGCATGCAGAGATAAAGGGTCTGTCATGTCTAGTACATGAAAGAAAATCTTTATTGCACTTTCCGAATTTGTTTCTCGGAAACTTCACTAGCTGGATCTTTGTTTGTTATTCGGAATTTTCCTCCAGGGTATTATCGATGAGGATTTACTTGAGACTGAAAAGAAAAGGAATATATGGCGTTCAAATGAGAAAAATCTATTTACTAAATTACGAGCGGATTGTGTGCTTCATTTCTAATTTATAGGTTTGAATCGCGAGTTGGCTTACAAAAACAACAAGCAATTTATACTCGTATATAACAACGTATATCAACAGGAATGAACGTTGAGCTTGAATATTTAATATGTGTATATTGTCAACAAATCTGATCTACATTGTAAATATAATTATGAGCGTTATCGTTGGCTTTCTTGTTATATTGATTCATGTACTTTATGCAAGTAAACTCTTTCAGATTAATATTTTTATTATCTACACTTTATTTGCGGGATTATAAGAACGAAAATGCACAGTGCTGAGTATGAAGTATTACTGTAGAAAATGCGCATATTATTTATTCGAAAGTCCAGACTCGGTAATGCTTTTCGCGCACCTTGCAACCATTCTCACGCGGGTACACTCATTACCCTATTTTGTTCTATTATGTGAGACGAGTGCAAAGGAGAGCTAATCAGTTAGGAAGGAAACGTTCCATTCTCTACGAAAACTGCAATTATATAATCAATTAATATTCATTTTTATTCAAATGAGAATATCTGTGGTTATTAATTAGAATTATTTTCTTGAGTGCTGCTCTATGGCTGTGTTTAATTTGCTACAGTTATGGTGAATAATCGAGTGCTTTATTAATGTTACAGTATCATTTCTCTTCAATCACGAGTGATTTGAATAATCTTTGCAAATGCATCATGTGACCGAGCTTTGTCATTTGTGCATGTGCTGTACATTGTAATGTATGCGCATTACACATGTATATGCATATCAAATCTCTTTACATGAATTATGAAGGATGGAGACAGAGTAATTTAACGACCAGTGATTTCACTTGGTCAATAATTCACCGGTGGAGTTCTGTTTGAGTAAAACATTCATATGACTTATGGGTCTCGGTTGATCGTACTGATACGTATATCGAGTTTTAACATGGCTTTTGCACCTTCAGCTTGTTTTGTTGCAATCACCCGCATCTCTGAATTGCAACAATAAGAATCGTTCGTTTACCAAATCGACGCTGAGTCTAAGACGAATCGTGATTAATGTGCCTTCATCGGTGCAGTTATTATTTGAGTTTCTATTTCTGTTAGTCGCGCTTTCGTTTGTTGCAGCTATAGACGTGTGAAGTGTTTTTGAGATTTTTTCCGTAAATTGATAAGATTCAGTAGACGACGCTCAGGATTCGTCTTTTGCATTATGCATTGTCTGTCGCATGCTTCATGCAATAAAAATACATTATTCCGTGAATAAAGTACTTATTCACGTAACCGAATAACGCCGATGGCTATCAAGGGCTCTGAGAGGCTTAACTTTGCACATCGGGGATGCAAAATAAGTCGTTCAGGTTAAAGCGCGATGAGGCAATATAACATTATAATCAAGTCGGTTAAAGTCTTTGCCGTCGAGTTTGATCTCGAATTAAAAGATTTTCATTGTTGTTACATATATTTACTTAAAATAAATTTGTAAATAATAGTTGTTATCTCGAAACAGTTTCAATTTGTTCTTTGGACTTTTTGATTAATTTTTAACTTGAGCATTTGATGCTTATCTTCAACACATTGTTGAGAATACTAACAGCCTTGGCTATTAACTGCGAACATTCGGCATCGTGTTTAGAATACGCATATTTATCTATTTGTTAACTGACAATGAGCAAAAAGATATTTGCCCGTTGAATACAATACCATTAATACGCATGAACGATGAAAAATGGCATTAAAGATAAGCACGAACGCATTTTAATATAATAAATATGTAAGCAAAAGCATTAATCATCGATAATAAAGTATATTCATTGAAGCATTGACAACAAAAAGCGCAATGAGGTTCCTTATAGCACAATAGATCGTACGGGTTGAGCAATGATCATATTTTTTACATCGATCTCTTTGTTGAGTGTCTGTACAATCAGCGAGTTAAATATATTTGTACATGTGTGTTAATCACATTCACAGAAAGCTATTTCAAGGCATTATATTTGCATTTATTGTCAATGTGAAAAATTAGCGCGATAAAAAATACTTCCTGGCTCTATTATATACACTTTTGTAAATTGTCAAGATATACTTACATCAGCTAGATAAGTTTCTGGTCTGTCGTTCTAGTATACAGTGTTGAGGGGGGCTTAAAGATCCTCGGGTAAAAAGGTTCACCACTGATATCTAAAAAACAAGTAAAGTTAGGGATTGTTTAACAACAATATTTGAAAGTAGAGGAAAAAATATTTATAACCATCACCTTGATCCTTACGACGTTGCTATCGGGAGATAAACGGCAATATTGTAAAATCCATGACAAAAGTTATTTCTTTCGTTGTTAATTAAGTTTCCGAGACTTTAATATAATTTTTAAGTATACGTTATTGAATTGTTTTATAAGATGTATTCTTATTTTTAAGTTAGATTCAGCAGTTTTTTATATAACTCCTATAAAATCTTACGTGTAGGTGAGGTAAAAAGGACCAACTGAACCTTTACTCTGGCGAAGGTGTTACCAATAAAAAATAGTAAATAAAAAGTAAATTATGTTTAAAAAAGCAATTTAGCAAGAGATAAATTAAATAAGTAGTTATTATAACTGATGAATATTTTTTACATCTATTACATCTCTGTCGACAAAATTCAGGAATTATTCATTTCTCTCAATGATAATAAAATTCGTAATAAAAAATAAATATCTGCAATAAGCAATTTCCTTTTGGATTGAATGGCTGGTAAATTTACTTACTATATTGTAAACATTTATAATATGCAAGTATGTACGTTGCATTTATCAACTTAAAATTTTAATTGGATAACATAAAAGAATCCAAAAGATTTCTTAGCACTATAAAATAAAATTTGTAATATAATTATTCATATATAAATATATTTTATATGGGGCCGATTCTGCCATAAAGTGGATCAATGTTATGACAAGACTATGTTATGTAGCAGTTTTCATATAAAGTAGTACTAAAAACTGTCAAATTCCTATTTGGTTGCTGTTTAGTTGGGCGTTTTAGATTGAAAACCTAACCTAGAAACGTGGAGCGACTAGGGCGGATGCTGAGCACGCTATTATAGAGTGGGATAAGGGTAGGCAAGAACTATGGAGGGAGAAAGTAAGGCAAAAAATATACCTCCCAACAAATAAAATTGTAAAGATAACTCATACAATGTATATGACTAACGTACGTTTATACAAAGTCGACAAATAAGCAATATAAAAATGACAAAAAATGATATTATCATAAGGGGGCGTTCATTAATCACGTGAGGTTTTTAGGAGGGGGGGGGGTTGACAAACAATTACGAAATATCATGTGGGGGAGGGAGGGGTATAGCAAGATATCACGTGCATTTATTTTTTTTACTATTTTTTATACGGAAAAGTTCAAACATTTTTTAAAAAAATGAAAAGTTATACAGTTTTTTCACGTAACTAAAAATACACGTTATGTTTGGTGGGGGAGGGGGGATAATTTTGAATATCACCAAATATCACCAAGGGGGAGGGGGGGTCTAAAAATCCTTAAAAACTCGCTCACGTGATTAATGGACGCTCCCTAACTGGATCTTTGAGGTATGGCTTGATAACATATGAGTGAAGTTGTATTTTATGCGTAAAACGTCTGATCGGACAGCAAATACATTTTGACAGTTTTTAGTAGCATTTTGTATGAAAACTTGAAAGTAACATAGTCTTGCCATAACATTGGTCAATTTTGGCAGAATCGGTCTATATAAATTCTTTTGATGTTTTTATGTGTGTGATAATGATACATTTACACCTAGATTTAACTTTATGCTGCCTAATCATTATCTGATGCAATTGATTCCTGATGCTTATTGTTATTTCCCTGTTACAGAGCCGCCGCGATACGAGACGGTGTACGCCTGTGAAGGCAAGACGCTGAAAATCGACTGTAAACCGGGCGAGCAGATCAATCTGATCCGAGCGAACTACGGTCGATTCTCCATTACGATCTGTAATGATCACGGAAACACCGATTGGAGTGTCATCTGTATGGCGCCGAAGACTCTACGTGTACTACACAACAAGTAAGTCCTAGTCTTATCTGTTATCATTCGGTGCGGTATCAGCTGATGCCAAAGCAAACCCCTTACCGTTATTAGAATTGTACCTTGCACGACGGCTTTGGATAGGAATGCATCTCTGGTACTTTTCTATAGTACGCAGTTAATTCTTATATAGATGTGGTTTCATTTGGATGTTATGAAAATTTAAAATTGTGGTCACAAAATTTAATTGGTACATTTATTTTTATCTTCCCGTAGGGCAAGTTATAGTAATCGCAAAAAAATCGAAAATGAATATTTTTACATATCTTTTATATATCAAAACCTTCTGAACATTTTGGCATACCTTAAAAAAAATGGATGTATGTGTGTGTGTGCGTGTGTGTGTGTTCGGATATAAATTTTCATCGATGATTTCGGGAACACGAATAAAGCGATTTGAATAATTCAAAAAACATTCGATTTGTATTGATAAGGAGACGTGCTGATTAGTTTTTGGCAAAGGCAGGTCTACCCGTTCTGAAGATATGAGGCAAAAAGTGCCAAAAACGGTAACTCAGTTTTTAAGAGAACGGAGCGTCCGATTTGAATAACTTAAAAAACATTTTATTTGTATTGACTAAATGACTAACTGTTCAAATTTTTGGAAATGAAGGTGCAACGACTTCGGAGATATGGAGGAAAAAGTAAAAAAATGAGCCATTTGGCGGTCAAAAATGAACGTTAGACATATGCACATCAAATTATCAGATATTTTATAGAGATTTTAACAACAAGTATAAATTTTCTTTACATTCCTATGGGTCCGTACCAATGTTTATCCGTTAGACGGCGACGCGGCGCTTACGCGCTTTGATATTTTGTCTCTATACAGTTAAAGCAGTACGATTGCTTTGAAAAAAAGTTCAGAACTTCCAAAATATTTCAAAATAAATTTTTCTTCAAAAAGTCTTTTTTTTTCAAAAAAAGTAGATTTTTGTCAAAAATTTATAGTTTCTCAAAAATCTAATTTTTTCAGAGTAAATTTTTTTTCAAAAATGTTAATCTTTTTTTAAAAAAATAATTTTTGGTACGGAAAGTTCCAGCAATTTGCCTTAAGGCACGATGCCTTGCGCCCCACTAGTTATTGGGGTACAGTTTCGAATACAGATCAAGCATTTGTGATACACATTTTTACTTGAAAATATATATTATATATATGGTTCAATGTCCGTTTTATAAGTGAAGCATCGGCTGGATCTGCCTTTGCCAAAAACTAAACACGTCTTGCCGTCAATACAATTCGAAAGTATCTTGAATCTGTTAAATCGGTTGATACGCGTTCCCGAAATAGTGAATAAAAATTGTATCCAAACATACATATGCACACGCACAATCACTACATAAAGTTTTTCAATAGTATGCCAAACTTCAAAACGTGAAGGGTATGCAGATATTTTCATTTTCGACTTTTTGCGGTTACTATAAAGTACCTTACGGAAGGTTAAAAATGTAATAAAATACCACATAGATCTCTGTTAGTTTTTTTATCGCAACAAGGTTTTCGAAAAATTGTCAACTCACAATAAATCCAATCGAGCACTTGTAAGTTTTCGCAACGATTGTGTGCTGACCGGGTGTGATGGGAATGAAAGCAATTATATTTTATCTGTGTCCTGGGTTTGAAACCTGCACTTGGGTTAGACCGATATACGTACACTGCTCTACAAAGAGATGAGACTATTGAAAACGTTGATTAATAGTGAATCATATTTGATTTGTTGGAGGGCAATATGTGTATGTTTTTGATGTATTCCAACGCAATATGCTTTTACATCTCATGTAATATACGATTGCCTTTTGTGTCGAACGACCTCTCTGGCACTGTGTGAAAGCATCGCGCTCGGATGATATGAGGCACACTCGTATGAGGTTTTATTGTTGCCTTTTATATATATGCCACTCAACAGTTTTGTCGTGCGTGTACTTCGTGCTTTTAATTGGTAAAACGTTCCAATGAAATATTGAAATTTGATTGAATTATAAGCAATCTCGCTTTCGAGGCATGTTTTATTTACATTAATACATTTTATCTAAAATATTTTCCGAGAGTTGATTTAAATTAAATAGAAATAACGTCCGAATGTTTAATACGTTTTTTTATCTGATTCTGCCGCATAACAGACCAATGATATGGCAAGGCTATGTTATGAAGAACTTTTCGTACAAATTCGTTCTAAATATTGACAAAACCCATGTGGTTTGTGTGCAGTCAGACGATTTTCTCAGGTTGTCGGATAGAAAACATAATCTAGAAACCGCACAAATATCAAAAAACCGATGTTAGATAACAGGGTCTTTCTGACTCCGGTTCATAACATACGAGTGACGTTGCAGTTTATGTGTAAAACGCTTGAATGCACAGCAAATACATGGCATTTTGACAGTATTCAGTATGACTCAGTAGCATAATGTAAGTAAGTTAAAGCGTAACATGGCTTTGCCATAACATTTGTCTGTTACACGGCAGAATCGGTCCCTTAATTTCAAAAGATGTCGATTTTGCAATGAGTAAATTAGCACAGAAAATGAGTCATTTATCCCAGCTTCACACATGAGACATGGCCCGTCTCGTGGAAACATTGAACTTCTCAAGCGCGGTGTGCTCGGGTCTTTATAGGGAATGCTTTTAATGCTCGACGGCCGGCAACTATTGTTGATTCGAGTTCTTAACGATTATCATTACAAGTCATGGACGTTATTAATGGTCCACAGATTATTTTGCAATACTTTCAGCGGGACATCGTCGCGTCGAATATTCAATATAAATAAGTCGTTGATCGCTGAATATCAGTGTCTGCGAATATGTGTGGAACCGTAGATGTGATGCATGTCCATGTTCATTGTTCATATAAGGTTAAGTATTAAATGCATCATAACGTTCACAGTATGAGGCAAACTGTCGGTTTGGCGCATTAAGAAATGTTAATGTAATCGCTTAGTGACATTATTACATACTAGTCTCTACAAATCAAATAAGGGAAAAGTTTATCTGTCTCTAATGAGATAAACTATGATATATACTTCAGCAGTTTGGTGCTTGGCATGCAAGGATAATATAAATAATTTAGAAAAAATTCAAAATTCGAAAACCAGTATCTCTATACTATATACCAAACAAAAATCGACATGACACATTACAAGTTTCGGAAATTGTGGATTTAATCATTTAAATCTCAAAATCATCCATTTTAAGGGCTCGCCCATAGGTAAGTGGTTAAGAGCGACGGGACCTGAATCAGAGGTCCCGGGTTCGATACCCACTTCGAGCAGCCTGTTGTCAGACAGCAGTGACAACGATTTTTACTTGGAAATATAGATAGCAATATATTTCCAAGTGAAAATAGCCCTTGCCCGGCATTGCTGCACCAATAAAAAGTCAGCCCTATTAGATTAAATCTAATAACAAAAAATCATTAAATATGGTTGGATTAACCATTGGGTTACCATCTAAAAAATACGAAGAAAGGAGAAGTTTCAACCCAACAGCTCATAGGACGTAAGATTCTGATTGCTGTTAAAATATATTAAAAAAAAATCATTTTAAATTGTTTAGTAAACAATAATACAACTATAAAAATATGTTTTGGTATTCCAACTATAAGTTACCAAGTTATATAAAAGAACTTTAGGTACCGCTTCTGCCGTAAAATCGACCAATGTTATGACAATTACGTAGCGATTTTCATATAACATGGTACTGAAAACTGTTAAAATGCTATGTATTTACTGTGCGATCAGGCGTTTTACACATAAAATCTAACTTATCCCATCTATTATAAATGCACATCACAAATACACTTTTATAATATTTTTTTGCGTTTGTGCGTTTTTTAGATTAGGTTTTATATCTAAAACACCTGACTGCACAGCAACAACTTGTCAGTTTTTAGCACCATTTTATATGAAAACCGCTACGTAACATAGACTTGCCATAACATTGGTATATTTTGCGATAGAATCGACCCCTTAGTTTCAGTTTTCAAAAAATACTAATTCACTCAAAATATTTCAATATCAATTTATTTGATATTTTCCATCACACTTACATTTTTGTTAATGTTTTGTTATCCTTCTATTCATTCTAACAAACTGAAAGATAAAAAAATCAAAAGCCTGGAAAATGCTCGGAAACGAGCGACTTGTGAAAAATGGTCGTTGAAGGTGGCATCGGGGTCAGTAAACCCCAGGTGTACGAGAAGGGTTGAATGATAAAAAAAAATTAAAAATCATAAAACGAAACAAACTAGTTTTTTTTCTAACGATGCTATTAATATTAATGGCATCTCATTTTTCTATGTTTTATTTTTTTTTTAAATTTTACGTCACCGATCTCCGAACTCTTCTATTCCAATTTAAGTTGGATTTTCATCTTTTAATATAGAAAGCTTTATGTTTGTACAGTGAGCGTAAAACACGGCGCGGAAAATTAATTGCGTAACTATAGCTTAACTAAAGTTAATAAATGGCTACCTTATTCGTTGTCATCTCTCCCATATGTTTGCATAGACATCTTTTTAATACCGGGGTATTATCATATATCAAATGATATACCTTAGGATGGCATATAAAGCGAGTCAGTATTTCCTGTACATTATAAATTATCAACGATATTCCGATTTATGTGACCGCAGCCAAGCAATATACTCAATTTCATATTTACACAACGTTTCTATATGTAACCACTCGTTCATGGAGTTATTCCCGTCGACCGAGCGTCGACTAGTGAGATGCTACTTTGTGTATAAATATATACATATGATATTTATTTGTTCTGCCTTGTTTTGTTTTATTTGTATATTGCGACATTCGTTTCTCAATACGAAATAAATAGTAGAGTCAATGAATACGTGTAATCACTATATACTCGATATCGTTTACGCAAACATCTCCGATCATAGACATTTTATGAAATAGAATAAATTGAACAATATGCACTTTTAATTTTAAATATTTGTGAGCCAGCTATGGCGTATAGCACTATGTAGTTTTGTGTACAATCTCAACCGCGGCCAAACTTGATATCAAGCAGCATGATATCAAAATTTCCACTTGAGCTTATAGATCTCAAGTGAAGATCGCCTTTCGCAGGCATTGCAGCATCACATACAAGTCAAGAATATTACATACATATATCTAAAGTAATTCCGGGTTTGATCCTAACTTTGGCCAAGCTTGATATCAAGCAGCATGATATCCAAATTTCCACTTGAGGTTGTAAATCTCAACTAAAAATCATAAATCTATACTCATATACAAGTCATACACCTTTTTACCCAACCTATGGGGTGAAAAAGGACAGATGACAAATTTTAGAAAAAAGGTAAAAAAACATTTTGCTAATTAGTTTTTAACTGGGAATTTTATTGAACATAGTACGATAGTTGTTTGTATGATACGTGTTATGTGTTATGATGTAGTTCATCTTGTTTAGACAGTATAATTACCTAAAGTGAACTTAATTGGACTTTTCTGCCCCACTCTACCCTATACTATATTTAAGCTCTTTATAACTCTTTACAACTTAAAATTAATGCGATTGCATTAATTACTTCTGCTTTTACCAATACCTATATAATGGCTTAAATTTAATTATAATTCGCCTGTATGTCGATACAGATAATACTCGAGAGAACTAATGAAAACGAAAAGCATAAACGCGTACGTATTACGCAATAAATATATTTGAGCACGTTCCTTTGATATTGTGGAGATCCCTTGTCATCATATTTGTGTTGTTCATTAGATCTACCGGATATTATATGCTGCAACTACCTTTTCCCTTCGTCTTTAATATAATAACCCCATGCATCATCGTATCGCCGTGTCTGGCTGCAGAATTTTCTTTCGCATGGGGTTGAATCATCTAATAGTGCGAGGTCCATAGGACGAACTGTGCTGCATAAGTTATAATAAAATTGTAGAAATGAAAAATTATTTGAACTTAGTTTTATTAAAACGTCGATTAATTAAATTTTTATTCAGCGTGAGAACACCATAGGAATTTTGTAACGATTAACTATACTGTTAAATATTTTTTACTTTCCCTTTTCTCTTTATTTTTTACTAGAGTAAGTTATAGTAATCGCAAAGAATTCGAAAATAAATTTGTTTTGCATATCTTTATGCTTTAAAAGATCTGAACATTTTGGCATACCTTAGAAAAAATCGAGTTTTTTTTTTAAAGCGAAGGAAATACGTTTACACATCCCAGACTAGGTCTCTTGTCTGGGTATGGCGAACTCTAAACCGCTTGGGTATAATACCTACTAAAAATCTCCGCTTATCTCATACCTCTTTTCCCCACGGAAACCGCTGTTAGTCATTACTTCATGGGGGTAGGATCTAGAATGCTATGATTCTCTCTTTTAATTATACTTTCCTTTTATTTGTTCTATTCTTCCTTCTTATTTCCGAAGAAGGCGGCATTCTAGTGGAAAGGGTTAAAACTTCGATAGCTAATGTATCTATGGCTTTCCACACAGCCTGAGTTGTCATAATCAATTTTACAACAATATTTTTAGTAATTCTTCGGCTTAATATCACTTTTACACCGTCTCATAGTGCACTAAATCGTGGGCACACAAATAACACGTGCTCAGCATCTTCAATTTTGTTCAATAAATATGGGCAATCGGGCGAGATGTGTATGATTGTGTGTGTGTAAGTATGTATGTTTGGATACAATTTTTTGTCTCCAATTTTGGAAGGACGGATCAACCGATTTGAATGATTCAAAAATCATTCGAATCGTATTAACGGAGATATTAGTTTTTGATGTGATATTTAGTGCAAGAATAGAAGTTGTTGAGAGAACGGAGCGTCCAATTTCAATGATATAAATAATATTCCACTTGTAATGACGGAGTAAAGATTGATTAAATTTGTGGGAAGCAGGTTTCAGAGATATAAAAAAAGGTAAAAAACTTTTGTGTTCAGAAATGATTCATTAGACATATGCATTAGATTTTATAGAAATTTTAAAACGAGTACAAATTTTGTTTTCATTTATTTAGTTTCTGTACCAAGATTTTCCTAAATTTTGAAAATTCTTAAAAAAAATTTTTTTTTTTCAAATCTTCGAAAAATTTTGAGTCTTTTAATATACGGGAAGTTCCAACAATGTGACTCAATCACGATGCCATGTACCACTGGTTTGTTTTCAAATCATAGCATCTCGAAATGATTCCATTTGATTAAATATTTTTAAATTATCACCACCTTTAACACTCGTTTTTTCTGTGTTTAATGAAGTCATCGCTTTTAAAAAAGTCTGTTACCTTAAATTGCAGTCACTCCGTTGTGTTTACATCCGTTTTGTTGCGCGACCGGTCTAAGAAATATGGGAGGAATGCCTTTCGGAAATTGTTGAAGGGGCGGAAAACACTTCATCTGTTAGATTATATTCTATCTACATGTATAAATATATTGGTACGATATTGTCAAGAGCAACAACATGTCGGTACATAAAAGATGTTTCATATCCGTGTAGGGCGTAGGACATTTAAACAGAAACATATATATTTATCTGAAGCAATAAATATGTTACATTGTGCCTCTAAGTAAGTTTAAAATAACTTATTAATTTTTAATGGTTCCGAATTTATGAAATTAATAATTACGGGGTGGAATGTATTTTTAATTAAATGTGTTAACATTATCGAAAATTTTTCTTAATGGTTAAAGCTTGTTATATAGAATAGATCATGAAAGTTCTATTTGATATAGCACATTTTCTTTGAACTTTGGTTAAACTTATATGAGAAAATCTAATATAAATTGTCATATGTTATATAAGTAAGGTGATCATATGCTCCGGTTTTTCCGGGACAGTCCCGAACTTGTTCCAGTTTTATGTTTTATTCTTTTTTTTAAATATGGGTAAAAATTAAATTTGTTGCTAACCATGTCAAAAAATTATAAAAATCCGTCAGAAATTAGAAAATGTTATATACACATAAAAATGAGTACGTTTATATAAAAATACGCATTAAGAAAAAAAATGCTTAATGCAGAAATCTAAAGGTAGATTAAAATAGCGTCTCGAAAATAATTTCGAACTACTTTTTACGAATTTACTACAAATGCAAAAAATGTAAAATTGAATTTTCTCAATGCATAAAACAAGTGCTTTAAACAAGACAAGGCTCGGCTTCATATATACACACTAAAATCGATATTTCATTAAAGCTAATCATGAAAAAAATTGAATAAAACAGAATTTGATACAAGACTTAAAAGCGAAAAAACATAGTTCAAAAAAATATGATAAGGTTGTGTAATTATTGTCAGTTATTCTGATGAAAAAAATCGATTTATTTTAAGAAAAGGTGATTTTCATTGCATTCTTAAGTAGTGTTTATTATTTTAAAACATATTTAAGTTATGAAGTTTACGAAAATAACACACTTAGAAAGAAATAGAAGAAAGTAGAAATAAAAATTTGAGTAGAATAAGATTTGTGGATTTGTAGTCGAATAAAAATACTATTAGAAGTAAAGAGAAAGATGAGAACATATTGAGCAGGCTAAAGCAAAATGAAAATTAGTTGAAAGAAAATTGAATGGAATAACAGGACGTTAAGAGATAGTATAAGATATTTGTATATAAGAATCGTATAGGATATAAAATGAATGTGGCTAAATGCTGTATTAAAGCATAATAAAAAATAATGAAAAGCAATGAAAACCAAAAAAGTTATTTAGTGTAAATAACGTCCCTGTCCCAGCTTAGCATAACTGCAAATTTACCTTCCGGATTTGAAATAGAAAAATATGCCCACCTTAGCGATGCAAGTATACAATTATAGAATCATGACATCAAATAATTTCGTCCACTGCTTTATACCATAGGCAATAGATACGATTGTATCCATTTCCATTTACGGGCAATGCTATATTAGCCATGAAATGCATAACAATAATTTGTATCTTCATGATTGTAGTTTCGAGTGGCATTGGAAATTAATATTAAGTAGCTGGAAGCGAGTTGACTTTTGCCGATTGGCGAGTTCGAGCGCAAATCGATCGGTCCAGGCGGATGGGACCAGTTCTTCGGCGTACCAGACCTCGTATGGGTGTTCGGATTACGAATGTGTTTGTGTGCCGGACTTTATGCAAGGCGGTGTAGAAGAATTGTTTCCTTCCTTCGGTCTCGCGCGATACGGTCTGTAGAAATTCATCCCCGGGGAGTTTGTAACGGTCACACGATGCTTTCGTGCGCAGGGGAGGGCCAGTGTTGGAGGTTGCGAACATATTAATTATGTTACATGGGAAGTGATCGTTCGTTCGTTCGTTCTTTCGATGTTGCCTTTCTTTCGTAACCGAGGGCTGGCCGCTGCTGCTTCTGCCTACTATTCTGTTTTCACGGCTTTTTGTTGGCGTCGATGCCGCCAACTACTAAACCGTTATCTCAATTGTGGAAAGCCTTCGTATAATAATCAATTCATGAGCAACTACTTGATTATGGTCGATGATAGTTATAGCCGAACATTAGTATTTGGATTATAGCTTTTTGCCAATTGCTCAAATCAGAAAAAATCACTTTGTACATACATATATAATATATTTTAATCATATTTTTCTAATCTTAGCACAAATAATTAATTTTAGACAGCAATAATATGTAACACATCACAACATAAACATTTAAACAAAACTAATAAAATATAACAGTATATAACAATACATGATTTTCTAAACAAAGTTTACGTAAATGTTTCTGAAATCTTTTTTTTTGTAATGAATTTACCTTTTCCTTTCTTTTTCATATTATATATTAGTTAAGTTAGATTTTTATTTGTTTAATTTTCACCCGAAAAGAACAAGAAATACATGTCACAAACGTACCCAAAGCATCAAATCATCATTATGACTGATTGTGAACTGAATTTTCTCAGCAATACCTAATTGCTGGTTTGTAACTACTAATCTTTAACTTACAGCAACATTTTTTTATTATCTTTTTAATTTAAAACTGTTCAGTAAAGAACATTCAATAAATTTGATGAATTTACAATAGTCGGCCGAAAAGGGACATTGTATACTACAATGGCATGTTGGAAAAAACAACTCAGTAGTTGTTTTTCCATTCGATATAAAATTCACAATATTTTATTGATAATTATATAATTTTAACTATTTACAAAAATTTCTTATAAATAATGATTAAGTTATTTCAATTTTTTATCAGGAGAGTTGATGGCTTAAATCCAGTGGCGCTTTCCTTTTCAATCTTCTTCGATAGTTCTCTATTATCAAGGAGTTTGCTAATGAATTTGGGTGACTGATTAGCTTGTTTCTATACTTGTGTGTTGTTTTTGTTATCGCTTCATTTATGGTAGGTGTATTCGTGTCGACATGAATTAACTAGTTGGGAACATATTTGAAAGCTCATAAGGCAATTTTCAAAAATTTGTTTTGAAATTTCTGTATTATTTCTATGTTAGTCTTATGAGCACTGCCCCACGATTGTATACCATAGCACCAAATTGGTTTGAATAAAGATTTATATAAAAGTAGCTTATTGTATGAGCTTAGTTTGGATTTAGTCCCTAGTAACCAGTAAAACTTTTTGATTTTTATCTAAAGCTGTTGCCTCTTTTTTTATATGAGTTTGCAGCTTTATACAGTTATTACTTACTTTGGATTCTTTAAATACAATGCTGTCCAAAGATCATGTTAATCTAAGGCACCGACTAAAAGAAATAATTGGAACTTGTTCGAACAATCATACTTCACATTTTTCCCTTTGAACCCTATCTCAAAATCAGTATAGTCTAGCTGTTATGACGACTGTCACTACCGTGCCCTGACACAACCGTACACAGTCTTTCCCTACCAATTCACCAACGCTAATTTGCTCTATTTAAGATAACTATAATGCAAACTCTTCCCGAAAATATTCGCTATGTGTTTGTTGAAAGAACAACAAATATACAATGAAATATGTAGAATTGAAACACGTATCTCCACTATTTTGAATATATGATTACATTCCGTATTTATTCCGCGACGCGGCTTGCCCGCCTGACGTGCCAGTCGATGTTTATTTTCGAAGTTTGTTTTATGCTGGTTGTATTATAGCACTTGAATTTACTATATATACCGTTTAATCTTCCAATATTGTTCTCGCAGAATTTTATTTTTATTGCATTTTTAAAATATATTGACAATACAAATCCACAATGGAATTACATACATCTGCATATGCAGATGCAGATATTTGTAATATTCAATATTGATTATCTTTAGCAATGGTATAATGATAATATAAATTTGACGTGGTAATTTTTGGCATTCGGTCGAGCTTATTTTTGTTTGCAGTAGTTCCTTTTTTCACTACCGTTTATTGGTTTTCTTGAAAGTGTTTTCAGATTCAGATTACCTCGCTACGCAATCAGTTCAAATACAAACTCTCCATTCTCGAACGTCCTGCCAGGAAGACACATGGTATCATATATCGTGGCGCTAGTAGTTTTAATGTATCAACATTGATTCAACATCTTTTCAAGTCTAATACACCGCAGCTATAAAACACGATATTTATTCTAATGTATGTAGGGGAAACTCCGTTAACGTGATGTATCACGCCATGAAGATCATCAAGTATGGTGGAAGCACTGATATCATATTCATGAAGCCGAAGTGTTTGCTCTTGTGGTATTTTCTGCATATTCGTGGATACCTAACCTATATTTAATACAGGTATAGGTGGTAAGTGTATTTATATAAGTGCTCTACTACTCGCACATGCACATAAATTCAGATTAAAATTGTAACTTGAAAGCTTTTGCGGAATTCAAATCTAACGGATGCGGTTTCAAATAAATGGCTTTCGATGGGACCAGGTTTGCTCTACCCTTAAAAGCAATTTGTCTTTCAATAAATTGGCATGTTTTCGGTAGGTCAATTAATTATGATAACTGAAGAATATATTAATTAGTGTCTAATGATTATTGCTAATTGGTAACATACACCCTATCCTTGCTCGAACACGCATGTTACACAAATGAGCTTATACGCAATAAATTGTAGTTGCTGAGTACAAATTCATATTAACTACTACAACAGGTCTACTCTCTATCTCATTCTCTTTCTCTCTCATATATATGTATATATGCGTATATGCGTATATATATATATTAGCAGAGTAGCATAAAAATAGATAAAGTTAGTATTTTATTTAAATAAGTGGACTGCTGTTGACGCAAATTTGAAATAATTGTCGATTAACAAATATTTACTTTTGTGCGTTTAAATTTATCTTGATATTTAAAAAAATGGATGAAACCAATACATATGTGGAATAGATATATACAAGCTAAGCCTGTGAAATATCAATATCGACCGTTCTGTGTCCATAGAGACCTTCCTAAAATTATGACGGAGCGCAGCACAATATGAACGGAGGTGGTAACATATCGCTGCACGATGATGTATGGTTAGTGGCACGCGAATCGCAACTTACTTACAGCGCTTCGCAAACCACTCGAAAACTTGGCAATTTTAATGCTCCACTTTTGTCTGGATCATTTATGAAACTTGTTCTTGGCATTTAGCTAGCGGCAATACAAGTAATGTTCACCTATCGCTAATGCCAAATCCATGAACTACTGAGAATTTCATTAGATAGCATCATCTCAGCTTCTATTGATATACACGGTTGTTAACTCTTGCAACACAAATTAAGCATTTTATATCAAATTTTCTGCTTTCCCAAATCATTAGCCACAATACAATTGTTGCATGGTGGCAACATCATGTCTTGTCGTATAAAGTGAAACTTCGTGTTCCACTTTAGCTAGATCACAAATTCAAATAGTAATAATGATGCAACATCGTTTATTAACCATAGTCGCAGTATATAAACCTAGAACTATGTGGTCACATGTCCAACTAGCGGCTAACGAAAATCATGAAATATGAAGTGTCCGGTGATATGAACAGCCAAACTATTTACAAATTCTGTGGTACAGTACACTTACGTGCAGATAGCGGCCACATGGCACCACGGACTGCAAACTTTTACCATAAATTAAGAACATTAAATTGGATTAATGAAAGTTAAATGCCCGCCAAGTAGCAAGAATATGAATCTGAACCGCCAGATGTTTTGGTCTTCATGTGATTACGTGCGCTGTCTAGGATTTTCTAGTCTAAACACGTTTTCAATTACTACGTGCATATTGTCGATTTTAAACGTACAAGCAAATATATTTGCGGTCACTAGCATCTATTATGAGTACATATACTTTGAAAGCTAGCAATTTTGAACTTTTAGCAAACATATCATTAATCATACGCCCGTTTATGAATCATATATATATTATAAAATCGGTATTTTTTTATTAATAAGTCGATACATACACGGAACAAGTTCTAAGGTTAACTTACAATACTGTGCCCACGCCCACATTCATTTCGATCACGGATTAACTGCTAGATTATAGGTTTGCTTTAAGCTCAACTTCGATGTCTATGCTGATGCATTATTGTGCTTAAATAAAAACCGATTTACGACGGCAGCACATGTAAACACATATAGATAAATAAAAGTAACACGCGAAAATAACGGTCGCTTATAAAGATTTACTGCCAAATCGTTCGTAGAACAGAAGCTTTTACAGACGTGAATGAAACGAATGACGAGAAATGGGTTCCATGTAATGCAAAAAGGATGCATTTCGTATGCATTTCAATTAGATGGTAATTATTTGTGACGGATTGGGATCGTGGAAGAAATATGTGTAACATTAAGGATACATAATGGACGTTAGAATGACGGTATATTTATTCTCCAGTGTAGGAGAACTAAACGTTCTGAAGGAATAATATCTGCAGCAGACCGTCAGAGATGAACCACCAGGGAGTCCAGACCAGAAATTCTGTGAACTGTATAACAGCATGTGCATTGCACAAGAGCACGATGTACGGCGTACGAAAGTGCGCGCGATTTATTATCAGCCGTTGTTGTTAGTACCCGACGGCTACTAGCTCGCCGCCTGTGGAATTACCACCTTGTAGTAGAACTGCAATGCGCGAAATAAATTTAGAGAATGAAAATCAGCGGGGCTTTGCTTCCCTTGCAGGTAAATCAAAGAGGAATTTCATAGACGCAATTTCGTACTATTCAATAAACGTTACGATGCTATACGTTATGCTATTATTATTATTTTAATGAAAATAATTCTTCATTCTTAGGAATGTACTTAACTGAACTCGAACCGTAGGTAGGTAGGTATGGAGGATCCAAAATCTTTAGGCAATATATTCGATGTAGCACGTGCAACGCAATACTCGAGTAGGGAAATCGCGAGGGATAACGCGATGCGCCATGGTAACTGTGCCAATTAGACCGGTGCGAGTGCCTACCTTTGGTTTGAGCTGCAACAATAAACCCCTTTTGTTAATAATCCGCGATATGGAGCCGGACGTTCCTTCGTGAGCAGTACAGCAAGCCTAATCGCAAGCAAGTACTGCAAAATTCAATTAAACGTTTTTACCATATTGCGTGCATGTTCGCACTGTGAATAAATATGTTTCCAATATCAATTGTCATGCCGTAGCTCACGCAATCCGAACTCAGGCGAGATTTCTATTTTCACGCCAGATGTTACCTGTGTCAATTGTGGACTGATATATTATAGGAATAAGCTGACTTTGCGATGCGTCGAGCATTTAAATCGATTTCCTTCTTATGTAGAAAATCTAACAAAAAAATCTAAAGATTCTACAACAATAAGTATTGTTATAATTTATTGCGCAATTATATCAAATAATAGAGTAGAATTATATATATATAATTCATTTGCTCTGATTGAAACATATTATACGTAGGTATTCTAGTTATGATTTGTGCGTAAGAATTGCAATATTTCATATAATTGCTGAATGGCTTTTCAAAACATTGTTTTGAAGTAATATAAAATTGAAAATATTCTATATCCCTGTTGTATATTGTAACGTATGTAAAAGAGCCTTTGCGCATGTTATTGTATTTCGAAATTCATCCAAAAAATGTTAACTCACATTCCGCTGTGATAAAAATCGTATGGATATTGAAACAATGGTATGGTTGTTTAATCATTTTTATACGTTTTCCAGTCTTATGAAATGTTTGATAGTTTTTTCACGCTGTACACAAACGATATCTATGCTATTTGCCATTGTTCAAGTTTTGTATATCAATTCAAAAAATCAATCATATTCTAATTTTGCATTAAACATCTAGATTAAAAATCTAATGATCTGAAAAATTGTTTTGTTTTGAAATTATAAACATTCGCTGTTTTTTTGCATGCGACCTAAACTTCGATTATAAATTTTTAATCCAATTGATTTAAGACTTGTTATATTTATTAACGTCTTCTGTCGTAATCGGTGTGTTGAGAGAAACAGTAATAAAAATGTGAATAAAACAAATCATAAACTTGTGAGATATTCCGTTTATACAGGAATTTCAATTAGAGCTTGCCATAATTAAATTATATTAGAGGGTGTTGCCTCTTGTTTTACTGACGATAAGGGTTGCGAAATATTTAGTTGCGTATATATAATACAGTAACCGAGAGATATTTTGTTTTCGTAGATGTTATATGGAAATTATCGAGGGGTAATGACATAATTATTTGTTATAGTAATACATACATGTATATAAATTAGAGTTATTAGGTGGCATGAATAGTATAATTATTTCCATGCGTCTAAAATGAGCGGGGCTTTAAGGTCTGCGGGTAAAAAGGTCCGCCACCATTATCTCAAAAACAAGTCAAGTAATTTTTTAATAATACTATTTTAAAGTAGAGGGTAAAACATGTGTAACCTGCCATCACCTTTTTTATTGCGACGTTGCTATCAAAAGATAAACGGTTTTGTATCAATATTTATAACAAAAGTTTTTTTTTCGTTCGTAAATTTTTGACTTGGGAATTTTGTCCCAATAGGATCTTTTTGCCTACCCCCACTCTATTGTTTTTATGTTCGTATTTTTAACTTTCTGTAGGATAAGTTATTGTAATCGTACAAAAATCGAAATTGAAAATTTTTACATTTCTTCACGTTTCGAAGGTTTCTGAACATTTGGCATACCTGAGAAAAAATGGATGGATGCGTGTGTGTATAATGGATACAATTATTCAAATATTTTTCTATAATTGGGAATTTTACTGAACATAGTTCGATAGTTGTTTGTTTGATACGTATTACGTGTTACGATGTAGGTTATTTAGTTTAGACAGTATAATTACTGAAAGTCAAATTGAACCTTCGTGCCCAATAATAATTTAAAATAATAAAATAAACAATATGCTGAATAAAGGTTTCTATATCACAATTTTAATTTATGAAATATCAGGCAATTGATATATTAATCAAATATATGAAATCAAATATTTAATTATCCGCTATATCATATCAGCATGAAAGAATATTGGCAAATATTAAAAATATCTAAAAGCGATCACATACGCAACGAATTTCCTATTATGAGGATATTCATATATTTACATTATATTCTAAAAATAGAATAATATTTAACTATGGATAGAGAGAGCTTTCATACAGAAATCAATCACGCATTATAAATGGAATGTTATCAGATCGGTGGGTATTGTGCCATGCAAATACACAATGAATGCATAAAGGGTTTTAAAACACGATATATGGTGAAGAGGGGCTACTGACGAATATACTCGATACGATGTACGAAAAGTAGCCAGACTTTGGAAAATGTTTATGTGTATAATTGCAAGTATATGTATACATGTATCCATTATACGTGTATACATTTCGTACAAAGTCTAGTTTATGATAGAGAGCAGATAGGATACGATGTAATGCGTATCGGTCAGGCGAGAGATAAGGCCGAACGGCTACGAAGCTACGAGACTACGGGTCATTCAGTACGATCCTTCAGAGATCCAGCCGACAGATAAACTGCGGATGAAAGAACTTCAATACGACTGGAAACAACTTCTTTCAGCCATGAGGTATCTAATTTTTAAATCGTTATGTGGCGAACGCGTTCTTCGGAGCAGTAACCCACTGAGATATCGCCCCTTTGTATGTATATAGAGGGATATCCCTATGAATCGATTCCATTCTGAATAGATAATTTATGTTCTTACTATTCATATTTTTGTTAGATTGTTTGTAATGGATAAGCTTTTTGGACATTTTGTAATTACTCAGAAGTTAATTTAAAAAATACAAACAATAAAAACATTAGAGTAGGGCTAGACACAAAGGTCCAATTGGGCTTTCAGTAATTTTTCTGTCTACGACATAACACATAACACGCATCAATCAAATGTATATGAGTCTCTATGTACATTTATATTCATGCAAGCAAAGATATTGATATAAATCCTAATTTAGGATTGTTAAAAAGATGCAAAATTCTACTTTGTTGTTATTAAGATTGTTGGGATCTCTCATACCAGAATATTTCTCTGACTGAGATACAATATGTATAAAATATATCTAATGATAATAATAAAATAAATTGCTGGAACTTTCCGTGCCGAATTAAAATTTTGAAAATCCGAATTATTTTCGATAATCAAAATAAGATTTTTTTACTTTTCTCAAAAACAATTGTTTCGTCAACACAAGCAGAAAGTTTTTTGAATCATTCAAATAGGATGCTTAGTTCTCTCAAAAATCGCCATTTTTTGCACATTTAGCTTGGTATCTCCGAAATGGCTGAACCTGCCTTTGCAAACAATGAATCACCACTTCTCCTCGTCATTACAAATTGAATGTTGTTTGGATCATTTAAATCGGATGCTCCGTTCTCTCAAAAACTCGATTTCTATTTTCTGCACTCTTTGCTTCGTATCTTCGAAACGGCTGGACCTGCCTTTGCTAAAAACTAATCGGCACATCTCCCTATCAATAGGAATCGAATGTTTTTTGAACCATTCAAATCGGTTGAGCCGTGCGCTCAAAAATGTGGCCGAAAAAATGCGGACACACAAAACGTCAAAATGTTCAGAAACCTGTGAAACATGAAGATATGCAAAAATTTTTATTTTCGATTTTCGGCCCATTACTATAACTTACCCTACGAGAAATTGATAAAAGAGCACAAAGTTAAAAAAATTTTGTTATGAATATTGATATATAGCCATTTATCTCCTGGTAGCGACGTCGTAAGAATTAGGGCAATGGCTGATTACGCATCTCTTATCCTCTACTTTAAAATAGTATTGTTAAAAAATGCCATACTTCACTTGC
Source organism: Ctenocephalides felis (assembly GCF_003426905.1). Classification (NCBI taxonomy): domain Eukaryota; kingdom Metazoa; phylum Arthropoda; class Insecta; order Siphonaptera; family Pulicidae; genus Ctenocephalides; species Ctenocephalides felis. The sequence goes on from NW_020538040.1 coordinate 163,058,999, forward strand.
TTTTTGAGTTAATGGTAGCGAACCTTCATATCCTCGGATCTTTAAGCCCCGCTTTACTCTACAACTAATAATTAATTATTCATCTTATTAATTTTTTTTCTTTTAGAGCTTTATCATTATTGCAATATTTCGATTGAAGATGCATCATATAACTGCACAATGCATGACTTTTGAAAAGGAGCGCCACAAAATGAACGCAAAGAATTCAATGTTCGATACAATCTTTCAGTATACATCAAAAATGATTTTGATATATTCTTGCATTTTCGTTTTACCACATCACAATTTGCATCCTTCTTCATTGATTTGTCGTGGATATAAAAATGTAAACTTCATATTTATTATATTATTTATCTCTAATATATTTTGTGCAGTATTATTTCAATTACATATTTTACCAATTTATTCCGTACAGAATTTGCGCAGATATTTTTCAATTTCATACAAAATGTTTCTTCTTTTTATGTGCCATTTTTTGATATTATTTTTAGTACTATTTGATATCGGATAGGCACCTCTCAATGGTGTAGAATATAGTCGGCTATGTCGGGCATGGCTATCGAAGGACAATGGTGTATGCCTACACGATATCTTATCGAATTTCATATAATAATAGAACTTGATATCCTTATTTTCTGAAAAAGAAGACCGTATGAAATTACTACAAGCGTAGAGGTACAGGGGATATTTGTGTTGAAGTAATAAAAAACTACATAATTTCATACTCAAAATTATAAATGTAAATAACTTTCGAAGATGAAAGTGTATAGTGAATGACGAGTATACTCGTCGTGGAGAATTGTGCAGAATTTTATGTGTTGAGGAAAATACTCGTCGTGCCTTATAAATCTTTGATTACTGGCTATTCAAATTACAATTTTTGCGAAAAAAACATTCTCAAATTTCAAGATTTTTAGAATATTTTGTGGCTATGCCAATCTAAAATAAATAAGAGTAAATGGCATAATACCTCAAAATTCTACCTTCATTGATAGTTCAATGAGCGCGCCACAATTAACTGGTTAATTCCGTTAATTAGTGATTTGTACCTTGAGATTGTAAATGAGATTTACCTTGGAAAAAAACTATACAAGAATTTATTAAATATGAATTTTTCCTTGAGATGGAATTCAATCAATCTCAATTCAAACCGAATATTTATTATAGATCAATCTTCTGGTTGTTATTGAAATAGTAATAAATTTTCCAGTAAATTTTCTGTGAGATGTATTCGCTGTGTGATTATTTATGATGTTGTTTCCAGCACGAACCTACTTTTTTATTAATGAGAGTATAAGTTCCACTTTGTCGTGGTGAAGTTTGACCTAATTAACATCCAGACCCGATAATTTACAATACTTATGCTTCTACATAATTAATAATAATCGTCAATTGTTGCGTAGAGTATATTATTATGTACGATTAATTTCATTGTTTACTTCAATAAATCGTCTGTTTAAATATGGCTTCTTTGTCTTTTGTACTTGTTCTACTTTTTTTTTTTTTTTGTAACTCAGTTTTATTTAGCAATCAGAAATACATAAAGATTCCTATGAGCTAAAAAGACAATATTTATGAGTGATGCCTAAGAAGAACTCCAATGAGAACTTCTCAGTTTTACAATTAATATGATATATTAGACCTAATCTAAGACTTGTTCTACTTAAGTACAATATATTTTCCATTTTTTGTAAATTTTTATGCATTCGATAAGGCCTCATGTTTAAGGCCGTGTTTGATCCTGTCGATTTTACCAAAAAAAATAATTCTGATCGCAATAAAACTCCGGAAAAAATAATAAAGGAAATCGACTTATTTGCGGGAAGAGCAACGTGATGCTATGTGCCCTGGAGTACTAATCCAATGATAGTTTATATAAAACGATGGTGAAGCCTCCACGATTTTTTAACGCCCCAGCACATTCAATTTTGTCTCGAACAGGAGAAACAAAGTATTTTGTATTAAAGAAAAATAATGGTAAGATGTATGTTTCTCCACCCCTTATTCTATGTCATGGGATTTATCCTTTAAGCCTCTTGGTGTGTAGCCTACGTGCTACAAGATTTGAGGTTGGGCACTCCTATCTTGCAAATAGTTGATTTTCTTGAAGTAGGCATTCGCAGTTTTTGCAGATTGAGATTTTGTTGATGTAATTGTTCAATTTTTTTCAATAAGGCAGTGGTTTTGAACCTTTTCGCGCCTCCCCTCCCCTTCTCCTTTTTTTTCAAAATTGCTGAGCATCCTTAATTTTTCTTGCAATCTAATTTCATAAATACGTTACAATTTATTTAACGGGCTATTTTAGTTTATTACCTTCCCGTAGGGAAAGTTATAGTAATCGCAAAAAATCGAAAATGAAATTTCTTATATATCTTTACGTTTCAAAGGTTTCTGAATATTTTGGCATACCTTAGAAAAAATGGATGTATGTGTGTGTGTGTGTATGTGTATGTGTGTGTGTATGTGTGTGTGCGTGTATGTGTGTGTGTGCGGATACAAATTTTCGTCGACGATTTCGGGAACACCGATCAACCGATTTGAATAATTCAAAAAAAATCGATTCGTATTGATAAGGAGACGTGCTGATTAGTTTTTGGCGGAGGCAGGTCTAGCCGTTCCAAAGATACGGGGCAAAAAGTGCCAAAAATGGTAACTCAGTTTTTAAGAGAACGGAACGTCCGATTTTAATAATTCAAAAAACATTTGACAACTTGTATTGACAAGATGAAGAATTGATCAAATTTTCATGAAGGCAGGTCTAGCGGTTTCGGAGATCTAATGAAAAAAGTGAAAAAAAAACGCCATTTGGCGGTCAAAAATGATCATTAGACATATGCACATCAAATTATCAGATATTTTATAGAGATTTTAACAATAAGTATAAATTTAGTTTACATTCCTATGGGTTCCGTACCAATGTTCATCCGTTAGACGGCGACGCATTTTGTCTCTAATATGCAGTTAAAGCAGTACGATTGCTTTGAAAAATGTTCAGAATTTCCAAAATATGTTAAAATAAAGAAAACATTTTTTTTCAAAAAAAAACTTTTTTTCAAAAAAAGTAATTTTTTGTTTCTCAAAAATTAAATTTTTTTGAAGTAATTTTTTTTTCAAAAATGTTAATCGTTTTTAAAAAAATAATAATTTTTGGTACGGGAAGTTCCAGCAATTTGCCTTAAGGCACGATGACATGCGCCCACTAGTTTGATGTCATACTGAAAAGTGCTTGTAAAAAACTGTAGTTCTGGTCTTGTTACCCACGAACTGAAATTATGCTAAGGTGCTCGTTTAAAATATCACATCATGAAGTAAACTAATAATAATAATATCGAGGGTGCTGCGTGTGTTCGTTCGTGATATGTGTAAGCGTCCGCGGTGTCGGCGTCAAGTTTTTCCCTTGCCGTTGTCGGCCACCTGAGACGAGTAAAATACGTGCGCGACTGTCACTTTATGGTAAATTGTCACGTGACTGTAACACGAATATTATTGTGAGCCCGAATCAGTAGGCGTGACGGGCTGCTATAACTATCGGTTGCCTCTAATGTCGTAGTAATGATGATGCAATTACTGTAATTAGTATCTGGTATAAGAGGATAAGTCTTTGCGACTGAATATGATTTGGTTGCCGCCGCGTAGAGCGTCTCGTCTGCGTCTGTTCGTTAGAGCTTTAGCGAGTTTCCGGATTGACTTTTTGTCGAGTTTATTTATGACGCTGCGCTCCGGGAACGCGGCAACTCCGCACTTAATTAAGACACGCAAAACTTCGAAGATGATAGATAGCGCATTCAAAGTCATGCATTTAAGTAATCGGTGATCGCGTAACAGCTCCAATTTACGTGCCCTGAATTGTTAACATGTCAGCGCTTTACAAACTATTCATGTCCACACAAATGTTTCTTTTAAAAACACAGCGAGAGAAAGAAGGACGCCTGCGCATCTGACGAAGTTAGTTTATTTTTTAAGTAAACGAATTAATGAGAGGATAACGCGTTTCTGAAGAACATATGTTTACAGGGAATATTTATCATTATTGCTACAAAACATGCATCGGGATCATAAGAACAAGACTGCGTGCGTTTAGCACTGTTGCATTTTATTATTAAAAATATTTATTACTGCACACGCATTACTAATAAATGTAATGAAGTCCCCCGAGAGCAACGTATTTCGCATGGATACCCCGTTGTCAAGTTCATAAAATATCGTCAATATAAATATCGTCATTTGTATTTTACCTCGTCATTTGCAATTATCGAATATTATGCCTAATACTAAAAATAGACTCATATGATTATTAAAATCAATTTAATGGCATCGTTGTGTGCGATGTCGATGCTGAGAGATGTGTGGATTTAATGATACGGTGCTGGCGGATCACTGACATCCGATGCGTCGGAATTATAAATCGTGTTTATTGTAATGTATGACTTCAGATGTAAACTTTATAGTCTCTGCAAGGCCGCATTACTAGTAATAAAATTCTCAACTCTTCTTTTGAACAACGTGTTCGTTTTAAAGATAGATGCAAGCCGTAAAACTCTCATGAGGAATGTTTATTGGCGGAGACGACGCAATACATATTTTTCTCCTAATACAGTAAAACATGGGTCCGAACGCGAAATCAACAATAACTTGCATTTGCCGTTGTGAATTACAACAAAGTAATCCTCCACAAACGAAACTCACGTAAAACACAATTCATTCTAACGGCAGTGTTTTGTCTCGTCAAAGCTGAATTATACAGAATTATAGAGATGTGTTACCAGTAGTTAAATAATCATATGAGAACATTGTACGTTTTGTTGAGAGAGATACGGAGACAAAAGATTATTTCAAAAGAATATTTTTATGTGTGTCTTTTAATATTAAATGCGTTAATTAACAATGCAGCTTTGTAATAGTAGATTAATTCTAATGGCATTCCATAAATGACGTCGGTATTCGACGGCTAGATTGTAAAAGTTTTTCATCATATTTTGCCTATCTAATACATAAAATGCCAAGCGAATAAGCATCCGGCAGAAAAATCGACGTCTTACCGTTAGCAAGGTGCATCGGTTTTGTGACTTGTACTTGCGCTAAATTCGATTTTCAAGGATTACGTCAATGTTAAGAAATAGTCGTCGAACTACACAGATACCGACAGAAAGCTGTTATACGGTTTGCGCTTTAATCGCATTTTAACAAGAATGTATTGCACAGTACTGTAACCGACGTCGTCGTTCGCAAAAGGAAACTGGGAAAAAAACGTTCATGTATTTCCCGAAGAATATAATATTGTTGCGGAGTTTCAACTGCATCGGCAATCTGTCAACGACCGCACGGAAAACTTACCAAATCGAGTGAATGAGATCGACGCGGCCGAGATTCTGTACTTACTCATTTACCTTAAAGATTCTGCGGGAACTATAACAAATGCATCTGATATGTATTACTAAGAAACCAGTGCTTTGATTATTTTTCTAAACCTACGTTGTCGATGCGAGAAAATATTATCTCTTATGTTCTTGGTCAGAAGGTAGTGGCAAGTCTTGGACTAATATGAATTTTACGCCTGGTGCCTTATTATTATGCAAATTCGTCCCTAAATCAAATCAATACATTCTCGAACGGCGTCGTATTGACGAACAGAATCTAAATAAACCCTACTGTAGCTAACGTATACACATGGAGAGGGTTCTATTAACATAAACTACATTAGAGCTGTGACATATCCTTAGGCTGAGCTCCGGGGCGCTCTGCCTGAGCCACTGTCGCCCTGTTTGAGCACTCCGGCCAAATCAATACCCGCAAATCGTTTACATATGCCAACGGGGGGAGATACTTGGGACTATTTCGAGCGGCCTCATGAAATCTGCCCGATACTATGTTATCCGATACACTGCCGCTGAAACGCATTTGGTGTTGCGGCGGTCTGTTTATGATGGAAATAATTAGTTTCACCATGTCTATATTAAAGGGGTCTTAACTATTCATTCATGTTAAATATTGCGGATTAGGTTAATGTAATAATGGAAGCTCTGTGGGCATTGATCAGGTTCAATGCTAAATAATTGCTAAACAGGAATCACTGCGTAGTGAGTATTAATTAAAAATTTAACGTCTTATATATTCATTGTGCTATTAACTTCTTGTAGGATAAATTATAGTAATTGCAAAAAAATCGAAAATAAAATTTTTGCATGTTTTTACGTTTTGGGAGTTTCTGAACATCTTCGCATACTTTCGAAAAAGAATTATGTGACACGCGTGTGTGTATGTGTGCTTGGATACATTTTTTATTCATGATTTCGAGAGCACGTATCAACCGATTTGTATGATTAAAAAGCATTCGATTCCTATCATAAGTCTATTCCTATTATTAGTTTTTGTTAAAGGCAGCTCCAGCCATTTCGAAGATACGGGGCAGAATGTGCAAAAAATGGCTATACAGTTTTTGAGAGAATAGAGCATGTGATTTGACTAATTCAAACAACATTCCATTTGTATTGACAAAATGAAGAATTAATAGATAAAATTGATTGATTTTGAGAAGGCAGGTCCAGCGGTTTTGGAGATCCAGAAAAAAGTTGAAAAAATGACAATTGTCGGTCAAAAATGATAATTGAACATATGTACATTAAATTACAGATATTTATAGAGATTTTAATGATAAGTGTAATATTTGTTTCCATTTCTATAGTTTAAACTAAAGTCACTTACGTAGTTCAAACTAATGTTCTCGACTAGACATTTTAGAAAGAAAATTTTCTAAAAATAGTTTTTTTTTAAATGTCGAATTTTTCCAACAATTTCAAATTTCCCAAAATTCTATTTTTAGAGCTTTTAAAAAATTTGAATTACGGTACGGGAAGTAGCATCAATGTGCCTTAAGGCACGATGCCATGCACCACTAGTTTATTTTAGAGCGGTGATTGTACAGTTTGTTTTAAATGAGTTAAGACAAACAAAGTATTTATTCGTTTCTCAAATTATTTGTTTTAAGTATATGTGCCTATGTGCATATAAATGTGTAAGTAAGCTTGAGTAATTATTTATGTTCCGTCCGAATCTGACAAATGTGCTTGGGTTTACTGATAGGCCGTGCCTTGCGTTAGCTGACTTTTATGATAACAAACTATTAGATGGTATTCGGTTATTATCTGTGAGGCTTTTAATATTTCAAAATTTAAACATGTTTAAAGCACGATGATGCCTGTTGGCCTGTTTGACCGCAATTGACCTAAGAAGCGGAAACTTGCGTTATGTTTTGACTCGTCTAAAACAGTGACCAGATAAAGAAGACGCACTTGCATCCAGAATGAGAAATAATAACCGGTCGTTCATTAGAGAAAACCGTCGATAAATTAATTTTATTGCTGATCGTACATTCGCCATATTGATTTATTGCAAGCAAATAAATATAAGAATATCAATTTGTGATTTGAATTTTAATTTTATTACATAAATTTTAATGCCATAAACATAAACCTTTAATTAATTCATTCATTATGACTAATAACTAGTCGTGCAACAATATTTTGTATACAAGAATATCCAATAAAAATAATATCTTGAAGATGTAGATACCGCATTTGTCTCGAGTTACATACAATTACTAACTGAAATACCATATTATAAGAATATGCCGAATCTCAAAAAGCATTACAGGCTCACTCGTCTTACTTCCATGTCGCAGCAGGGCATAGACGATGGAGTTTCAAGTGAATCAAACTGTATTTTCATTCCTTGAATCAGAGATTTCAAAAGCGATATTTTCATACTGAAGATCCTCTTTTGAGTCAGAGTACCTGCATTCAAGCAGAGTTCGGCAACCAAATGGGAGATGTGATATAAAGCTATTTTATTTGAAATGCTACAGCAACTATAGACAAAATTTTGTTTTAATATGCTGCAGAATTTGAAAATCATGAGGTATATTATAATATCAGAATTTAATTTCTCATAACAGCGTTATAAACATAATAACAAGGATGCAGTCAATCAAAATTGTTTTAGCCGTTATAAAAAAGAACTATTAATTACACTTAAAAACTTTTCGCAGAGTAAGTTATCGCAAAAAATTGAAAATGAAAACATATATCTTTACGTCTTTAGGTCTACTGAATGGCCTTGTATCATCCTTGTATACCTTAAAAAACATGTGTGTGTGCGTATGTATGTGCGGATACAATTTTTCGTCCACTATTTCGGAAGCACGTATCATCCGACTCGAATGATTTAGAAAGCATTAGATTCCTATTGATGGGGAGACGAACTGATTAGTTTTTGATCCAATAAAAATAGTTAAATAATTTTGGCGTTCAACTTGATCATTAGACAGATGCACATCAAATTATCAGATCGAAATTAGCAAAACTGAAAATTTTTAATATATCTGTATGTTTCAAAAGTTTCGGACATTTTGGCATACCTTAGAAAAAATGGATGTATGTGTGTGTGTGTATGTGTGCACGTGTGTGTGTGCGGATACAAATTTTTGTCGACGTTTTCAAAAGTCGTCAAAAATGATCATTAGACATATGCACATCAAATTATCAGATATTTTATGGAGATTTTAATGATATGTATTAATTTTGTTTACATTGCTATGGGACCGTAACTTCGTTTGTCTGTTGGACGGCGACGCGGCGCTTACACGCTTCGATATTTCATCTCTATGCAGCTAAAGTAGTGCGATTACTTTGAAAAATATTTCAAAACAAAATTTTTTTTTTTCATAAGTTTTTTTTCCAAAATAGTTTTTTTTTTCAAAAATGTAAAATTTCCCAAAAATCTATCTTTTTCAATGTTTAAAAAAAAATCTTTTTTAAAAAAAAATAATTTTTGGTAAACCACTAGCTTTTTCATTATTGAACATTAATCAGAATATGCTGTTGTTCTATAGATGTTTGGCTAAGTATGTAACTCAAGCAACTCGTTACTTGAGTATAAAAAGTGGGCAGCGTAGAAATTACGTAAAATTTACTCAATTACAGTGCGACATTAATTCCTTTGTTAAATCGTAATTTTCTTTTATCTGGATTATAGTAGTAACTTTACTTCCCTATTTTTTGTGATTTTTCTGAATTGGATGTGCTCCTAGGTTCCCAGTCGCTGGTCGCTCCTAAGTCTATGTATCTGTATCGCTTTGCGATCGCATCTCGTAACCATTACACAAGTCAATCGCGTAAACATTCTACATCTGTTTAACATTCCATCGATTCTTAAAGCGTATTAAAATCATGTGTACAAGGGGATAGATTCATAGTGCGATGCACGCCACCAGTCAAAATAAGTTACACTCCAAGAGCAGTATGCTCGAGTGGGCTTTTTTACGCTCAGCAAAGAGACGAGGGGTTCCGCATTCTTCCTTCGGAGCAACAAGTGAACAGGGATAGTAATTGATGGGGAAATCTACGGCATAAATTATGTTATTATTTTCTTCATATCACATTTTTTTCGCTGTGGAATCATGTTTTTTTCTAAATCGATTCGTTTCACTCGCATTCGAAGGAATTGATCGGATTTCGTCACTTATTATGAGAGCTTACATATGTAATGCGTTTCGATAGGAATGAAATAACGAAAACGTCTATAACGATCATAATAAAGAATACTTCAATAGTCTAACCCAAAGAATAACCATAATCCTACAAGAAGACAGAAGAAAATCTTGATAAGGGGCAAATTAACCCTTTCCACTCGGGCATTTCAAAAATTGTATGCATTTTGTCGCCGGAGCGGCGGCATCCGAGTGGTAAGGGTTAATAAATTAAGGATATCATCAGACTAAGGAGCCGATTCTGCCGTAAAATAGACCAATGTTATGGCAAGGTTATGTTATGTAGCAGTTTTTATATAAAGTGGCACTAAAAACTATCAAAATCCTATGAGGGTGCTGTGCAGTAAGGCGTTTTAGATAGAAAAGCTATCCTAGAAAACCCACAAATGTAAAAAAAAAAACGATATTATCATAACTGGAACTTTAACATATGGCTTGATAACATACGAGTGATGTTGCATTTTATATGTAAATTCAACATCAATAGCAAATACATGGCACTTTGACAGTATTTAGTAGCATTTTGTATGAAACCTGGAACGTAACATAGCCTTGCCATAAAATTGCCGAATCGGCCCATAACTCTATCTGGATAAGTTTATTGATTATATGTAAATATTTTTAAATAGGGTAGAGGTAGGGTACAAAGGTCCAATTTGACTTTGAGCAATAATTTTGTGTAAACCAAACAAATTTTATCGCAACAAATAACACATATCAAACAAACAACTATCTGAATATGTTCAGTAAAACTCCCAGCTATTTCATTATTGTAAAAATATGTTTTTTGCTATTTTACAAAAAAAAGTGTCATCTGGTTGTTAGGCGGCGTAAAATGGAGCAGTCAGGGGCGGAAAGATTCACCATTTTAATTTTAATTTTAAAAATATTTTATAGATACATTGTTCAAACAATGTGGTTTATCATTCAGTTAAGTTGAACAACACAATTAAAAAAATTGTCTTTTTAAATATATTAAATAACAATTTTTATCAGCTCTTACTACTTCATAAATCTTGCTTTGGTAGTTATTCCTGGTTAATTTATTATAATCAGACTGTGTTCATTGAAATACAATCATTACCAATGAGATAAATACCAATATATATTTCATGGGCACATTTTTTATTAAAATTGCAATGGATACAACGTTTGTATGAAACTTTGTCAGAAGACTGCATCATCAGAGTTGGAATAACTATTAATTTGATATATCTCTTGTATAATTGCTTTTTTAAACGTATTTTATATTTTTACATGTGGACCAGATTATTTACGTAAAATATATTTTTTTACTACATATCCTACACTACATTTAATTTAACTGTAAATTTATTACTATGGAGCTTATGTGAATCGTGAATCTAGTTATTTCTATATTTTGTAATAAGTTCATAATTATTATTACTTATTTTGAAATTATTGTAAAGACGTGTGCAATAATAGAACAACTTTTATAAATTATCCCTAAAAAACTTTCCCAATGTGAAATTTAATCTTACAACAGGAAAATTAAAAATAAGCAACACGCCATTAACGTAATATGACCTCTTATTTTTTTCACACAGCTATTACAAACTATGTTCTTAATCAATTTAGCAGGTGTGAAAAATCAACAATAGGGACATTAAATAGTCATTAAAACAAAAAAATTGAATTACAACATGAGTCATCTGTTCAGAGCTAATGTGGGTAGGGAAGTATAATTTTTATTATAAAGAACCATCGTACTGCAGTTTTTATTCACATTATTACAAATGTATGATAATAAATTCTTGCTTTGACACGTGTTTCAATCATTTCATTAATGTTCGATTGTAAAATATATAATTTATTTATTTACTAGAAGACTTGACAGCAAAATGACGGTAATGAAATATGGGTTTTTGACCATATGTTTCCATATGAAACAAAAAGAATTAATTTCCAATGAAATAATGCAAATTGTATAAAGTTTACGGTTAATTAGTGATAAATGGTGATTAACATAGTAATATTTGTTAATGTATGATAATTAGTTCAGTCATAAACTGGATGACCGCGTATTGTTACATGTTAAATGTTCTTTCATGCAATACACATCATTTTAAAATAAAGGAGAAATGTAATATGAAATACAAAATGAAATTGAATACATATTGAATGAACTATTAGCTTATTATGAAATCGACAATATATTTATTTTGTGGGGTTTGTACAAAATTTCACCCCAAAACGCATATAGTTTGAAACTTCTAGCATTTCCATAAAAGCTACCATTTATTTCGATTTAAAAAGTACGAAGTTCAATTATTTTAAATTAACGTTGTGATTATTTTCTCATCGACAAAATTTAAAAATTCATGTTCTCATGTATGTATTTTAGATAAGAAAGCGAAATTACAAATTAAAAATAATATGGTTGTCTTCATAACACATTTTTATAAAATATTTTTTTATTATACTTATCAAACCATATCTGATATGATCAACATTTTAATAGAAGCTACTATTTAGCTTTTGAGTTTTTGAAATTTAAAACTTTGTACATTTTTTTTTTGAAAATTTTTAAAAATTTTGGAACTGCTGGACCTGCGTTTTGTAAAAATTAATTATACTTTTTGATTCTTTCTAATCGAATGCTCCGTTCTCTCAAAAACTGCTGTTTTTTTCTTGAAGCTTTGTAAAACAGTTGCAAACAACTACAGGCCTTGGGTCTACACCTTGGGTCTTGGGTAATTATTTTGTAAAATAAGTACTGATTTGTTTCCAAAATTAAGTATAAGATTACGTTAAAATTTTGCATTAAAATTTTCTCATACCAATTACTACTGAATTAATTTTTAATAAATAATTATGCTCCCCTTACATATGAAGATTAATAACTGTGTCAATTATTTTTGTTTGTAATTTTCTTTACTAGTCAATGCAGTCTTGTATTTTTAATTTCATTTAGTAGTATCTCGGTAACGTGTGGACCTGCTTTTGTCAAAAACTAATCAGCCGTCAATACGAATCCTATATAGTTCTGAGTAAAACGACTTTGAATTTGATATTGCATTATTCAGCAACAAATACAAAATTCGGTAAACTTTTTTCCTCATTATACTTGTTTATCAATGCTTTTTCTAAGGCATCCACATCAATTTATTTCTAAGATATCCAAAATGTTCAGAAAACCTTTGAAACGTAAAGATATACAAAAAAATTCATTTTTATAGGGGGCTTTGGGGTTATTGATTTCTTATTTTGGGTGACATTTTGGTGACAGATTTGCTTACTTTTGCTGACAAAGGGGGATGGGGGGGTAAATAATTGTACTAATACTGCTTACGTAATACTTGAACGATCCGTTACTATAACTTACCCTACGGGAAGTTAATAAATGAAATTACAAATTAAAAGAAATATGATTTTTACTGTGTTAACCCTTTGAATCAAAATAGTTTTATGGTTGAAAATATAAAACAATCGCTTCATAATAATGAATTTCATGAAAATGCTTTTGTGATTACACTTACAAAACCATATCCAATATAATCGGAAAAACATAAATATTGTTTAACAAATGGCTCTCGAATAATATTTAATTATCAAAAAGTTGTACAACCCGAATTTAATTAAAATTGAATTGAAAAATTATTTTATTACATTATAAATACAATCATAAACTTTTGTCAGCTAAAAATATTCCGATTAATTATCCGAACAAATAATACCAAATAAAATCTCAACAAGAGTAAAAACATTAACATGACCGAAACAATTTCTGTATCCGCAGCGTGTAAAAGTAATTAGTTTTTGGTATTCGACGCAATTTCTGTATTTTGCGACATAATTTTTCATAGGATCCGTGGTGCGTTTCACGTGCGCTATTGTTGTGTCCTCTGTTATATCATTGAAGCGATGATATTCCAAAGTGATCATATGATATAAATTAGATTTCTCATCCGGATCCGGTAGTTTAATTACGCCGGTTAACCGGCTTTTGTGTTTCGAGTTTCCTATCGTCCGAATGGCCACTTGCACTCTGCTGTTGCCTTTCTATTGTCATATGGTGCAGGCCGAACCGCACGCCATGTCACTTTGACGATTAATGTCCACATTAAATATCAGTCACCCTCGAATCATTGCGATGGGGAAGCTTTTAATTATACATTTAATGGGTCCAGTACATGATGTTCTCTCTTATCAGATGTTTTGTCTTAAGTAGCCGACATCGTGTTGCTTTATTTAATTTATGCAATGACTACTGCTACAAGTGAAGACAATCAATCAATTAATGAAGTATTGAGAGTTGCTAGTCATTACCTTATAATTGATTTTTTATACTCATCTCATTAAGCATATTTGTTTGCTTTTTTGCAAGAGGTTAATGTAACCGCGTAAAAACAATAACATCAAGAACAGATCATAGAATACAAAATTCTGATTGGTGTTTTTTAATTGAATTATTAACTTTTTGTAGGGTAAGTTATTGTAATCGCCCAGAAATCGAAATTGAATTTTTTTGCATATCTTCACGTTTTGAAGGTTTCTGAACATTTTGACATCCCTTAGAAAAAAAGCATGTATGGATAAAATTTTTCGGGCGCACGGATAAATCGATTTCAATGGTTCAAAAAATATTCGATTCCTATTGATAGGGAGATGTGCTGATTAGTTTTTGGCATAAGTCGGTCTAGCCGTTTTGGAGTTACAGAGCAAAGTGTGCAGAAAATAGAAATCGAGTTTTTGAGAGAACAGAGCAACCTATTCGAATTGTTCAAAAAACATTAAATTTGTAATGACGGGGAGAAGTGGTAGTTAGTTTTCGTCAAAGGCAGCTCTAACCGTTTCGGAGATACGGAGCAAAAGATGCAAAAAATAGCAGTTTTTGAGAGAAATAAGCATCCGATTTGGATGATTCGAAAAGCTTTCTGCTCGTGTTGACGAAAGGATTGTTTTTGACAAAAGAAAAAAATTCAAGTTTTTTTTTAATTTCCAAAAAAAAAAATTTTATTGTCAAAAATAATACAGATTTTCGAAATTTTAATTTGGTACGGGAAGTTCCTGCCATTTTCTTCAAGGTACGATGCCATACACCACTAGTTTTATTTTTTAGATTAGTAATTTATTTATTAATTGTTCATTTATATATTTACCATTTGTTTATTAATAAATTATCTTGTTCGTTTTTTAGTCCAATTTATGAGTGTACCTAATTGCTTTAGAGACTTTTGTGTTAGAAAATGTAATTACTTAATTTCAAACAAATTTACCACATACAGTGTTTATTTATACCAAACGGTTTAAAAGTTATAAATAATTTCAAAAACAAATGTCCATTTGTCAAATTATTGTACTGGCTCAACTTCAGCGTGATATTTTTATAATATATTATAATCTTTAAGCCAATAAACATTTTAACAGTATTTTCAAGTTGTTGTTTCACCTTGTTGTCTCTGATTGGATTTCATAATATTACTTAATATAATTAAATCTTCGTGGGGGAATTTATTGCTTATAGGAAAGAAAATTTCAGACATGCAATATTGGTCTGTTTTTCAATATAGTGACTGGATTCATTTATAACTAAAAATTACTAGTAGGATATATTTCGGGTACGCATCACAATCTAACTTTGTAATAATGTTTATTTACAGCCAATTAGTCGAAATAGAAAGCAATAAATAATTAATAACGATTTATTATGTAAGTTTCCACACTGTATGCGTATCATCATTCAGAAAGTCAAACAAATTTTCATAAATATTTTACAAAGTTTAAAAAAATAATAAGATTACTATGTACAAATAAAAATATCAATATGTATCAGGGGGAAAACATAACACACAAATTTTGAAGATATTGATAATGAAGAAACAAACTATCAAAATAAAATGATAAACTAAAAGTTAAATAAAAAAATTATGTAGTTAATCACATTATTGGCAAATTTTAAATGAACCACGAAATGCAAAGTCCGTGCTTTATCAAAAGAACGGGGTTCACAAAAGTTGATGCAGGATTGGTTTCTGGGAATTGCTAGTCGTTTGGAAGAAATGTGAAGCAAGAATGAAAAAAAAAAAACTAACGAATATAAAAAAAATGTTTTATTTTATTTTCGTTTGTTTTTTTTTCATCTTTGTTTCACCTTTCTTCCAAACTCTAGCAATTTCTAGAAGTCGATCTTTGATCAAGTTTTGTGAACCCCTTCGTTTTTATATGTGGCGTGATTTTGCATTGCGCTTTGCATTTAGAGTTTGTTAATCATATGGCTCACTATATAATTTTGTTATTGAATGTTTAGTATATTATTTTATTTTATTGGTTTGCTTTTTCATGAAAATGTTTTTAAAATTTGTGTATTGTGCTTTTTACCTGCTTTGGTAAGTATTGTTATTTTTATTTGTTATACCCTCTTGTGATTTAGTAATCTTTTTTAAACTTTGTAAAATATTTTTTAATATTTGTTTAACGATGATACACATACAATATCGAAACATACATAATAAATAGTAAATTGTTTATTACTTCTTATGTCGATTTGGCTGAAAATGAACATATAAATATTTATGTTTAAACGTCGAACAAAAAATCTAAAATTAAAGTAAAATAAATAAATAAAATCGCTGAATGTGATACTCTATAAGGAAACATCTGATTGATTTATTTTATAAAAAATATTCAACATCGTATTGAAAATACGTGTACAAATCACAAAAAATATACATTATGCAGTACGAATAAATAATATTCACCGTTCGTAGATTTTTTGACGCGTTTGAGCACGAGTACGAACAACATTCAAACAATAATAGTTAGCGGAAAATTCATGATGGATATTCTGTTACAATTAAATCACAAAAAATCAAAAAATGCTTTTGTATCAATAACACATTGATAATAGTACATGTATAAAGGAAATAAATGCAAAAAAGGGGTTTAAAGTCTTTGTAAAATATTAAAATGATATGTTGTTATTGCCGCTTTTAGAGAGTTTTGATATCAGAAGACTTTAGAAAAAACAACCTATAGATTTAATACCAAGTAGTATAATAGAAACATTGTGAAACTACGAATAATATAGAAATAATTTCTAGTCAATAAACTTACTTATCATTAATCTTATTAATCAATATTTTCAAGGAACAGGGTAAAAAAATTCTTCTCTGATTCAGGCATTTTTCATTAAATTAAGATTTGTACTACGATGTAACTTTAAAATGTTTATTTATCTACACCGATTTCCTTGTTGAGATCGGTACGCATACAACGACAGATCTCTGTTCACATACACGACGACTAATCACAATCGACCCGTATTGAAATGATTCGAAAGCGAATGACGTACAGTTTTGCCGTAACGGGCTTCCGTTGCATTTGCACGGATATACACTCTAGTCGTGCCTAAAGAAGTTTTACTTCAAAAACGTTGGTCTTCTGGGAACTGATGACAAATTTTGGAAAAATTGTAAAAAACATATTTCTATAATTAGGAGTTAACTGGGAATTTTATTGAATATAGCTCGACGGTTGTTTGTTTCTTACATGTTATGTGTTATCATGTAGTTCATTTAGATTAGACAGCATAATTACTGAAAGTCAAATTAGACCTTCGTGCTCCGCCTGCATTTTTCATTTTATTGCTCTATTTCTATTCATTGTTTTTTGTGGGTTTTATTCAGATCATATCCCGGCTAGCTATTAAAAAAATGTTTAATCTCGAAAATCTTTGCCGCAAACTATCTCCACCGCATTTTACGGCAGTTCATTTATTATCGATCCCGAGTTGAAAACATAAGTTTATGGAATGTTTACGGCATAGGTCGGCGGAAAAAATTCAGCGGCTGCCCAGAACGGAAACTTTATTAAATCTCCTCATATTATATACGTACAAGTAACTTATAATATCTGATGATGGTACAGGAACTTTTCTTGATGTTCAATTTAAAAATACTCAAAAAGAAACGCGTTCATTTTCTTGACATCTCAATCTTTTTTATGATGCTTATAAAAGAGATCGATTACGCTGATAATTTTCAGGGAATTCGAAAGATTTCATGCTCGGTTTATATGCAATTTTATAATACGGTTCTATAATTTATTTTATAGGTTTTTGAAATTTTATTTTTATTATATAGATAATATTGGCATTTTGATTTTTATTTGTCGATTTGTAACTTTCAGTTTTTATTAAATTCAAATAGAGTTTCTGCAATATATAGAATAGCAACCCTCTTGGCTATATTAAATCTATAATTTTATGTCATGATGGAACAACGTTGTCTCTGGATGTTTTGCAAATTCTAGGAATGCAATTGTAAACTTAAAAAGTAAACGTCATTTGTTCGCTAAGTTATATCTAAAAACATTTTTTAAATTTACAAATTTTTTCTATGCTATTTTCCATACGAAGCTTTGATTGAATTGAGCACTATCTAAACGTTAATATTAAGAGCTAAAACTTTTAGAGATTTTTTTTATCAATTTGGAAGCATTTAAGCCCCTGGGAGCAATAAAATTCGAAAATGTTTATATTAAAGACCACCCTAAAATATATTAGTTCTTTACATGTATATATATCTTTAGTTTTTTTACAGTTTATACAATTTGATGCTTGATTGTCAAAATTTACAACTGGCAAATAGTATAAAAACTACATAATAAAATATAACTGCGTTAGCATTTTATTTAATTGAGGTAAATACAGAAATACCTATAAATTCCATGCAATGCCTATAAAAATACCTATAAATTCGATCATATTATAAATAACGCATACAAAAACAGCAATAAATTCCATACCTATAAATGTTACGTTATAACAATATCAATCGGATTAGTATTTACATACTTTTTTTAAATATTTTATCCGTGCACAGAAATAAACATACATTGTCGTTTTTTAGTACAATTAAAACAATATTACATATGCATCGTATAATATCTGAAATCCAATCTTAATCTTCATCATTCGAATTGGCAATCCGAATTTATTTAAAGAATAAATTACAATTTTATATGCACCTGAATGCTTTTTGGGTATAATGGAAAACACTCAAGTCAATTAGTTTTGATTTGCATATGTAAGATAATTTTGTCCAATCAAAATTCCATAACCGCGGGTAGCAGCATGAGAAAACCACAATATGCATTTATAATTATGTATATTAATGAAAGGATTTACTACAGATAATAATAAATAAAAATACGTATTTTTTACTTTACTTTATAATATTAATCCAGATACAAAGTATAACAAAAACAACAAAAGTATTTTCATTCGTTGATAGTTTTATTTGGTTGTGAGCACTGTTGTTTAGTTTACGAGACCTTAATATATTTTTTAAGTACATATACGTTATTTAGTTGTTTTATAAGATTCATTGTTAATTTTAACTTTGTTAGATTTAGCAGATGTTTTTATATAACCTTTATTAATGCTCACACATGGGCGGGGTAAAAAGGACTAACTGAACCTTTACATGGCAAAGGTGTAAACAATAAAAAATAGTAAATAGAAAAGTAAATTAAGTTAAGAAAAACAATTTCTCAAAAGATAAATTAAATAAATAGTTATTCCAATGCTGATGAAGATTTCTGACGAAATACCAGATCGAGGTTATATACAATGTTATCTCTTTAAGAAATGGACTCATGAAATTTATATTTTGCATTTGTTGAATAATATAGCTACTATTTCGAAAAATATCTTTAAAATTAAAAATAAGACATTGCAACTGTTTGCCCTCTGGTCGTCGCATTTTACCCTGCCTGTGGGGTAAAAAGGAACGGATGACGAATTTTTGAAAAACAGTAATAAAACACATTTTTACAATGATGACTTAGCTGGGAGTTTTATTGAACATAGTTAGATAGTTGTTTGTTTGATATGTGTTGGTTTGGTTTTAACAATATAATTGCTCAAAGTCATATTGAACCTTTGTGCCCTACCCTACCCTATATACATATACTTATGCAAATTTAATAGTTTATTCTAATTTCGTTTGGAATGCTTTTTTTCTAATTTTTACTCGATAATTTAGGCGTGACGTTAAAATATATCATATTTAAGAAAATTAAGATACAAATCATGAAAACATATTTGAAGACACTCAGTATTTTATTTATTTTTTATATAAACCTTCGATCAAAATAATACCATGCACGACCTATTTTTCATTCAAACAGACGGAATAAGATCGCTAAAAATATTATCGCTCGGAAAAAGAATCATTCGTGGAAACATTTATACGTCTGCTCGACGTGATGTATTAATAACTGTGTGAAAATGCCATTTCTCTGATGACTTTCCTATGTAGTTCATCCATTAATGTTTTGGATTGATCGCGAGCCTAACGAGGATAACCTTAATGTAAAAAACCTTGTACGGCCATAAAAATACATAAATAGCTCCGAAGAACAAACTGTGATGTCACCATGTGAAATAAATTTGATAATTATGAAAGATATAAATGGATGATCGAGCACTATGCGAAAAAGTCATTCGGGAATAATAATATAAAATGATAAAATTTGATCATTGAAAATCGTTCGTTAAATTTTGTATTTTTATTTAATTAGTTGTGCATCCTGCATTTTGTTATTTTGAATTTATAAATAACCAGAACCTATATAAACATACAAGCATTTATTAACTCCCATGAGATCAAATGTTATGGTATTGAAGCTTCCTGATAATATAACAAACATGAAAAAATCGATAGTCGAATTTTTGGATAATATTTTTGTGTCAACAAAACTTAAAAAAATATCTTACGTAAGATGTTTATATATATATTATATTATATATGTACATATTTTAAGGTTAAGGAAAAAGTTTGAGTTTTAATGAAAATGAAAGAGATCGAATTGATAAAAAATCAATTCGATTCGTATGTGTGTATGTGTGTGTGTGTGCGTGTGTGTATGTGTGTGCGGATACAAATTTTTGTCGACGATTTCGGGAACACAGATGAAGGGATTTGAATAATTCAAAAAACATTCGATTCGTATTGATAAGGAGACGTGCTGATTAGTTTTTGGCGAAGGTCTAGCCGTTCCGAAGATGTACGGGAAAAAGTGCTAAAAAGGTAACTCAGTTTTTAAGAGAACGGAGCGTTCGATTTAAATAATTCAAGAAATATTTTACTTATATTAACAAGATGAATAACTGATCAAATTTTCATGAAGGTAGGTCTAGCGGTTTCAGAGATCTAGTAAAAAAAGTAAAAAAAAAGCCATTTGGCGGTCAAAATTAGACATATGCACATCAAATTATCAGATATTTTATATAGATTTTACCAATAAGTATAAATTTTGTTCACATTCCTATGGGTTCTGTACCATTGTTTATCCGTTAGACGGCGGCGCGGCGCTTACGCGCTTTGAAATTTCGTCTCGGATCATCTGATTTGAATGATTCAAAAAGCATTCGATACCTTTTGATGGTGAAATTTATATAAAATTGTTTTCAAATTTTCTGCTCATGTGTACAAGTTGCGTTGTACATAAGGCAATATATAATATTTTTATTATTAGGCTTAGATTTAATAAATTAATAAAAAAACAATGTTTAATGCTATGAAGTGCAGTAGAGACTTATAGAAATTCTTTTCTCTACAGTCGAATGAATTATTTGTTTATTACTATCGATAGTTGGAGCAGCAGCAAATACCTAATGCGGGCAATAAAACTTAAGAATAATAAAAATATCAGTCTTGTATACTGTACTCTAACTGTCTGAAACAACAATCTAGGAGAATTTTTTTGATCGATTACTAGTGTAAAGTTATAAAAATAATTGGAGAGTCGATTCTCAGCGAGCTCAAAGCGTTTTTAGTGCGCTGCTGCTAAGCACGAACGTAAAAACGTATCATAACAATGTTCGTAGATATAATAAGATGTGTTCATAGAGTATCTGCTGGGTTTTATCAGATAATATCACAGAGTACGGTGTACTTACGACTGGCTTTTGCTATTTTTAAAAATTAAGTAAGAATTTGCCGTTATGCAACGTTTACCTTGCCATATTCTTAAGGGGCACTAGAGGGTTAAATTTATAGATCAAACATAGAAAATGATTGTTTACATTTTTTTAAATTTTTCTATTTCAAATGTTCTTATTAATAAATAATGCAGTATTTTTTAACATGCTTACTCGTGGTTAGAGCGGCTGGTCTCACTTGGAGATCTAGATAGCATTATGTTTTCAAGTAAATATTAGCTCTAATCCAGAATTGCTGCATCAATAAATATTGTCCCTTTTACAGTAATTGTAATGATCTTATTTATCATGAAGAGATGAGACAACTATTTGGGTTGCCATCTCATCTGTATAAATGACGTAGTTAATTCAAATTTAAAAAATGATTTTTTTAAATTTGTCATCAGCTTAAAGGAGTCGTAAGTTCTGATTGCTGTTCCAAACAACAAAAAAATATCACACTTTTGAGACATCTTCTTAGAGACTAGAATCGTAGAATCGAAAGGACCAAAAGAGAGTTTGGTGATAGCAAATTGCAATTTTTCTATAAAAAAAAATTTACTTTTATGAAGTCGATCAAATCGTGGATTGTTGCGCAGTGGCGGCGCTAGACCATTCGTGGGCGTCGGCGAAATTCGTTTGCGAGGCCCCCTTTTTTGCCAGTTGCAAGTTGACTAGTGGTACATGGCATTATGCCTAAAGGCAAATTGCTTAAACTTTTCGTGCCGTAATTTAAATTTTTGAAAAGCTTTTAAAAAATTTGAAAAGTGAAAGAAATTGACTTTTTTTAATTTGAAATATTTTGTTGAAAATTTCGAACTTTTTTTCAAAGCAATCACGTTGCGTTAGCTGCTTAGAGACGAAATATCGAAGCGCGTAAACGGCGCGTTGCAGTCTAACTTAACTCACTATTAATTAAAATCTTTATAAAATATCTGATAATTTGATGTGCATATGCCAAATGGCTTTTGTTGTGCTTTTTTACTGGATTTCCAAAACCGCTAGACTTGCCTTCCTAAAAATGTAATCAGTTTGGCATTTTTTGTCCCGTATATTCGAAACGGCTTATCCTGTTTTGCCAAAAACTAATCAGCACGTCTTCTTACCTTCAATACATGACAAATGTTTTCTGAATTTTTCAAATTGGTTGATCCATGTTCGCGAAATCGTCGACGAAAATTTGCCAAAATGTTCAGAAATCTTTGAAGATATATAAAATTTTTTGTTTTAGATTTTTTTGCGATTACTATAACTGTATATGAAATTTATTTTTAATCAGATAAATACACCAATTGAAATAGACAAAAATTACACAAGTTAAAATAAACAAACTCTTCGGCAAAAATGGTTAGTTCTCCAGCTATTAAAAAAGCACTAAAATTAAATATTTATCGCAAAAAAGTTTCCCTTTGCCCAACCATTTTATTAGTGAATTTTATGTTTTCTCGATCATTATGAATAAAAAATGGTTGGAAATCACCGACTTAATAACTAATTAGACAAAATTTTGCAATCTGCAAGTGATTAATTAGATTTAAAAAATCTATGTTCATACTAATTTGAGTGCACAAATCCGCACATCACATAGTAGGTACACATGGTCTAAAAGCTCGTCCCATTATTCTAAAAGTTAATGAGTTTTTATAATTAATCATTTATCGTAGTTCCATAAAATTTATGTTAGATGATACTAACAAGTTTTTGAAAAAAGATTTTTACAATAAATTACGAAGAAACTGTGCGGTCGATCTTGACGAAAAACAATTCAGGACGATCGCCAACTGAAAACTTTCGATTAGTTTTTGAATTTTTAAAATTGGTTCAAAAATGTCAAAATGTCGTTTTTTTAAGACGCTTTAATTTTTTGTCGACGACATCAGAGCCGATCAACCGATTTAAAGGATTTAAAAAACATTCGAATTGTGTGTTGATAAATTGTCAAAGGCAGGTTTAGCGGTTTTGGAGATACAAAAAAAGTTTAAAAGGTTATCAATTTTATTTGAAAGAACTGATCATCCCAATAGAATGTTTAAAAAAATATATTGCTTGTGTTGACGGTGTGAAACAATGATTAGTTTCAAATTAACAGTTTTTGCTATTATCTCATTGTTATTTCTCACTGATAAATTTTTATTGAACATTGATTACTCTTATTCCTCGAATATTTAATTACTGTTTCGATGATTTACATAGTGCTCACATAAGAAATACACAAATATAAACAACCAGAGAATTAGCTTGCGCAAAGTTGTTTAGATTTAATAATCTATAGTGTTGACAGACGATATTAGATAATGTCCATAAAAGATAAAAGAGTAAAATGATAGTGCCTGTAAACCACTAATCACCTTTTTTACTCGCACATCCGTATGAAAATTAACTAAATTTTAAATAATTAAAATTTTTCCGGGGCCTCTTGCGAGGCCCCCCCCAGGCGCGAGGCCGTCGGCGGCCGCCGACACCGCCGACGCCTCGCGCCGCTACTGATTGTTGGACATAATCAGCAATGTATTTTTAATTATACTTTCCAAAGATCTATGAACGTTTTTATTGTATTAAATATCAATGCAATCGGTTTTGCATATTTTCTGGTAGTTTTACCCTTTAGCTACGAGTTCCATCCATGGGCGACATCCACTTGACTACCTGTATATACGAGTGTCGTCCATGGACGACATCCAACAAATCCAATGTCCTAATTTTAATTTTAAAGGGATTTTATGAAATAATAGCTATATTAAATAACGTATACTTAAACATTATATTCAGGTATCATAAGCTAAATACTTTTGTTACAAATATTGATACATGGCTATTTATTTCTTGATAGCTTGAGATTAAGATTGTGGACCTTTTTACCTGCAGACCTTTAAGCTCCACTTTACCTTATATTATAATTAGGCTATAACTAATAATTAATGCAGTCTTTATTTTAAATTTTTGTTTGATCAATACTGCTTTATATTCTGAATTAAGCCAGCCCTATTAAATAAATTCTAATAATAAAATCGTCAAATGTGGATGGGCTACCATTGGGTTACCATCTAAAAATACGAAGTTAGGAGAAGTTTTAGCCCAACAGCTCATAGAATGTAAGGTTCTGATCGCTGTTAAAAATATGAGAATAAAAAAAAATGAATTTTAATCACTTTAAAAAATGATTCAATAAAATTTTTGGATTACTGGAAATGTTTACTAACGGATGTCGGTGACTACCAACAAATCATATGTATCTGTTACGGATGTATAAATTACTAATTTTTAATTTCTAATATAATGTTACTCTTTTATTAAATTTGTCCAATAGAATCGATATTTCAAGAGATATTAATCCATCCCTGTGCTCGAGTATTTATAAATAATTACCCAATTATTTCCGATCTCGTAGGAAGCTGTATGCTGTATAGTGTATATACAGTGTATGGATGATCGCACTTTTACAACACCTTCAGGTGTGTTGTGCTGTAAAAGAATGGGTGCACAACTTGTTATCGTTTGACTTCGATTTATACCAATAAACCCATGATCGTATTTCAGAGTACAATGTTATACTCGCATTCTTGTGAGACAAGAAATGTCTTATTGAACGACTCGAAAGTTTTATGGTAGGATAACGATGTGATCGTTCTCAAGATCCGAATCCTAGATCCGTCGACTAATTTCTCTTTGTCTAAGCAATCTCAAACATAATGCTTGAAATATAACGTCGGTATATTTTGTGAAAAGTCTTTAGTTCAATACAATCTACTCCGATGCTGAACTTTTTATCAATATGTCGAATTTTTTGCCAGGAGATATATGGTCGTGCGTGCCAAGAATATTTGTTTTCTTATCTGTTCCGATAATATATTATTCTTGGAAAAGGATGACTTAGATTTCGAATATTTGTTATATTTGTTTTTTGGAATTTATTGCGTTTTATAGCTTATCTAATTACACGGTTATCATTAAAATTCTTAATACGCCGACTTGTTAAAACCATTAGTCCTCCGTAAATTAACATTTATTACGCTTCTAAGATATATTACACCTTTCTATAAAGTCATGTAACCATCACAAATGTGATAATAATTTACTAAAAGTAATTTGTAAGTTTTTTCGGTGCTTATACCTTCCATGTAAACATTACACCGTAATCTTTTTGTAATTTGTCGCGCTATTACCCATACAAATTGTGTAAAGTTAACACTGGACAATGTGAGTCCAAAAAGGTTCGATTTGACTTTGAGCAATTTAATTGTGAAAACCAAACCAATTATATAATAACAAATAACACATATAAAACAAACTACTATCTGACTATGTTTCGTAAAACTTCCACCTAATTTATCATTGCAGAAATTCATTCTTTTTGCTGTTTTTCAAAAATTGGTCACCTCGTTCTTTTTACCTCAAAGTCGGGGTGAAATGGGACGGTCAGGGGGCAAACAAACAACAAGCCCAATGTCTTAATGTTAATTTTATAGGGATTTTACAAAATATTATCTACATTACTCAGCTAATGCAAAATATAAATTTCATGGATACATTATTTATAGAGATAACACTGTACATAACATTGATCTGGTATTTTGTCAGAAATATTTATCAGCAGAATTAGAATAACTATTTATTTAATTTATCTATTGAAAAATTGTTTTTTTAACTTAATTTACTTTTTTTATTGTTTACGCCTCTGCCATAGTAAAGGTTCAGTTGTTCCTTTTTACCTCACCCATGTGTATTATAGGGGTTATATGAAAAAACTGTTGAATCTAACTTAAAATTAACAATACATTTTATAAAACAAATAACGTAAAAATTATATTAAGGTCTTGTAAACTAAATAACAGTGCTCACAACAAAAAAAAACAACGAAAGAAAAAATACTTGTGTTATAGATTTTCAGACATTGTCGTTTATCTCCTGATAGCAACGTCGTAAGAAACAAGGTGTTGGCTGGTCATACATCTTTTGCCCTCTACTTTCAAATATTGCTAGATCAGATACCGGTGGTGGGTTCTATTATATTATTACAATATTTACTTTTATATATTCGAACGAATAATTAATTTCGTCGGGCAGTATTTATTTTGGAAGTTTTTCATCCGAGACAGCTATACAGTCGTATATCCGTGAAAATTTATGTGCATATACTTAGAATAATTAAATGTAACATGTATGATAAAAATGTTTTATGCAATCATATTTCATGGTATTTATTGCGTTACCGTCGCGGTTAAAATTCATTATTTTGAATTCATTGCAAAACGCTATGTAATCCCGCGGTAAACTAAATAAATATACCTATATCGAAATGCGATAAAAATGTTTTCACGGTGAGCATTGGAATATATGGGCACGTTATGCTAATTTTTTGTTTTCAGTGTCTATCGATTTTAAATTGCAATTTATGGATTTGATGCAGAAGTGTTAATACGTTATGTCGCCATGCGTTACAACTACAAACCGCTTTGGGTCTAATTAAACAGTAGTCAGTCAACGCAATGACCTGAAAGACAAATTAAAACAATATATTTTAATTCAGATGATTAAATGGATGAAATGTTTATTTAATATTCTGGTATTGAGCTGGACATAAATAAACACAGATGCGCCTGTTTGCGAGGCGATCAGCGCCAACAACATAACATAGTATAAGTCAAGGATGAGCAACCCGCGGCCACACTACAGATTATATTTCTAGATATTTTATCAAATACGGCTATAAAAGCTATAAATTCCAATCCAGACAGCTTTTTTGCACACTAAATTGTGAGGTATTTGATGAAGTTTTTAAAAATGAGTACTCATTTTTTTGTTACAATTTTGTTGGGTTCCGTACCAAGATTTTTAATTTTTAAGGTTTACTTATAAGGTTCAAACAAATTTCAAAATTTTCCGAAAAAAAAAATTCAAAATTCTCAAAAATATACAAAGTTTTATACTTCAAATATGAATTTCAAATTTACAATTCCGTTTCAAAATGTATATATTTCAAATGCGTTAATCTAATCGTAAGAAATATATCTTCAGATGGATTCATTCGGCACCTCTTGTTAATGTAAACTTTCTCAAGTGCTTTGAACCATAAGATGTATATTTTATGAACGATAAAATATATAGTGATTATAATTATCTATTTGAAAATGTATGAAACAATTGTTGTGAATCATTGATCAATTTTTATTGATTACTGATTTTTTTCTCTTGAATATATAATTCTGGTACGGAAAGTTCCAGCAATTTGCATTGAGGCACGATGCCTTACACCACTAGTTATACTAATAATTATCTAGAAATATTTCTTGTGGCTAAACGTTCAATGGGTCAGCTGGTATACATATCCATAGTTTATGCTATGGGTATGCATTTGTAAATACATATGTGTATATATATAGGTACATATATTTTTAATTATAATAATTTTAAAAAAAATTTATAAACGAACCGTTCTTTTCATAGAATATTTTTCTCCTAGCGACATTTATTTTTCAACTGGGCCCTATTCCTTCTCTTCCCGACTTGATATTCCATGACTCATCTATTTGACCTTGATAAAGAATGCAGTTCAGTACAGTGAACCACGCGTAACGGATAACACATAATGCTTATATAGGTTTCCATATTTTAGATTTCAAATTTATAACACACTAATGATGAGACAAACCTAGTCTTGAAACGTTTGTGAAATTACATTTAATAAATTAGTGCAAAAAAGAGTGTTGTTTGTTCATATTTCTAAATTAATATATATATATATATATATATATATATATATATATATAAATCACATGCGGCTCGCCATTTTTTTTTATTTTAAAATTGAAATTGGCCCGTGGGTTAAAAAGGTTGCTCGCCCTTGGTACAAGTATAGCCTCGAGTTTTCGTCCTATATATAACAGCTGACAGCGCAATGAGTAAGACGTCCGCGCCGGTCAGACATTTATTTGCAATTAGATTTGTAGCGGCCCCGTTTCTGCTTCTTGTCTATGTCTATGTCTATTGCTATGTCTATATGATCTATTATTTTTAGAAACGGGACACTATTCAAGTTTCTAAAACTTCTGTTTGCGAAAGATGTTATCAACTCTTTACTTATCCAGCAAGTGGTGAATTGTAATGAAAGAAAAACTTTCATCAAAACTACCAGCACAGTTAATGGAGTTGATGCAAAAGATAAATAAGAGATAAAAGGCTTTTAGAAAAGTGCAGTTTTCTTATATGCTCCCGCCACAAAGTTGCACTCTTCGTTTACAAAATCGCGAACTCGTCTGCTTACGGACGTCCTCTAACACGATTATGTATATATAATAACATGTAATAGACTCTTAACAGGATATTACTTTTACTCGACCTCTAATTTATATACTCTCATTAATTAGCATGTTTTATAATAATGAATCAATTTCTTTATATTACTTGATCGTTTTTTATGTTAATGATAAAATGAACTAGTGGTGCATGGCATTGTAGCTAGAATTAAAAATAAAATCCAAATTATTTTCGATATTAAAAAAAAATAATGACATATTTTTTTTTTTTTTCAAAACAATCATTTTGTCTATACAAGCAAAAGGTTTTAGGATAATTCAAATCTGATGTTTTTCTCGTTCAAAAACTGCCATTTTTTGTACCTGGGCTGAACGGTCGAACCTGCCTTTACCAAAAACTTATTACCGCTTCTCCCCTTCATTACTAATTGAATGTTTTTGAATTATTCAATTTCCAATTTCTGCACTTTTTGCTTCATAGACCCGAAACGGCTGGACCAACTTTTATCAAAAACTAATCAGCACGTCTTCCTATCAATAGGAATCGATTGCTTTCTGAATGTTTCAAATTGGTTGATCCGTGCTCCTGAAAACGTAGACGAAAAATTGTATTCATACATACGCACACACACATACATCCATTTTTCTAACAATAAGGCATGCCAAAATGTTCAGAAACCTTCAAAACGTGAAGATATGCAAAAAATTTTACTTTCGATCAAAAAATAATTAAAAAGGACCAGGTGACACATATTTTGAAAAAGTTTTGAAAAACATATTTCGTGGGAATCAAAGTGATGGCTGGTCAGACCCTCTACTTTCAAATATTTTTGTTAGAACATTTCTAACTTTACTTATTTCTAAGATATCGGTTTCTAAGATATTTCATAATCTGTTCAAACTCAGTTTTGATTATTTATTTTTAAAATGTTATTACTTGTTATCGATTATTAGTTTTTGTTATACTTTACTTATTATTATTACTTATTGCTAATGTCTAATTTCATAGTATGAAAAAACTAGGAGATTTAAAAATCAATAGCAAGAGATTGTTATTTTCTTTCAGTAGTTAAAACATTAATTTGAATAAATATTATTTTATAAAATATGAATATGTAAAATTTAACTACTATATAAAATTAACTCAAATCTTTGCATGAATGTTCACTAAACCCTGCAATGCAATTAATTAGAGACTTAAATAATTTAAAAAATATCAAAAAACTTATTTATTATTTGTTTACTAGCCCATATTATTTACAGCCAGAGGAAACTTCTCATTAGAAAAAACCTCCAAATTATAAAAAAAGTTTATCATATAGATTCATAGAATTTATTATATTTTTGAATATCTATTGAAAGATCACTAGTTTAAATGCTCCAATAATCTACATTATTAGTTTCACCGGAAACACATAAAGCATAGTCTATATCTATGATAATGGATAAACATATATTTAGATATTAATTAAATCTATTATTAGATCCCTAGTAGAAATGTATCGTGGCTAGAGGGCAAAAAGATCGTGGCGCAATATTCGAATCTTGTCTTTGGATGGGCCGGACAATATTTGTTTTCTAAATTATGGAAAATTTGGAAAATTCATGTGAGAACTGTTTTATATGGTTTATTACAAATAAAAAACATGTTTCCCATCTGATTTACATTTCTAATTTTATATTTACACGTATTATACATAATTTTTAAATGAGGGCATAACCGTAGTTTTTTCTGGGCAACCACGATTCATTTCTTTAGTATTATCGAACTTGGGAAATATGTGGTCTTTATAAGGGTTACGAAAAAAATTAACTTTAGATAATTAATTAGCACCAAAATCATGATTAAAGCTTTTAAAAAGTCATATGCTCGATCGCAATTATTAGTTTGATACATTTTTCTTATAAATTCAAAATAAATTTTAAATGTGGGGGTTATGCATTTTTTTTCTGGGCAACCACGATTCGTTCCTTTAGTATTATCGAACTTGAGAAATATGTGGTCTTTATAAGGGTTACGAAAAAAATTAACTTTAAATAATTAATTAGCACCAAAATCATGATTAAAGCTTTTAAAAAGTCATATGCTCGATCGCAATTATTAGTTTGATACATTTTTCTTATAAATTCAAAATAAATTTTAAATGTGGGGGTTATGCATTTTTTTTCTGGGCAACCACGATTCGTTCCTTTAGTATTATCGAACTTGAGAAATATGTGGTCTTTATAAGGGTTACGAAAAAAATTAACTTTAAATAATTAATTAGCACCAAAATCATGATTAAAGCTTTTAAAAAGTCATATGCTCGATCGCAATTATTAGTTTGATACATTTTTCTTATAAATTCAAAATAAATTTTAAATGTGGGGGTTATGCATTTTTTTTCTGGGCAACCACGATTCGTTCCTTTAGTATTATCGAACTTGAGAAATATGTGGTCTTTATAAGGGTTACGAAAAAAATTAACTTTAAATAATTAATTAGCACCAAAATCATGATTAAAGCTTTTAAAAAGTCATATGCTCGATCGCAATTATTAGTTTGATACATTTTTCTTATAAATTCAATATAAATTTTAAATGTGGGGGTTATGCATTTTTTTTCTGGGCAACCACGATTCGTTCCTTTAGTATTATCGAACTTGAGAAATATGTGGTCTTTATAAGGGTTACGAAAAAAATTAACTTTAAATAATTAATTAGCACCAAAATCATGATTAAAGCTTTTAAAAAGTCATATGCTCGATCGCAATTATTAGTTTGATACATTTTTCTTATAAATTCAATATAAATTTTAAATGTGGGGGTTATGCATTTTTTTTCTGGGCAACCACGATTCGTTCCTTTAGTATTATCGAACTTGAGAAATATGTGGTCTTTATAAGGGTTACGAAAAAAATTAACTTTAAATAATTAATTAGCACCAAAATCATGATTAAAGCTTTTAAAAAGTCATATGCTCGATCGCAATTATTAGTTTGATACAATTTTCTTATAAATTCAAAATAAATTTTAACACTTTCGACTCGGGAGTCGGACTGCCAGTCGGTACGCTGCGCTCGGAATATTATAGTGCTATACATATCTCTCAACTCGGAATTTTTTTTTGTATCGGATTTTTTCAAAATGTGGTTATATTGCTTTTAAATATAGTTATTATGATTATAAAATAGAAAATTTTGAAAATTAAAAAAAATTGCACTCAAAACCATGCTATATTGTTTAAAAAATCATTTCTTTTAAACAGATCTTTATTAGAATTATGGGGATCATGAGCTAATAAATTAATTTTGTTATATATTTATTTATCAAATTAATAAATCAATCAATAAATGGATGTAATAGTAAATTAATTTTCAAAAAATAAAAAAAAAATTAAATGTAAGTATAGTTTGCGACGAGTCGTCGCCGACACGATTTGCCGCCGGAGCGGCGGCATCCGAGCTTAACGGTAAACATATCATGCCGCCGAAGCGGCGGCATCCGAGCGCAACGGTAAAATGACTATGCCGCCGGAGCGGCGGCATCCGAGTCGAAAGGGTTAAATGTGGGGGTTATGCATTTTTTTTCTGGGCAACCACGATTCGTTTCTTTAGTATTATCGAACTTGGGAAATATGTGGTCTTTATAAGGGTTACGAAAAAAATTAACTTCAAATAATTAATTAGCTCCAAAACCATGATTAAAGCTAAATTAAATATAAGATTAATATAAATAAACAATATTTACTCCAAATTCAAAATTATTATTTAACCCACATTTAAAAATATTATTTAATTCATATAAAAAACAGAATTTAACTCATTGATAATAACTTAGCTAATACATAGCTAATCATTGATCATCTCGATCGTAATTAACAGTTTGATATAAATTTTATATGAATTCAATATAAATTGTAAATATTATATTCACATTTATTTTTTCTTTATTTTCGAACTTAGGAAATAAATAACATTTACATTGGTCAAGAAAATAATCAATTTTAAATCATCAATTAGTGCCAAAAAATCCATTATTAAACGTGAAGATATGAAAAATTTTCATTTTCGATTTCGAATATCGATTTCGATTTTCGTTCCATTACTATAACTACCAAACGGGACGTTAAAAAAATCAATAAATATTTTAACTATATAATATGTATGTTTTGACATTGTATGTATGTCATCATTCAGTAAGTTAGCAAATTCTAAAGCAAAATTATACAAGATTGTAGTAGTACAAAAGTATAGTAGTAGAATATATAACAAACTTAAATAATGTCAGTACAGCGAGAAACAAAAATACAATTTTAAACAAAATGTTTGATGAAAAAAAAATCAAAACTTCGAATAAAATAAAAGTTAAATAATGAAATTCTGTGGTTATCCACAAGACTTGCTTAAATTTGTTTTTTCCTGGTTTGGTATGTATTAATATTATTTAAATCTGTTATATCTACTAGTAATATATGGATTTATATTTATAAATTTAGACGTTTTATATTTATTCATTTAGAATAATAACATTCTGAAATTGCATGTTATATATGGTGTATGCTATACATGTATGCATATGGTGAACATGTGGTCGCTTCGTGTACAATGTCTCTTTTCGTCCTTTGGCCTTCGTAAAAGGACCCTACGCATATACCTGAATATATAGCAGTTGTAGCCGAAGCAATTTTATACGTGATTTATGAACTAATATTATGTCATTGCAATTTTGTTTTAATTACATATTTTTACATTCTTTTCAATAGCAATTATTATTTATATTACTTACTTGTTTATTATTTATATTAATGTTATTCAAGAGTAAGAGCTTGATTAAAAAATTAATTTAAAGGCAAAAGAAGATTTTTTTCAATTTATTATTGTGTACATAAAAGAAGAGTGTGATTATAAAAAATCTTTGTTGGTTAGTTCTTGAAGGAGGAAAGAATCCATAAGCCCAAAACGTAAAATAAATTAAGTGTAATATTAATTTTGTTTTGTGAAGATAAAATTTATTTAATATAATTCAGAAAAAAAATTAATAAATATAAACATTAAAAATTTTCTAAATGTAAACATATTTGATATAATGATAATCAATAGCAATTTTATTAATTTTGTTTTGAATATTTTCTAAGTAACGTTTCAGTGATTATGCAATTTACTAAATTTCTCATATTGAAATGAATGAAAAGGGAGTTATGGATATACTTTACTGACTACTACACTGAATAAACTAATAACGACAAATTAATGAGCGTATACTTCGTAACATAAAATGATACAAAAACATCAAAATACATAAAAATATGTAAGAACCGCCCTTTGATTAACAATGCTCTAAGTCTATTGCATCCCCAACGAACAACGCGCAGTGCCTCGCATTTTTCAATAGTATGAAATTTGTTACGCAGTGCATTTAGCAATTCTTGTTGAATTTAGAATTTATTATAATATTAAAAAATATTCATAATATATAGTAAGTCTGGAAAAATGTGAATATTTAGTGAAAAATAAAATGATCTATGATATCAAATAATAATTGGCTAAGAACATATTTTGTGAACAGTTTATAATTAAAATCAAGCGGTTAATTAACACAATTTTGAGTTTGAAGTACGTAAGTATATTTATTACTTATATTATATAAATCAACATACATATTTAGTAAACAATGATGTGTTTTATATATTCTAGATTAACTAAATTGAAATGGATGTAAAATCAGCTGTAATATAAAAACTATCACATAGCAAAAATGGATTTGATAAAGGTAATAAAAATATTAACAAACTTATTAAATGCAGACTTTTCAATAATTTATTATCGCTTTTGAATATTTGATATTTGTATTTCCATCAACAGTTTTTTGTTTTAATTTAAAATTATAATTGTACAGTTTTAAATTAATGTTAACATTTTATATTTACTGTATTTTTAATTATTTCAGATTTAACTGTGATCGAGTTCTAGAAAATAGTAGTGTCCAATAAATTACAATGCCAGAAATGTTTTTTTTATTAAAAGCTAAGTAATTGAATTTATGATGAGTTTATAAAATCAATATATTCCAGAAATATTGCTATAAAATATTAATATATTCTAAGAATTTCCATCACTAATTAAAATACTTATAAATAGACAATTAAGGATTAACAAAGATGAGATTATGATTTACCATTAAGATCCTCCAAATTATTATAATGACTGAAAATATTTTGATTGTTCTATATCTTATTATCATAAAATAATGTGTAAATTGTTAATAAAATTATTAAGATTCAATACATAAACTATTTAAAAATGTATGTATTCATTTAGAATAAATAAACTTTTATTATCAATGAGTTAAATACTGTTTTTCTATATAAACTAAATAATATTTTTAAATGTGGGTTAAATAATAATTTTGAATTTGGGGTAAATATTGTTTATTTATATTGAGCTTATATTGGTTTTTTATGTAGGGTAAATATGGTTTATTTATATTAATATTATATTGGTTTTCAATATTGGGCTTATATTACTTTTGAATGGGATTTTAATATTGTTCATCAATATTGGATTTATATGGGGCCTATATTGGTTTTAATATTGGATTTATATGGGAAAATGTTAACAGAATAATATTATAGCAATATTGGTAAACAATATAGAGCCCATAAAAAGTACAATATTGCGCCACGATTCGTTTCTACTAGGGATATGTGATTAATGATAAAACCTAATTTACATTTGACGCCAACATTGAATAATCAGTCAGTCTCCATGATATAAAAAAGCTCTAATCATTGAGTGAACTCTCTTTGTATATACTGATTTATCATTAATGCGATATAATTTTATAATTATACTTTAATTTAATTTACGATTCATTTCGACAATAATTACTAAGTGAGAGCGCTACATAAAAAGATTATGACAGTCGGTCATCAGTGTTATGAAATTATTTTATTTTATCATTAACATAAAAACTAATCAAGTTTAATTGATTCATTAATATAAAAACAGACCAATTAATGAGAGTAGATAAATTAGAAGTTGAATAAAAGTTATATCCTGTTAAGAGTCATAATACATAATCGTATAACTGACAAAAAATATATAAATCGTTTGTTCAGTCAATGCAAATTGTTTTTAAAATTGATAAAAAATACTAAAATAAAAGATATGATAAAAGTACTTAAATAGTGGTAAAAATGATAACATAATGTGTTAGGAGAAGAGGCAGAATTTTGTGTATTGACGAGTATATTCGTCATGCGTATAAAACAGTAAACATGTCCTATTTAGATAGCAATTTTTTTTAAACTTTTTTTTCATTTCGTTTTTGTAGAAATATGACGACGTAATTTTACAGTATAGAAGTTCCAGCAATTTGTCTCAAGGCACAATGCTATGCTCCACTAGTTCACGTCCCGTAGGGTAAGTTATAGAAATCGCAAAAAAATCGAAAAAAAATTTTATATATCTTTAAGTTTCAGAAGTTTCTGAAGATTTTGTTATATCTTAGAAAAAATAGATGTATGTATGTGTGTGTGTGGGGATACAAATTTTTGTCAACGATTTCGAGAACACGGTTCATCCGATTTCAATTATTCAAAAAACATTCGATTCCTATTGATAAGGAGACGTGCTAAATAATTTTTGGCAAAGGCAGGTCTAGCCGTTTCAAAGATACGAGGCAAAAAGTGCCAAAAAGGCCATGTTACGTTCCAACTTCTATACATTATGCTACTGAATTATACTGAATACTGTCAAAATATCATGTATTTGTTGTGCATTCAGGCGTTTTACACATAAACTACAACGTCACTTGTATGTTATGACACTACGTCAAAAAGGCCCTGTTATCTAACATCGTTTTTTTACATTAGTGCGGTTTCTAGGTTGAATTTTCTATCTGACAACCTGAGAAAAACGCCTGACTGCAGCAACCACATGGCTTTTGTCAATATTTAGTATGGAAAGTTCTTCATGACATAGAATCGGTTCATAATTTAAAAAAGAACAATTTTACAAGAGATAAATCAAATAAAAAGTTATTCGAACTCTGCTGATGAATATTTCTGACGAAATACCAGATCAAGGTTGTATACAGTGTTATCTCTATAAAAAATGTCTTCGTGAAATCTATGTTTTACATTGGTTGCAGCTATGTAGGTTGCTGCAGAATAATGCAGCTAATATTTCGCAAAATCTCTTTAAAAAAAATAAGACAATGGACCTATTTGCTCCATGGATGTCCTATTATAACCCGCCTAGTGCGTAAAAAGGACCAAGTAACAAATTTTTGAAAAACAGCAAAAAATTTTTTCTACAATGTTGAATTAGCTGGAAGTTTTACTGAACATAGTCAGATAGTTGTTTGTTGTGATATAATTGGTTTGGTTTCCACAATATATTTCTTCAAATTCAAATTGGATCTCTGTGCCCCGCCCTACTCTATATTAAAAAGTCGTTTCCTACAATTCATTTAATAAATTAGTACTTTCTCTCTACATTAACATCCTTTCTGGTTATGAATAACTAATTACCAAATAGCTTCAAGTTCATCGCTGTTGAATGTCAACAGCGATCTACTTTTTTATTAAAACCAAATGCTCTTTGTAACTGATACCGAATAAATATTTGCTTTAGAATAGACATGAGCGATAAACAAACACATCAAATAATAGCTAGTGATGTGTCCTAGTGTATTATGTGATGTGAGCTATGAGAAGTTTATATTAAGAGGTTAGTATTAGATTAGGACCTCCCACGCGGACGTCTTGTGTCGTTTGAGTTTCACATACATTGCGTAGGAGAGATATCAAGTCGCGCCTTATCGTCTAATGACTTCGGTGCATTAAAGATCACCAGAGTGAAAGAAATTCCATAACCTTCTTGGAAATTGATATGTAATTATAAACGGAATGCACAATAGTTGGATGGAATTTACATACAAGACGTAAACAATCACATTTCCACGAATTTGTTGCACGATTAGAAGTTTTGGATGAGTAATCATTATAAATGTGAATTTGTGGTGTATGGGGTCGTGGCTTAAGGGAAACTGCTGGGACTTCCTGTACCGAAAATTAAACTTTTTAAAAAAACCTTTGACATTTTTTGAAAACTTTGAAAAAATGATATTTTTGAGGATTTTAAAATTTTTAAAAAACTTTGACTTTTTTGAAAAAAAAATTTTTTTATACTTCGATTTTTTTTAAAAATTTGGAGTTTTTTCTAAGCATTCGTGCTGTGTGGCTGTTTTAGAGAAGAAATATCGAAGCGCGGCATCGCAATCTAACTTATAAACATTGGTACGGAACCCATAGAAATTTAAACAAAATTTATACTTATTATTAAAATCTCTATAAAATATTTGATGTACATATGTCTACATCATTTTTGACCGCCAAATGGCATTTTTTTTTACTTTTTCTACTCGATCTCTAACACCACTAGACCCTGCCTTTGCTAAAATTTAAACGGTACTTTATTTTGTCAATACCAATAAAATAGTTTTTGAGTTATTCAAATCGGACGCTCCGTTCTTTCAAGAACTAAATTACCATTTTTGGATCTTTTTGCCCCATATCTTAAAACGGCTAGACCTGCCTCTACAAAAATCTGAACAGCACGTCTCCTTATCAATACGAATCGAATGCTTGTTGAATTATTCAAATCGGTTGATTCGTGCTCTCGAAATAGTCGACAAAAATTTGTATCCGCACACACACAAGCATCCAACAATTTTTTCTAAGGTATGCCAAAATGTTCAGAAACTTCTGAAATGTAAAGATTTATAACATTTTTATTTTCGATTTTTTGCGATTACTATAACTTATCTTGCGGGAGTTTAATCATTATTGACCATGAGCTTGCCCGCGCGGGAGTGGTTAGAGCTATGGAATTTGAATCAGAGGTTTTTTTGTAATATTTGCACGTTTTTGGTATTACTTAAAAATGTCTAAATATAAAATCGAATGTCAATTAGATCTTTTTAGAGCTGCTCTGTGGAATAAATGATAAAATACATAACTAGATGATTAAATGATTAGCAGATAAGCTAAAAAAATTTCGTCAAAGTTTTCACCAAAAATTATGCAATGTTTTTCAAAATTTAAAAACTGTCCGAAAGGTAATGGTTCACATAATAACAGGCTTATAAAATATGATTTAATTAGAAAAATTAATTAAAATTAATAAAAATGGGTTACGCTCTTGATATATTATATTCTGTATCATATGTATGTTTTAATATATTTTAAACAAAAAACATTGTAGTCATATTAAATTTTAATGATACATCTGTTTTATTTTTTATTCTTCAGTATTTATTATTTCATTACGTATATTCATAAATAATATATTCAAATGAAGGCATTAGGAGCACCTTTTAATTATATGACGAAATTTTATGTAAATTCGGATCCCCTCTTTGCGAGATTTAGTGAGACATTCTTATCTTATTAAAACATAAATCTATTTAAAATGATTAAAGTGAAAAATCATGAAATTCGAAAGCATCGACTATCTTTAGTTATACTTTACTTCACTTAAATTATTTATTCACGTCATTAATTGATGTTTATGTAATTTTTCTATTGTAATGGAATATTCAATATATCTTTGATAATTTTGCCTTGGAGGTGAAGTGTATTGCTTTGAAGTTCCTATTTTAATTGGATTCTTTTTTATAGCATTTTTATGTAAGCTTTTACATAGGCTTTTAAATAGAAATAGAAAAATTCTATAATAATATTAATAATATTATATAAAATGAAATTTGGCTGAAGTATTCCTTTCAACAATGTGATAACAATTAAGAAATGAATGTGATATCTCATCAAAATCTTTTCATAACGATTTGTAAGTAATTTCTGATCCAGAAAACGATTATTTATGTTTTGTTTTGGGGGACGTCGTTTTTGATTATTTTCACGAATCGTTATTTATTCATCAAACAAAACGTTACCAGGGAATAGGGAATACTAACGAGGCATAATTCAGAAAGGCTTAGAAATTATTAGGAATATGAATAAAGAATAGATTGTGTCGTAAAGGAGACATTGGGTCGGTTTGAGATTTTACGAGAGAATACTTCTTTCGTTTTATGTTCGATTGAATGCGAAGTATTTTAAAACGAGCCATTTCCAACGTGTTTCCCACGGGTGGTGGTAATCTATTCGATTTGGCAGTGATTTTCCATACAAAGTATTGACTTTTTGTACATTCCTGCAACACAATGCTTCAGGTGAGAGGAAATGGTTACAATACGTAATATGTACTGCTGCGGATTTTAGCTTTATTTGGGACGATAATATAAGGAAAAGAAATCGAAAAAGGAGAAAGATCTTAAGAATGTAATATATTGCTTCAAATATTTTTAATACGCAGTCTGCAATTAATGTTTAGACAAGCGATAAATTCTATTAAGCTTTCATGCAGTTATACTGATTTTAAGATAGGATCCAAAAGGAGAAAGATGAAGTATGTTTGTTCGAACAAGTTTCCATTTTTGCATTGAGCCCAGCGCCTTACATTAATACGATCTCTAGACCGCATTGTTTTCAAATAGTCAAAATTAGGTAAGAAAAAATAATTAATATTAATTCATATAATTTTATTGAACATAATGTTTTAAATTGCATTTGTTTGATCAGATAACTTAGAAAACTTCATAAACTTTTGTTTTTTTTTTTAATAAATTGTTCATAATTAGTTGTTATAATTGTTCTGTCTATAGTGGTTAATAGGTAACAACGGTCACCCGAATACATCCCTTATCAATTATTATTAGTTTAGTTGTAATATTTCCATTTCTTATGGTTTATTACTATTTAATTAAGTGAATAAGTCTATTACATCTTCGTCTTTTTAAAATTCAGATAAAAAATAGCATATTCAAAATAGAATGATAATGAATTTAACTTTTAGGTGAACGAGAAAACTCTTCAATCGATTAAAACTTTATTGTAACTTAACTAAACAGAAAATCGTCGTCTGGCTAGGAAGAAAAAATAATATAACTTTTTAAATTGAACTTCGAAAGCACTTTGCGGAAATGTTCGTCACAAACAGTCTCCATAAAACAATAATAAAGGGATTATCTCTAGAGAATAATAAAACTTATTCTATATGTTTGACCTGATTAGTTAGTTTGCTATATATCGATACTTTGTATGTATATCATTTACCATTATATATATATATATATATATATATATATAAACTATTAAGGAAAATTGGAATGAAAATATTTTTTACCAATATATTTTATATATCTTTTCTAACTCGTGTAGCTAAATATCTTTGATGAAAAGTCAATTGCTTGTGATAGATATCGTTTCGTTATATATAAAATATTGCAAAATATAATACATATATTTGTATTTGTGTGAGATGCACAATATACTGCACAGAATCGAATTGGAATTTAGTTCAGCGCCTTCGGGCAGAGCATCCATATATAATAGTAGTGCATCTATTTTCATTTGAAAATATGGATCAAAAATATGTTTCAGAGAGAAACTAGTCCAATAGCAACAGAAAACTCTCACGAGTTCAACCCAACTTAGGGTACTTTAAGTAATCAT
Source organism: Ctenocephalides felis (assembly GCF_003426905.1). Lineage (NCBI taxonomy): Eukaryota > Metazoa > Arthropoda > Insecta > Siphonaptera > Pulicidae > Ctenocephalides > Ctenocephalides felis. The sequence continues at coordinate 163,100,308 of NW_020538040.1, forward strand.
ATTTAATTTTTTTTTTAATAAAACAATTTGTTGTTAATTGTTATGACACCAGATAGTTTAAAAAGATGGTAGATAAATAGAAGCTCGTGATCCACTGAGATGCTGCCGAAGGACCATATATAATTAGATAATGGCTATATCAGATCGATTAGATTAAAAAGATAAAAGATAGTTTCAGTCATTGTATATTTAGATAGAATCATAAGTTGATATAAAGTTGAGTTAATATTACTTGTTGCTAGTTTAACTCTTGATTACTTAGATGAAATTTGAGGTATTACTGATTTACAGAGTTTTCTATATTTTTATATTATTTTTTTGATTGGTCCGTTTCGTGGATTTAAGCGACATCCCATTGCATTTTTGTCTTATCAGTAATCCAAGGAAAAATAATTTCTTGGAAGGAAGGATTAATATTTGAGGGTCTGCAAAGGACAGGATACATTACAATGAAAAATTAGGTTTTATAGTGCTTTTTCTGTTAGAAAGGTATTAAAATATATTTGAATGATTTAGATCAGGGTTGAGCCTTAATTGTCGAGTAGAATAATTTTGTTCGACAGTTATTAGTGTTATAATAATTATTTTTGACGAGGTGACTAAAGAAAAGTTGATCTCAGATAAGATTGTATATAGTTGTTTAGTTGTAGGTAAGACTTAGGCTACTAGGTGGTACGACTAAGTGGTCTAGGCACCTTAATCGTACCGAAAGCACATTTTTTGAAAACGTAAATATGCGTATTTTAAATAAAAAGAACAGTAAATGTTTGTCTGGTGGGCACAGCAAAGACCTTGCATTCTGACGGCATTTAGTACCATTTTATATGAAGCAAGATTTTCTTTCAATTTAATTGCACTACATATTATAACCTACGACATAAACAATCTTACCCTATATACCTTACCTATATCTATCTATTACCAGGATGACTGACAAGTTCATATAACCAGTTAATCAGACAAATAGTAAAATCGCACACGTTGCCACCAATCGTCATACATTGGGTGTCAAGCTTCGAATCACAATCGGCTAAAATGGGTTCGTGGCACGACAGATTGATAACCGATTATTCCACATATACTGATATCATATTCATTAGTTAATGGATACGACGGTACATTTCGACGGTAACGTAATTTTCTGTTTTATTCGTACGACTAATAACAATTATTTTAATGAAAATCCGCCAAAACTGCCGTCCAGTTCCGCCGTTGAAATATAATATATCTAGTGCTTTTGTATATGTATAGATTTATGTACTGTGTATGATATCACTGAAAGTTTTTGCATATTATTTCGAGCTTACTCGTAGTTTTTCACATTTTTGTAGTCTATAGGGTAGAGCGCGGCTTAAAGGTCCGCGGGTAAAAAGATCCACCAACACACAAAACACAAAAACAAGTAATGTTAAGAAATTTAAATTATAAGTTAAGTTAAGTTAGTTATTAAGTTTAAATGTACAGGAGAAAGATGTGCAAACAGCAAAAAGCACATATCTATAATGATGAATTATGTAGGAGTTTTACTGAACACAGTCAGATAGTTGTTTGTTTGATATTTGTTGTGATATAATTGTCACGATATCATTAATCTTTTCCTTTATAAAAATAATATCATGCTTTATTAATATAATTTTATGAGCGTCTTACATTTAGAGCAAGCAAATATTTATTATTATTATTTAAAGTAGGTATAAAAGCGACATCTGCAACAAAAAAACTAGAAAGATCTTGTCAATATTATATGAATTAACTAAATATTAAACTATTTAGTTAATATATATTTAGGTATATGATGTAATACAGTATGGTAATATTTAGCTAATAAAATTATGTTTAGGATTAATTATAGCGAGGATGTATTCATGGAATTGTTATGCTAACCAATTCTAATGAACCATATATCAAATACATACGTCATTTTAATTAATTATTGAGTATATATATATATATATATATATATATATATAGGTATATATATATATATATATAATCACAGGTAACAAAAATTTATGATTTTCCAGTGATAATAAATTATTCATATCATTTCATGTACAACTATTTATTACCACACCAGAGTTACATTCCAACGCATTTAACAAATTTTTCAATATTTAGCATTTGTTCATTGATTAATATATGCATATTTTGGCATCCTTTAATTGAAGTTTGGAAATGAATCATATGTATATATATATATATATATACCTGACAATAATTAATGAAAAGTTAATTCCGTTATAAATAAACATAGTTCAGTCGTAGTTTTGTTTTGAAAGGATAGCAAAATCGTATAATTGTAGAGCGTGAAACATTTTCGCAAAACATTGTAGTAGTTAATGGCCATTAGTGTTAAACAACTGTAGCACCCTACAGTATGAAACACACACGTAATAACGCCATTAAGTTTTATTTCAGTAACCTATACTTATTTATTACATAGTATTAAATTTAATTATTAAAGTTTTGCCAATAAAATACATACGTAATTATATATATGCATATATAATACGCGAACATAGGTTCCATAAAAAACGTGAAATTCACTTTTATATGGAAAAATCTTGCTAAACGAAAATAACTATAAAAAGCCTTATTTTCTTAGTTTTTAATATGATGAATAACAATTACATTTAACTAAAACAAATATTAAAATATTACTAATCTTTAATCAAATACTTAAAACACATTTAATAATTTCAATTCTTACACACACATAAAATTTAGTTTTGGTCATAAAACGGGGAGTATTCATATTATCTACATATTTTCACCTTGGGCATAGACTACTAAGAATTCGTAACAGCAACATACATTTTGTAGTGTTGTATTTTTCTAGTAAAACAATGAAAATGTTGTTGTAGATATAAGCAAATTATAGTTCAGTGTTTATAACTTTCTGTAAATGCAATATTAATAAATTTCGTTAAAAAAATATAATTTTGAAAAACCGTGTAAAACGATACTTTATTTTGTTTTCGATTGATACTTGTTTCACATTCAGTTTCGTTGAAGACATTTATTTACATAACATTATGAATAAATATTCATCAAAGCTAAATCAATATTTCTATGAATATTTAAATTAATTTCAACACTGCAATTTTCAAATAAAGATTTACTATCCTTGAAGGATTTTAATGTCAGATGTAAGAATTCATTTCGACATTTGCGAATTTTATTTTGTCGTGACATGAACTATTTTAATTAAATGTAATATTCACAAACATCTCGAAAAGAATCATGCTCTTGTAACTTTCCTTTGAGCTTCGGTTTTTCTTGAAAATAGACGCGTGGTAGTTGCCATTGCCTGACCCATTACAATAATTACTGCGAATGCACAAAAGAATGGAAAACAACTAAGATGGAAATACGGATGAAGAGCGAAACTTTTTTCAAAGTCCAAGATAAAACTGCGTAACAGTTTTCAATATTATTCTTTTGAAGTTTTCTTTTCGCGTACTTTTCAAAGTGCAATTCATATTGTAGGTTAATTGTGAGTCGGACTTCTTATACTGTCTTAAAATGATTGAGCGTTTTTACGCTTCAGAGTTTTAGAAACTTTCATCCTGCTATCTAATTACTTACATAATTGAAATGATATTACATAATTGAACTTTGATGCGGTATTGAAATTTCATCAATTTCAATACTGACATGTACAATGACCGTATACATTAGTGATTTAATCAATTTATTTAACCGGTTCTGATGAATTTTGCGCAATATGTCATTACATGAGATTAAAACGAGGTTTAGTAAAAATGAGCATTTAAATATAGATAGTTTGCTCGTTTGATTACTAAACTTCAAGTAAATACGAAGTAGTTGTTAGAACTGATTTCAAGAATTTTGTTCAGCTTGTAGTTTCAGATACAAGAACAATGATATTCTGGGATAATTGTAATGATGATGGTTTGTGAAAGTGTCTTTGTTAATATGTTGGGTAAGGCGCATCGTAAACTAAACAATATTTTTAATTGGGTTTTTGAACGACTTGACCAAATTATACTACAAGAAGAATACTATAAAATATATTAAATTTAAAATTTGTCGTTAATAATAACGCAAACCGAAATTTTATTATAGTATAATTTTATATTACTTGTCAAAAATGTCGCAGTTGCACACTATTGTAAATTTCGTCGGACTGTGGGACCGTAGCTATAACAAGGGGTTTACGTATCTGATAGAGACGAAAAAAAATGTAGGTGGAAGTCCTGCAACGCCGGACAGCACCTAATACCGGACACTCTATTTAACACGTATTATTTAAGCAAGTATAAATCTTTTTATATCAAAATACAAGTGAAAGGGGCGCGGGGGTCACATAGGTGCAGGATCAACCCTTTGTTGTTTTAGGCGCTAAATCACGGCGTCACCTAAATATCAATGGATGTAATTCTACTGTATTTATGCATTTATATTTGAGTGGCATTGAATGATAAAAGTAGTACTTGACTGTTATTCGTAAAATGGTAGAATATTATTAAATATTTTAAACAATTTTAGTAGGCACCACCAAATGAACGAACATGCATGTCCCTTAGTACCGGACACTTAGTCGTCCCTTAGCACCGGACAGTAAACATATTGAAATTTCTTGTGAGAGTTGACGTAATTTATTTAAATTATTTATTGTGTTCTGTATGAGTGCTAACGGTCACTACATACCCCCATTTTTCGTATTTCCTGGTCAAAGAATGAAAATCTGATGATGAATGCTCCAGCTGAGAGCATCAGTGTGGCCCAGCCAAAAGGGTGGATAAATAGTGATTTTTTTTGCATTATCTAAGAATATTTGTCAAACAAACATGTGTTGACACTTCAGAGTATGGAGATGGCTACCTACGTATTCAATGCTGGTTATTTTGAAATGTCCGGTACTAGGTGCCACTTTGTAAAATTATATTTCTTGTTACCAAAGTTTGATTGATAGTATTAATTATTTTTGAGCAAAGATTGCGTTTTTGTTAGTTTAGTTTGATTTCTAACTTTGTTATCTAACATATGTCATATTTTAACAAACATTTCGTAAAATATTTTTTGATTTATTTATAAATAACCTTAGGTGTCCGTCACTCAGGGACTTCTCTTATATCAAATAATTAAAAAATAAAAATACATAGTTACTTAATGATTGTATTGCATGAGATATTTCAAATTTGTGCTACTCCATAGCGTTAAAGTAAAATTTTCATTAGAAGATGGCTGGCTGCTATGCTACGAAGAGGAGCTTTTAAAACAGTATACGTTCTCTATAATTTCTTATCTTAGCAATGTTACTGCGCATTCTTTTGTGCCTTTGCGTAGTCGTCATTAAGGTAAACATATTTAAGGCAATCATTTTTTATACAGACATATTACTTGAATGCGCTCCCCAATGTATAAAGAAGAGAATACATGAAGCGCAATATTTCCTTCGACAAATTCATTTTTAAATGAGACGCCCCCGCATCTTACGCCCGCTCCTTTTGCCGGCGATCGTAATGAGTCGCCTCATTATTCGGACAGCTTGCGGTCGACCTGGTGGTGAGAAGAACGCGATGTCTAGGCCGCCATACTCGCACCGCGGGAGACGAGCGCGGGCGTTATTTCGCGCACTACGGCCTCCTCTGCGGCGAATACCTCTCGACCCCGACAGACCCCGAGGGTGGCGAGCCAGAGATAGAATGGCCCTTGTAATTCAGAATAGCAACAGCCATAATTACCCTCGTATACGTTTAACGGTACAGATAACAACACACAAACGAGTTCCGTGCGAACACCTCACTCAAACGTCTTTACGCCCGAATGAATTTCTTATGAATACGCACAATTTCTCTTTCGACGCCGAATAAAACACAGGAATCGCCGGAATCCAAGAACGCACGCCGCTCCCGCCTTGGGAAGCGAACAATGGGATAAGACAGAGATATTCGTATTAAATGGAGCCCCCAACTCCCCGTTCGACATAAATCATGCGCAATTTAACAGGTGGATCCATGCAATATTTAGAAAATAATTTATTAAACACGAAATTACTGTAATTACGTTTGGCGTAAAGTGTTATAAAATTGTTATTAAATTTCATTCGAAACATGTAAATGACTATAACTCATACGTAACTGTTATGCATACATACACTTGCGAATATAATGTAATTATACATATATACACATTATATATAGGGTAGGACGGGACACAAAGCACTACTTTAAATGAACTATATGACAACACATAGCATTCTCCAAATGAACAACTGACGAACTATGTTCAGTAAAATTTCCAGTTAACTCCTATATTATGTAAATATGTTTTCGTACAATTTTTCTAAAATTTGTTTTCTGTCCCTTTTTGCCCCAGAACGGGGTAAGAAGGGATAGCCAGAATGTAAAAATTTTTGACATCGTTTTTTAGTTTTTTGAGGGTCTTTATGAAATAATAGTGTAGCTATTATTCAACCAATGTGGAATACAATTTTTTTGCAAAGATTTTATTGTGTATAACCTTGATCTGATATTTTTAAAGAAATTTTCATCAGCAGAGATCGAATAACTATAAATTTAATTTATCTTTTGTAAAATTACTTTTTCAACATGATCTATTTTTTTATTTACTATTTCTTTTTGTTTACACCTTTGCCAATGTAATGGTTTAGCTTGTTGTAAGGAATTTTTGCCCCACCCTCTCCCTTGGTGGTACATGGTGATATACAAAATTAACCCCCCCCCCTTCCCCACCAAACATCACGTGTTTTTTAGTTACGTGATAAAACTGTAAAATTTTTGAGTTTTTTTTTTAAGTGTTTGAATTTTTTTTAAAAAAAATGAGTTAAAAAATAAATACACGTGACATCTTACTACACCTTTCCCTCCCCCACGTGATATTTTGTGATTTTTTGTCAAACCCCCCCTCCCCCTAAAAACCTCACGTGATTAATGCACGCCCCCTATACCTCATCCACATGTTAGCTTTTATAGAGGTTATATAGGAAAAAAACTGTTGAACTTTGAAATAAAAATACATCTTACAAAACAATTAAATAACGTGTGCCTAAAAATTGTATTCAAATATCATAAACTAAATGCAAAATCTCGAAACTTAAAAACTACCAAGCAACTACTTTCGGTATGATTATTCATACATTTCCCTTTTTCTCTTGAACACACATGGATACGCTGGTTACACATCTTTTGCCTTCTACTTTAAAATAGTATCATAAAAAATATATCCTTTGCTTGTTTTTTTATATTTTATTGGGACATTTGTAGTGGACTTTTAAGCTCCGCTCTACCTTATATATAATATGTGTATATGTATAATCGTGTGCAGGTGTTGCATATGTATGCTAATAAAATATACGTGCTTGCAGCTTTACGAAAAGTTGTTTTAATCATTCAGTAGAAAAGCTAGTGCGGTGTTGGTGTTGGAGTTAAAAGTATAATTCATATTGGACAAGTGCAACAATGCGCTGAAGTGCACGTATTTTTATAAACCCGGTGACCGCGATCGATAAGCCTAATGAGCTGCGCAACTCATCCGACACTGTGAATGCAAAGAACCGACGACCCCTTTTTATTCGTCCAATGCAGCAGCTTTGGGAAAAATACGAAACAAAATAACCATTAAAACTCTGCAATGAAATACTTTCGGTGCCATCCCCTTTAGTGGTTACTGGACAACGATAAATCGTACCTAAATCTCGCGATTTTAAAATTCCGGCCTTGCTGAGCTTTCGGTTAGGATACGAGCGATTGAAAGCTTCTGACGCTCTCTTTTTGACGTACCGATTACTGGTCGAGCTTTTGTTTTTGTGGTGTTCGGCAAATTGCTTTTGCTATGCTTCTAAATAATGTTCTAATACATTAACAAATCGCAATTACTTTAAACTTTTTTTCTATTTTTTTTGTAATTAATGTCATGTCTTATGACTGTACTTTTGTTACGTAGTTATAGAATTTATTAAAACTGTATTAAACACTGATTTGTTTGTATATTATGTATTTGTTGCAGTTCTAATTACAATCACTGTTTTGTTACTAAGTTATAATGAAAGAAGTTATATTTATTTTTATTGGTTATTTACATGTTGTTAAGCGGATTTTACTTTTAGAAGTGAACAACTAGTTCCATTAAAACACTTCGCTACCCCCTCTACCAGGTGTAGCAACCATTCCGTGTAAAGCTCAATGCCCTGAAGTTTGTCACCTTCATGGCCAATATAGTAAAACGAAAAGACGTCCGAACAATGACTTTTATACAAATATATAGTAACACTTTGAATGCCACTAAAATATCAGAAAAAATACCTCATGGATCATGGTAACTTTATTAGATAATTCAGTTAAAAATATATGAAGGCAACTTAATGTATCAAAGAAAAAATTTAAAAATCTTCTGCAAAAACTCTATTTCTTATGCCACGCTTATGTGATTGCGTAGAACTTCTTGGCGTCAGACACATTTAACTGACATAACATGTTAAAATAGTATTAAATAATACATTAGCACCTAATATTAAATAATGAATGATAAAAATAATAAAATATTTGATTAATTAATAATAAATTAAAAAATACAATAGTACATATATTTTTACAATTGCACATTCTGAATTTTTTTTTATTACTTTGAATGCACATTTTAATTTGTTTGCACATAAGTTACTGGGGTATGTTTATTGTTATTAATATTATTATTTACAATGCGTTATATAATTCGATATCACTTAAATTTGTAAACACCTTTAATTTAAATAACTCCATCTTTTTCTACTTATGTTAGACCAGTTATTACACAAGCTTTATAATTTTTGTACTCTCCTATTACAGCAGGTGTACTTATTGCAATGTACACTCGCAGTTTTTTTATACAGAGCATTTATTATAGCACCTCTATTATAAATTGATTCCATGGTATGCTATATGCATACATTATTTTCTCATAAAAGCTTTAGTAATTTGCTCTAGATTAGGTACCTGCTATAAGCCCCGAACAGAAGCCGTTTTATATTAGTTATTAGCACATGAAGTATTAAATATTATATAAGATATTTTAGCGGGTTAGTTTAGTTATTTTTCATTAAAAGGTAATAAATTGTTATATTCGCAGTTGCAAGAATGAAAGTTTGTTTTAACTTTTAATAGAATAACATAATTTATAAAGTGATATATGCAACTTTTCAGTGCGGAAAATATTAATGTTTAAAATATATCTCCACTTTTACATATTAATTAATTTTTAAATAACATTGTTTAGATCAAGGCTATGCAATACAATATTAACCGCTTGATAGAAATGTTTAATTAACTTTTTAATTATTTAGTTAATTAGGTATATTTTTTTACCCGTGACATATTTTCCAATGCAGTTGCATTATTCATTGCAATAATTTTAGGGGTATTCTGGTCTAGAGTCATTAATTTTATACGAATTTGCAAAGGCCATAAAAAAGGCTATATTTAAAAAAATAAAAAAGTCATAAAGTTTTAATTCTAGAAGGTGATGAAGTGGAGTATCTAAAAAAATGGCACCTTACCAAACCCATGATTTCAGTCATCCAAATAATTTGGGTAAAAAAATTAATTAAATTAATCCAGAATAATGTCGCTATTGTATGAACTACGGACAAGTTAAAGTTAAATGTTTTTTCACAAAATAGCAACAGTCTGAAATAAATTTTTTACAACTAGGTTTTAAATTTTCGAATTTTTTAAATATAGTAAAAGCAGAATGTGCGGATGAGCGTAGGTCGTACTGAAGTAAAGAAGAAAATATTCTAAATAAATCGGTCTAGTAAAAGTTGAGAAATCATGGGTATCGTATTAAAAAAAATAGTTCCGAGAAATCGCGTTTAGAGTTTCTCAGAAGTATTAAACAGAGGAGGATTATCGTGGTTAAACAGCAATATCTTCGAAAGCAATTTAAATTTAATAAAAAATGAAAATATACAAAAAAAAACAAAATCGATTTTTTGACAATTTTAGACCAAAATGCCCCCTTAATATATGTAGCTATTATTATAAGTCAAGGGTATAATAAGGGTATTTATTATATTTTCGATCAAATTCTTTCTTTAAGTATATAGTATGCGTGTCCTTGCTAATGATTGAATGACTTAGAAATAAAATGTGGAGATGGAAAACATCAGTCTTTTTGAACAGCTTAATGGTAAGTGGTGCCCCTTCAATGGAGCGCAACAAGAGGGCATAGGGCTAGGTAGGGTGCAGACGACAGCGCTGCAGTCATATAACGGCGAACAGCCATATAAAATTGAGTTTGCCCATAGCGGACGATAGTGCAATAATACGTATCTCATTTCGTTGGTTCCGAGAGATGGATCAAAAGCTCTTTGTTATCCTGTTCACGTATAACAATATTCTCTTACGAGTCAGTGTAATCGCGCGATTATAAAATATTGGAAGCTCACCATGCGAAAATTCAAGTTAAGCTTCACACAGCAAGCGGCAAGCGGAAGGCTATACACGGAGTAATAGGATAACAAGTGGATAATGGACGGACAAACTATTACGCCCGACTCTGGCGCACACTAATCTAAACTTATACAGAACATAATTTTGTAACTAATACAACGAGGAAAGAACTGCTTTTGTACAATTATCGCGAATTAAATATTTGCGCTGGCTTTTGCTATATCGCTTTAACTTCGTCTTGAATTACAACCTCTTCTCGACTTCAAGTTCGTTCGGGCCGCTGCTTCGGATTATGATGCGACGAGTGATTATCATTTTCGAAGCTTCAACGCTTTTCAGAAGCAATCGTTACTCAATGGAGTAATCCAACTGTGAGTGGCAGTCATTGTAGTACATACTGCAACCTCAATTATAAAAGAAAATCTATTCAAGATTGCGAGCCAAGAAAGGAAATTTCACTAAAATTAAACGAGCTTACTTTATTAAGTGTAGCAAATTATTCTTAAAATACCAAATCATTTTTTTAACTGCATAAAATTAGGATAGAAATATAATTTCATATAGGATATCACGGGGTACAGAGGTCCAATTTTACTTTTATTATACTGTCTAAAATAAATTAACTACATAACAACACATAACATGTATCAAACAAACACCTATCGAACTGTTTTCATTCAATTTCTAGTTATAGAAATGTTTTTTACTGTTCAGCGGAGGCCGAATAAGAATCAATTTAATTCATCTCTTGTAAAATTACTTTTTTAACTTAATTTGTACAATTTCTTATTGTTTATACCTTCGCCAATGTGAAGGTTTAGTTGGTTTCTTTTACTACACCCACATGTAAGCTTTTATAGAGCTTATTTAAAGCAATTTGTTGAATCTAATTGAAAAATAACAATGCATCTTACAAAGCAATTAAATAATGTATACGTGAAAATTATATTCAAGTATATTCATAAACTAAACACATGAGCTTAAAACCATAAAAACTAACAACGAAAAAAAATACTTTCGGTAGTAATATTGATACATTTTCGTTTATGTCCTGATTAAGACGTTGCAAGAATTAAGGTGATCACTGGTTGAACATCTTTTGCCTTCTTCTTTGAAATAGGATCACTAATAGTTTGCTTGTTTTAGAGATAATGTTCAGCTATCAGATAATGTTTCATTAGATGGGACTGAGGAGCTTTTTACCCGCGGTCTTTTAAGCCCCGCTCTACCCCTATAAATAGTGGTTAATTATCATTTTATTTTATATCCATTATTAACCCAAGTTATCAGATATTAATCTACTAAACAAAAGAAAATAATTGATCGCCTTGCTTATATTTTTATATTGAATGCGCATATTTCTCCATTTCCGAATGTTCAATTTCCATAAAAACAAACACGAACAACATCGAGCATTAAAAGCAGTCGCTGGCGTTGCGGCATGGTGTTAGTCAGCTACGAATTTACAATTGATGACACTTAATGTCGCTGGCAGCTAGATAGATTTACTGCACTTGGAAAAGTTTTTAACGAACGTCGGGACGAGTTAGCTAGCTTCACAGCCCCATAGCTATGGGGAATAGCTGTATAGATCCGGCGTCGCTCTTTTCCATTTGCGTTGCATCGCAGTCGCAATGCGCGATTCCAGCTTCCTAACTGTGCGTGCGTGCGTGCGTGCGCGACGCTAAATGACAAAAAGCAGACAGTTCGGCAGTTCGGCAGTTCGGCGGTTCGAACCCAAAAACTGTTCCGATCTTCTCGCTGGTGCCGCCCGCCTCGGTCTGATTTACCGGCTGTACGCGTGGGGTTGCGACCTCTCCTGATGCCTATCCGCATAATTACCGCACGACTCTGCATGTCGATCACGTACCGTTGTTTGCTGAGGATTGAAAGCGACTTCTTGAGTTTATTTTATCCGATACTCGCTTGTGCTATCTATTATTGCGCTTTGCATAATTGGATACTTTTTCAATTCTGATTCTGGTATCAAGTTGTTCGTTCTTGAAACAAAATTTTTATCGATTTTGTTGTTATGTATTACCTACTAGTTATATGTTACTTTATTAAAAATGAAATTTAACTTTGTTATCTAGGGGGCACTGGGTACGGTTTTGCCACTTTTTTGGTCAGCAATAATTTTGTTATTTTACCAGTAAGCTGGGAGAAAAATAAAGTAAATAGTAATTAAATGCTCTACTAGTTGCATCTTTTTAGGGGTGATTTTTATCCACAAATCTTTCAACTTTGTCTCACATTGCACAATATTAATATTAAAGAATTTAAAATTTTAACTCCAAAATTATTTACTTTAAATATTTATATGATAGTTAAATTCCCATATATTTTATAGATTAATACTGAATACTGACTTCAAAATTGATGGATTAATTATAAAATCAAATCACACACAAAAAGGTAGGGCAGAACATAAAAGTCCAATTTGACTTTCAGTATTTACTGTTTAACCAAAATGAACTACAAAACAACAAATAACACGTATCAAATCAATCAAACAACTATCAGACTATGTTCAATAAAATTCACAATTAATTCCTAATTATAGAAATATGTTTTTTAGCATATTTTCCTAAAATATGCTCTTCAACCCCATTCGCTGAGTAGTAAGGGAGAGCCATCGGGTAAACAGACACAATGTCTTACTTTCAGTTTTAAAGGAATTTTACGAAATAAAAGCTAAAGGGGCGTCCATTAATCACGTGATCAATTTTTTAAAAGGATTTTTGGACTCCACTATCTCTTGGTGATACGTGGTAATATTCAAAATTACCCACCTCCCTCAACAAACATCACATCGTGTAGTTTTAGTTACAAAAAAAAAAATTGTAAAATTTTTGAGTTTGGATTTTTTTTTAAAACTTTAGGTAAAAAATAAATACACGTGATATCTTACTATTATACTCCTTCTTCCCTCACGTGATATTTTGTGATTTTCTGTTAAATCCCCGTTCCACTAAAAATCTCACGTGATTAATCGACGCTCCCTAAATTATTTACCCAATGCGAAATAAAAATTACATGAGTACATTTTTCATAACCGTACATATATAACCTAGATCTGCAACTGCGTGAGATATATTCATTAGTAGAGTAGGAATAATCATAAATTTAATTTATCTCTTGTAAAATTGCTCTTTTTAACTTAATCTACTTAACTTATTAATGCTTTATCTCTGCCAATGTAAAGGTTTAATTAGTCCTTTTTACCCCAAATACATGAAAGATTTTATAGAGATTTTATAAAAAAAACTGTTGAATCTAACTTAAAAATAGCGATATATTTTATAAAACCAATAAATAATGTATTCTTAAAAATTATATTCAGGTATCATAAACTAAATAAAAGAGCTAAAAATTACAAAAAAACTAATAACGAAACAAAATACTTTCGTTATGAATATTGATACATGGCGGTCTCCCTGATAGCGACATCGTTAGAATTACGACGATGGTTCATTACACATCTTTTGCCTTCTACTTCAGAATAGTATAGTTAAAAAATTCTATACTTCAATTGTTTATGATGTAATAATGATGGTTCTTTTTACCCGTGAACTTTTAAGCCGCGCTTTATTATAGCTCTATTGCTAATAAGTTGTTGATATTATAAATCGACACCGAAAGCAGTCCCAATGAATGTGTTCCAAAGCGTTTCGTTCATGTTGACTCCTTATTCGCATTTGAAACTCATCAGATATAGTGATCGTGGCGAGTGGCGAGTATTGGTTCGGCGATAATGCTGTATCTTATTGTCGTTGCAGCTGGTGCTTGCCGGGAGGCCGAAAGAAAAATGCTCTCTGGGCACTCAGACCCGTTCTCCGGGCGTTCCAAGCTCTCGGGGATGCCCGGGAGAACGATAAATAAACAAAAATGTTAGTGTATACAGCCTGCCTCGTTGACGGAGATTAAATGTAATTCAGCAATCGGATGCAGGAGTCGGCGGTCCTATCTGCGATGAGCGTCTATGCTCGCAGTTCGACGCTCTAGTTAAACTAAACAAACAATCTGATAAACATAACTTCGCTCTGCTGCCACTCACTCAAATGCATTTACTAAAATATACAACGGTCTTTAGTCGCTTGCAACAAATTGATTGTAGAATTTGTCATTTGAATATATTCCGTTGAGATTCGTGTGTGAAGTGCAGTCTGTCCTCATACAGCGTTTCTATCTTACAGAATGTATACATTAACGCTGACTTAAATTTCCGATTTAGTGCTACAATAATAATTATGAACCCAAGTCATTCTATTTCCAGAGATTTTGATGGTGCTTTCGAATATTTGTATCGAAACTATATGAATAATATGGTTTTATAAAGTAATCGATATGCATGAGTTTATTTACGAATGTTTTTCCATTTTTAGAGCATTCTGGTATGTAAATATTTTTTTCAACAGTTATCAAAAACGCGTAAATAAACCGACGCGAATGTGAAATATGCAATCATACATCAAAGCTTATTTTCACATTTAAAATATGACCTCGCATGTTACCCTTTACGCCAAATACGAAAGATAAGTCTGGGGAAAATACTTGAAACTATTTTTTATTTGAATGTGAAAGCACAAAAATATAAAATTGAAAAATAATATCTGTCATAAATAAAAAATATTCTGTCAAAACTTAAATTTCGAAAAGTAATTCTAGTAGGCTTGATGGTATTTGTCTTTCACCATCAATGCGATAAACAAATCTATTACCTTTGTGATTGATGACGATGTAGAAAAAAGTAGTTTCGTGTATAACATCGTTTCGACATAATGTTCGATATATTCGTACATTTCTATAGAGTTGTACGTGCTCCACATGAAACGGGATGTATCTGTTGGTTACAGGCAATCTCACATGCGTCGAGAAATAGTAAATCAATTAATACAACCATATAGTGCGAAAAGCAATCTCGGGGCATTCTTCTCGGCGGCGTTTTGATGAACTCTTGATAACAATAGTTTCTGTTAATCATAACCATCAATAGACGGTGCAGAGTTAAAGTGGTGATGAGTCGAACGCCTCACGTTTCGCATCAAACGTACTGAGTCGAACGGGCAACCGGCAAAAGCAGTCATACTGTATTGTATTCTAGAACTTAATTACGTTTATAGAGTCATATATACGGTACGACTGCAATCTCCCTCTGCCAGTTCTCATACGAAATACATACCGACAAATGAAATTCCATTTTGATTATTTTTTCAAGTGGTGCAGTTCCGTGCGAGCCGAGTTATCAGATATCCGACCGCTTCATATGTTTCCTCTGAGCGGTCGCTGGATTTTTTCCCGCTGTTGCTCTTGCTTGGATTTCATATATTAAATCATATTTTTTATTGGATTGCGCTCTTTCCCCGTGGCTTCTATATATCGCTCGAGTCTACGCACATACTGCCAATGGATCTGTAAATAAGCG
Organism: Ctenocephalides felis; assembly: GCF_003426905.1. NCBI lineage: Eukaryota > Metazoa > Arthropoda > Insecta > Siphonaptera > Pulicidae > Ctenocephalides > Ctenocephalides felis. The sequence continues at coordinate 163,116,148 of NW_020538040.1, forward strand.
TCATTTTTTGTTTGAATTATATTTTTCTACAATCCCATTTCATGGGGGCTTTCAGATCTACTATAAATTGATTTATCCTTTCATGTTATATAAACTAAAGTTATTTTTGCTATTGCCTAAACGATACCTAATTTTAACTATAGGGTGAATCATATGTATATTAGAAATCACTTTCGAACCAAATTTCTTGTCATTTAAAGCTAAGGCCTACATTACAACACAACGCAAAAAGATTTTACGAAATAATAGCTACATTATTCAACCAATGCAAAATTTAAAATCCATAGTTTTAGTCCATTAATCACGTGATCAATTTTTTAGGGATATTTGGACCTCCCCTTTCCCTTGTGATACATCGTGATATTTAAAATTACCCCACTCCTCCATCAAACATCACGTGTATTTTTAGTTACGTAAAATTTTTCGAACAAACTGTTCGAATTTACGAAAAAATCGTATTTTTTTTTGAAAATTTGGGTGAAAAATAAATACACGTGACATCTTACTAGACCCCTCCCTCTTCCCACGTGATTTTTTGCCAAGCCCCCCCCCCCCCGTTCCTCTCCCTAAAAGCTTCATGTAATTAATGGATGCTCCCTAATCTAATTACTCCTATAATTGTTTGAATTTTGCCTGGAAAATTTTGAGAATAAATTCAGATCATATAAAGTATTGGTAAATACTTAATTCTAAATAAGTCAGACTCGACAAACAAGAATGTAAAACATTCTTGACAACATTTGGTACATTGTTATGCTAATGTCGGAAAATTATTATGAAACCTCAGAAATTCTTGTTCTTGCGTCGTTCGGCACATGACAACAGGAATATTGAGTTAGCAGCTTAGTACTTTTGTCAACAGATTTTAATATAAGAAAATAATTAAAGGACGAATTGTATGTTCTATCGATTTAGAAGGAAAATCATATAGAAATCGTAGAAAGTGAATATTTTACTTTTTATTTGCGCGCTAAAACTAAGAACCGGATTGATATGATTTGTACAAATTGTTATACTACATGATTGTTAAATTAAATTGCAAATCATCATGCAAAAGCATCGTAAACTCTGTTCATATTAAAATTAATGAGATATTATGAAGTTATAAAAATAGCTAAAGTCAGCATATAGTTATTTTTACTCACACCTTTAGGTAAAATAATCTTAATGATTATATTTATATTGTTTCCTAATTATAGGCTATAATGAATTTCTAATAAAGTTTTATAGTCTTGTTAGTTTGTTTAAAAATAATTAATTTTTTATTAATATGTTCTATTTTATTGTTTCAGGTGTAGTCAGCAACAAAACTGCAGCATTTTAGCCAGCACCAGTATGTTTGGAGATCCTTGTCCTGGAACATTAAAATATTTAGAAGCTCATTATCAGTGTATGCCATGTAAGTATCTAGTCTTATATCAACTTAAATCCAGAAGGAAACTTTTCAATGTTCTTGCTAATTGTGATATTCGTCTATGTTCAAGTAATTTTAATCATCAAAAATCAAAAGTAATTTTTTTTTGATTGGTCACATTAGAATACAAGTAGAAAAGTGTACTTTTCGTGTATGTGAGAGAGCCCATTGATTTTTGATAAAGGTAGAAAATTAAATGTTTATTTAGATTTACTTTTTAACACTAGATTTACGGACCCGATTTGATTCAATAAAAATTTGATGACTATATACATACAGAACTATATACATTGATACTTACAAGTATGGCGATGCCACCAAAAATTTCTATTTATTGAGCCAAATTCATTTCAGTAAAAATAGGTATATAATCAACATCCGTAAATCTAGTGTTAATTATTCTTCTGAAATATTCGAACATTTACTTGAAATAATTAAAATTGATTTATCATTAATTAAATGAATACTAATGTCCATCGTGTAACTATTATGATTGTTCCATCAATTTGTCTTAAGGCGCAATGCCATATATCACTAGTTCAGTAATTTATGTCCAAACGAGCGTATAAAATGTTTATTTATTATAGGTTATATTTTGTTTAGGGACTTTATGAATACAATCGTGTACGAGAAATTTTCAATTGCGAGGATTAAATACACCCGACAACGTTTGGGAAGATAAATTGTTTCCATATTAATATACAGTCGTACAGCAGTTACTTCCTACTGCCAGATATCTCACAGGATTTAACTTAAATTGGTGTATTTCCCAATTGTTTTATTACACCTGTCCGACTGCTGAATTTGTTTCTGGATTCGGATGAAATGTTTTTTTGGATGTCGATTTTTTTTCATGATTTATTAATTCAAGGCGCTAAATGGAAGACTATATAGTAATATATTTTCTACAATCCGCGTCTTTCGCAGAATTTTACAAAGTAAATATTCATGCATGATTTGTTCCTGGCAAATTATCCTTAACTACAATCACTAATAATTAACTATTAATTGCAATTTGCAAAATCAAGCCATTCGTGTCTCATTGCTACCTCTGTGTATTTTATATACGTTTTGCAATAAATAGAATTTATTATTTATGCAACACTTTCATAAAATTTCTGTTTACTGTAATTGTATAATAAAATATTGATTGATCAAACGTGCTATGGAATATGTTATGGTTGTTTAATGTCTTTTCACTATGAACTTAATTTGAATTTATGACTTTTGTATAATTAGTTATGATTCATAAGTTATAACATATAGTAATTTAATAATATGTAGCTCTGGCTAAATAGTAAAATTGGTCATCAAATAGTACGAGTGGGTATAAATAGTTACATATGATTAAAATTATAGTACGAAAATAATATTTGTAGGCTTTGTGAAAACTGTTAAAAATATTAGGTAGATATTAAATAGTATTTTACTATTACTATCAGATATATTATTAGATTACGTTATTATTAGATATTTATAATTAAATATAATTTATAATATAGTATAGCGCGGGGCACAAAGGTCCAATTTTACTTTCATGACAACACATAACATATATCAAACAAACATTTATGTTCAGCAAAATTTTCAGTTAGCTCCTAATTACAGAAATTTATTTTTTTATTTTTCTAAAATTTGTCAACTGTCCCTTTTTACCCCGCCAGGGCCAGGGGGTAAACAGATCCAACGTCATTTATTAATTTTAAGGGATTTTACGAAATAATAGCTGCGTTAATTAACTAATATGAAATACAAATGTCATGGAAACATTTTTTACAAAGATTTTATTATATATAACATTGATATGGTATTTTGTATTTTGAAATATTTATCAGCAGAGGACGAATAACTATCAATTAAGTTTATCTTTTGTAAATTTTTTTTCAAACTTAATTTACTTTTTTATCTACTATTTTTTACGCCTTTGCTAATGAAAAGGTGCAGTTAGATTATATAAAAAGAACTGTTGAATTTAACTTAAAAATAACAAAACAATTAAATAACGTATACTTAAAATTTATATTCAAGTATCACAAACTAAATATAAGAGCTCAAAAGCAAAAGAACTACCAATGTAATAAGAATACTTTTGATAAGAGTTTATCTCCGTCCTAAGAATTAAGGTGATGGTTAAACGCTTTTTGCCTTTTACTTTAAAATGCATGATTAAAAAAAATATACTTTACTTGTTTTTGAAATAATGGTGGTGGACCTTTTTACCCGCGGACCTTTAAGTTTTGCTTTATTGTAATAATTTTCTAAGATCTTGTTACTCTTACTTTTTTCTCGTTTTTTTTTGTTTCCTCTGGATGGACAGACCTTATACATCAGTCTGAATTGATTTTATGTAATATTTTAAATATTTTATTTTAATTCAGTTTTTATTTTGATGTATTTCTTAATTAATGTAATTGTGATATAAAATCAATACCGTTAAAAGTTAAAAATATTTTTTTCATTCCTTATCATTATTATATTGATTGAAGTCGTTATAACAAAATTTGTCTGTCAAGTCTGTAAAAATAACTTGCATGAATTTTTAAGCTTATTATACAATGTTCCATATGAATATTTAGTAAAACAGACAGTGTTCGAACAAAAAAAAACTTTTCTGTTGTTAAATATAGTACTTTTCCGCCCTAAAAGGTAGTAACTAACTCGTATTAGGTATCACTCGCCTACGTTTTCCACAAAATTCCCGTTTTTGCTGGTGCTTTCATTTAGAGGCATTCGTATCGAAAAAGCTACCGTAACATTAATAAAAATGCGATGTTGTAAAATATTTACTTCATCTGCATGCGCATACATAAACTCATACTAATTTGCGTATATTCATATGGAAATATTCATAGTTTTTGTGGCGGGTGGGCTTTGGGAAAAAAGCGCCCACCAGTTAAAGGTTCTCGTAATTATTAATCCCCTTTTTAAAACGTACTTTTCCGAAAATGTAATACGCCGACTAGACGTTCATAAGCTCATTTATTCTTTCTGAAGTGAATTCTGTTTGGTATTTCGCATAATAATGTTTTTGAATTTTATTACTTATTCATTTATATAAAATTATATATCTATACACCGTAGTATACTTATAGAAATTTTTTAAATTTTGACAAGTACGGGCTATTTGTTTTTTATATTTAAATCATATTTCGAAATTTTATATATGGTATGGCGGGGTACAAAGGTCCAATTAGATTTGAGCAATTACATCGTTTTTTTTAAACCAAACCAATTATATAGCAACAAATAACACATATCAAACAAACAACTATCTGACTAAGTTTAGTAAAGCCCAGCTTATACACCATTGTAGAAATATGTTTTTTTACCATTTTTCAGAAACTTGTTATTTGGTCCTTTTTACCCTTTAGACAGGGTTAAAAAGTACAGTCAAGGACATAAAAATCCACCATTTTATTTTTAATTTTAAAATGTTATTATAGAATAATAGCTATATTATTTGCGATTTATTAAATTTACAAAAAAAAAAATTAACTCAAACTACTTCATAAACCTCGCTTTGGTAATTATTTCTATTTATTTAATTATAATCAGACTTATTGTTTCTCCAATACAATGAGCTAAATACTATTTTTGTTTGCAATATGTACATATTTTATGGGCACATTTTTTATAAAGATCGCACAGGATAAAACTTTAAGGAGGTTATATAAAAAATCGGTTGAATTTATCTTAAAAAATAACAATACATCTTAAGAAACAATCAAATTAAGTATATGTAAAAATTATATTCAGGTATCGTACTAATTAAACAACCGTGCTCAAAAAGAAAAAGACTAACAACTTTTGTATGAATTTTTGTCGGAAGAATTTATTATCAGAGTTCGATTAACTATTTGTTTAATTCATATCTAGTAAAATTGCTTTTTTAAAACTTATTTTACATTTTTATTTACTAGCTTTTTATTATTTACACCTGCACGCCAGTACAAACGTTAAGGCGGTCCTTCTTACCCCAACCACATGCAAGCTATTCTAGAGGTTATGTAAGAAAAACGATTGAATATAACTTAAAAATAAAAAACATCTTATAAGACATTTAAATAACACATACTTAAAAATTTTATAATGGTATCGTAAACTAAACAACCGTGCTCAAAAAGAAAAAGACTAACAACGAAAAAATATGTGTCTTTTATCTTGAGATAGCGATGTTGCCCGATTTAAGGCGATAGCTTGTTACACTTTTTTTACCCTCTACTTTCAAACATTGTTTTAAAAAAAAACTAACTTTACTTGTTTTTGAAATTTTGGGGTGTTGGACCTTTTTGCCGCGGACCTTTATGCCATGCCACGCTCTACCCTATGTGTTTTTTTATTGAAATTATTTATTTTCAAATTATTGTCTAAAAATCTATAACGGTTTTGCTATATGTCAGTACGTAAAAATCGAAACCAGATTGCCCTTTATTTTGAAACCTTTCAATTGAATTTCATGTAATTGAATCCACATTGTTTAACACTCAATGGAACAACGCAGTTTTGTTGGCGCCGCGAAAGCCGCTTTTGTGACCATTATCCAGACCTAATACTAACCTGAGCACATACATATTTAACTAAATCGCAACGTGAGAATTTTCCACCGCGTTTACGCATATTTATTTCCGCATTTAATATTTAGACATTGCCATCGTTTATGTTTGACCCAGGAAAAATTGGTAGAGTACTAAATGACATTGTCTTTATGGTTAATCGCTGAAACTTTCCGTTTTGTAGATATATAAATATTAGAGCAAAAAAATTATTAATTGAATTAAAATTTAAAATGATAAAAAATGAGAATTATAAAAAAATATGAAGTAAATAGTTGTGTTTATAATTTTAAACATGTTTCAATTATATCGAATATTAAGGGGATATTTTGATCTAGAGGCATAAATTTTATGCGGTTTTTGAAAGAGCTTAAAAGCTAAGGCAAACAATATTTTTACTATATTTTTCTACAAGTTATCAATTAATGTTTAGAGAATTTAGAAAAAATAAAAATTAAAAATAGTCATAAAGTTTTAAATATATAAGGTGAAGGGACATTGGCACCTACCATACCCATGATTTCATATTATTAATCTGGAATAATACTGTGATAATAATAATGTCACTACGGATAAGTTAAAAAAAATGTGTTTTTTCGACCTCGTGGTTTTATATTTTCGTGATAGCTATATTGCAGTACGTTTTCCATTTGCATGCACCAGCATAAATAATTAATTATATATAGTATTTAGTATTAGGCCAGAGTATTAGAACATGTTAGTTGTGTGAAAGCGCGCATGTTTTGCTATGCCACGAATCAAATGACTACGATTGTGAACGGATAGGCGGAATAATTTATACATATTGAATTTAAGTAAAATTCAGACGATAATTGTGTGTATTTTGTGTGTCCGCATTTTTTCGTGCACGTTTTCGGGCGCACGGATTAACCGATTTGAATGGTTAAAAAAACATTCGATTCCTATTGATAGGGAGAAGAGCTGATTAGTTTTTGGCAAAGGCAGGTCCAGCCGTTACGGAGATTCGGAGCAAAGAGTGCAGAAAATAGAAATCTAGTTTTTGAGTGAAAGGAGCATCCGATTTGAATGATCTAAAAAACATTCAATTAGTAATGATTGGGACAAGTGGTTATTAGTTTTTGGCAAAGGCAGGCCCGGCCATTTCGAAGATACAGAGCTAAATGTGCAAAAAATGGCAGTTTTTGAGAGAACTAAACGTCCAATTTAAATGATTCAAAGAACTTTCAGCTTGTTTTAACAAAATAATTGATTTTGGAAAAAAAAATTATCATTTTTTTTAGTTATTTTTGTATATCGAAAATAATTCAGAATTTATTTTTTAATCTGATTATAGTTCTAATATACTTTATACAAATAATTTCAACTTTGCAATTCAGTTTATGTATTATGATAATAATCTATTTGAAAACATTCAGTATTCCTCCAAACATTTCGTTACTGTACGGGAAGTTCCAGCAATTTGCCTTAAGGCACGATGCCATACACCCCACTAGTTCCATTTATTTTTATAATATTACTATATTTTTATAATTACATATATCCTAAAAAATTCCTTTAACAAACTTCAGAAAGATTTATCAAAATCCGAATAATCGTTTAGGAGGAGTATTTTTACATACAGCATTACAGAAGAATTTTATATATATGATGTGTGTATGTGTGTGTGTGTGTGGGCTTTAAAATATTTACGTGGACTTTATTTTGTTATTCATAATAATTATGATTTTGGTGTTAACCCGTACGGTTTGCTTTTTCCATTCGTAGCAACTATGTCGGTGACTACGAAACGTCCCAGCCCGCCGTGGCTGATCACGTCGCAGCCGAGCGTGTGGAGCACGTCCACCGTGCCGCCTGCGACCGCTCGGGTCACGAGCACGACACCTAAGCCGCGACCGGTTCCCACGGCAGCTACGCCTGTCACCGTGGCAGAAGCTACGCCGACCGCTGCTGTGATACCGACGGCGGCACCAGTTCCACCTACTATGTCCAGAACACCACCGGCTCGGTTACAACCGACGAACAACTACCAGAAAGTTATACCTTTGCAGTCACCAAATGTAACGAAGGAAGTACCACAGGATCAGAACCATCACCACGAATCATCTAAGCTTGGTGAGTGATTATTTTTATTTATTATTAAGACAATTAATTTTTAACTTCCCGTAGGGTAAGTTATTGTAATGGGCCAAAAATCGAAATTGAAAACTTTTACATTTCTCGACGTTTTGAAAGTTTCTGAACATTTTGGCATACCTCAGAAAAAATGGATGTGTGTGTGTGTGTGTTTGTATGTATGTATGGATACAAATTTCCAGTCACGTTTTCGGGCGCACGGATCAACCGATTTGAATGGTTCAAAAAATATTCGATTCCTATTGATAGGGAATAGAGCTGATTAGTTTTTGGCAAAGGCAGGTCCAGCCGTTACGGAGATACGGAGCAAAAAGTGCAGAAAATAGAAATCGAGTTTTTGAGAGAACGGAGTATCCGATTTGAATGATCTAAAAAACATTCAATTAGTAATTATTGGAAAAAGTGTTTATTAGTTTTTGGCAAAGGCAGGCCCAGCCATTTCGAAGATACGGAGCTAAATGTGCAAAAAATGACAGTTTTTGAGAGAACTAAGCGTCCGATTTAATTGATTCAAAGAACTTTCTTTTTGTCTTAACAAAATAATTGATTTTGTAAAAAAAAAATTTCTTGTTTCAACTTTTTTTTTCAATTTTTTTTTTCAAAGAAAGTTTTTATTGTATATCGAAAATCATTCAGATTTTATTTTTAATCCTGACTAGAGTTCTAATATACTTTAAACAAATAATTTCATCTTTGCAAAGAAAATGTTACAATATTGATAATAATCTATTTGAAAACATTCAGTATTCCTCGAACATTTCGTTACGATACGGGAAATTCCAGCAATTTGCCTTAAGGCACGATGCCATACACCCCACTAGTTAACATTTTTATATTGTTTAAATAGTTTTGAATTGATGTCATAAATACTACTTAATGAGCCCAATATATGTAGAATCTTACATGCATCAGAAAATGCATGTTAGACTGTGCGATCAGCATAAAATTGTTCAATGTTATAAAGTCAAATAGTGAGGAAGTCAAAGTAACCATCGATGGAACTTGATCTAATAGAAATGCCACAAGTGTATTAGTAAAATCCGTTTGAAAGCATAATTGCAAGTACATATTTATGTCATTATGTCAAAATCCGAGAAATGCAAATAAGAGTCATACAAATACTTTTAGATGTAACACTTTTTATGTTTAAGTTTTTATGGGCTCGGCCGTAGGTAAGCGGTTAAGAGCGACGGGACTTGTTTCAGAGGTCCCGGGTTCGATACCCACTTGGAGCAGCCTGCTGTCAGGCAACAGTGACAACGATTTTCACTTCGAAATATAAATAGCAATATGTTTCCAAGTGAAAATAGCCCTCACCCGGCATTGTTGCACCATACTTGCCCTATTACAGAAAATTTATCATACAGAGATGTGACAACTGTTTGGGTTGTCAACGTAGTTTGTAAGATTAATCATAACAGCTCATAGAACCCATAAGTTCTGATCGCTGTTCAAATACAATTATAAAAAAAAATATAAAAAAAAGTTTTTATAGATACAAATATATTATGTTTATTATGTATCTATAAAATATTTTGTATCTTGTTTTAAAGATGATCAAAATTCCAGAATCAATTCCAGTATTAATGTATATTTCTGTTATTACTATATTTTGACGGCGATTTTATTATAAAAGATGTTTATTAATTTGTTTATAACATATCATTTCAGGCGTTGTTGCATCGAATGATGGCGAATCCTCCTCAGGGGAGCAGCACGAATATCAACCACCCCGAACTTCAGATCCATTCCATTCAGGAGATACGATCCGATATAATCCAGAAACCGCGAACCCGAATGTTAATACTGAAAACCGTGATATTTCTAAGAATTCTGGCATTGAGCAGCCTTCATATCAACATTATTGCGCACCCAATAATGCTCGAAATTTAGTTTGGAATTGGACTCGCGTGAATGAAGTAAAAGTTCAACCTTGTCCAGGCGGCGCCACAGGTTTGGCTCGATGGCGCTGCGTTCCTGTACCTAACAGATATTACAGCACTGCAGGAACCGACAATACCGAAAAGTATGCCACACGGTGGTACCCTGAAACCCCAGACTTGAGCGAGTGTCGAAGTGTTTGGCTAAATAGTTTGGAGTCGAGAGTTAATGAAGGCGAATCGTTAATTGCGATCACTAATGATCTGTCGCAAGTGACTAGCAGCAAGACTTTATACGGAGGTGATATGATGACCACAACAAAAATTATTAAGAAAATGGCCCAAAAAATGGCTGTCGATATACAGACATTCCCAGGTTAGTAATAATTTCATTACTAAATGAAGTCTTTTTTTACATTTTTGTTTTGTTTTTGAATGTATTTGTTCCTACAATAATACATTTTTTTACAGATCAACGGCAAAGAGAAGCTATAGTGACCGATCTCCTTCATGGAGTGGTATTGACTGGAAGTAATTTGCTAGATAGTTCACAATATCCGTCTTGGATGGATTTGAGTCATGACGATCAGATGCGAGTTGCAACATCTTTGCTCATCGGTCTAGAGGAAAATGCATTTCTTCTAGCTGATACAGTTATTAGAGAGAGGACTGTAACTCAAACTGTGAAAAATATACGTAAGTGATAAGTTTATTGCATAATATGATTAAAATATTTTGTATGTTAATTATTAAAAGTCTGTCTAGTTTAGCAAAGTTAAGAAATTATGATAATTATTCGAAAAATTCATTTCCAGTTTTATCCGTGCGTGTACTAGAAACTAGAAACATTGGTACTGAAGTCTTTCCATCAGCAAAATCGTTTGACCATTGGACTGCGAGCAACGATTTTATTCAATTACCACGAGAAGCAGTACTGGAAAATAGTGAGGGTGGGCTCGTGCGTTTAGTGTTTGTGGCATTCGACAGACTAGAACAAATTTTGAAGCCGCCCAGCGAGGACCAACTCCAAATGGCGAAAGTAGCTGATGGTTACCAGAAAATGAATGTAACACGAGTGCTTAACAGTAAAGTGATATCAGCTAGTTTAGGAAAAGGCCGGCACATTCAGCTTTCGCAGCCTATAAAATTATCTCTCAGGCACCTCAAGACGGAAAATGTCAGTAATCCATCGTGTGTCTTCTGGGATTACACAGTAAAGTAAGTTGATTGGCCATGAATTCATTGATTGATTTTTTTACTCTTGTAATGTTTTGTATTAGGATACTCCCTTAACACATTTGAAGTAAAAGAAAATAATGTTTAAATTCATGTTTTAATATCTCGGCTTGTTAGCTATTAAAAAAGTGTTTGCTAATATATTATATTTATTATTTCCAACAGCGTTTGGTCCGAAGAAGGTTGCCGCGTCGAGTCCACCAATCAGACCCATACCACGTGCCTGTGTGACCATTTGACAAATTTTGCGATTTTGATGGACGTGCATTCGACGACGTTATCGCCGGCTCATCAAGTCGCTTTACAGATCATAACATACATTGGATGTATAATATCAGTTGTCTGTTTAGTTTTGGCTATCGTTACATTCCAGCTATTCAAAGGTCTTAAGGTAAGCGACCCGGACTCCCCTGATATTCATAATGACGGTTCGGACGTTATGCACAGAACGTCTCCATCGCCCACAAATTTTCATTCGCTTAACTTGGGCTCAAATCAGAATTGCGACATCCACAATCATTTAGTTTCGACGTATTTACATTATCAACACGCACAAAATTTTTACACCAGAGAGGAAATCCCAATGAATGACTTGAGGTAGCATACTTATATGGGTCAGCGTATATATAATTTTAAATCTGTCTATGATTAATGCCGCCCATTTAAAGATTTCAATAAAATTGTTATTGGGTTTTGATAAAAGTTAAAAAAACAAATTATTATTGCAACTTAGAAATTTTTATTTATTATATTAAAATCATTTTGTCATTTATGAATATGACGAATTGTACAGTAAAGCTTTGGCGAGAGTTAATTTTATAGATTATTACCAGTCTTTTTTACCAAAAGCTTTAAATTATATAATTTTATTAAGAATGCTAGAAACTAGTTTTCTAAAATATTGAAGCAATTGTACAAAAGATTTTATATGAAGTCATTTATTGATAGGAATTTGTGATACTATATATAGTATATTTTGTCATCCTAACATAGTGTTATATGTGACTAATATTTATGTAAATAACAATAATCGACTGATAATCCATACGTTTTTTAAAAACACTTAAAATAGTATACTATCTCAATATCATAATTTTGTAAATAAAACCTTGTGTAAAAATACCGATGTATTTATTATGCAAATTTTGTAATATAATAATTACTATTAAATTGTGCTTTTGTAAGTCAAGTTATTTAATTGCATGTGCTTTGAATGTGTATTGTGTTTTTAATGTCATATTTCCCTAATAAATGTGTTCAACATAAAGATTTTTTTTATTAACTACATGTGTGCTAATTTATTTATCTTGAACTATTGCATTGAGAGACTAAGTTGTGAGAAAATACTGTAATTCGTTTGAAATGAGCAACTTCGTTTTAATTACATTTTTGTATATGAAGTATCATTAAATTGTAATTATTTTTTATATTTATGGTATTTTAATAATTGTAAGTACTGCATGATTAAAAATATTATTCTTGAAGAAATTATATATCCATAGAAGTTATTAAATTATATACGTTGATTTCAACAAAATGGTAAAATAGTTTTTAAAATGTTAACATTAAATTACAGTTATATTAATAAAAATGTGCTGCTTTTTTGATAATATTTTTCAATATTTTACCGAAGAAGTTGCTGTGTGTTATTCTTAACGATAAATGATAAAAAAAAATTGTTGTTAGTATGGTGAATACTAATCAACAATTCAATACTAACTAATCATCCGGCATCAATTTTTATTTTTGTGTTCAAAAATTCATCCTTGACTAAAATTTTTCTTCAATTTTTGAAGCATTTTTGATTTGTTAACATTGCTTATTTGTGTGCACATATTTGATGTAGTATATATTATAATAGGTATATCTTAAATGTGAGTTTTTACAAACGGCATGCATACATCTGAACTAGATTTGTATGACATAGAATTTAAATTTGTTTCAGTCGGATCGAACAACCATTCACAAAAATTTGTGTGTTTGCCTGCTTCTGGCAGAACTAGTGTTTGTTGCTGGAATAAACCAGACGGCTATTCCGGTGCTGTGTGGAATTATTGCTGGCCTACTACATTTCTTCTTCCTCTGTGCATTTTCTTGGATGTTCTTGGAAGGTAAAAACAGTAAAAAAATATTTGAGTTAAATTGCACCACATTTTTTATTTAAATTAAATTATCTTATTAAAAATTGCAATTTTTCTGAATACTATCAAGAGATTTAAAATTGCTGTATATACACATCTTTTGCATTTGTTTTCATATTATCTTAAGTAGTAGTAGTATTTTAGTAATCCTGCAACATATCTACGACTCAGGTGTATTATAATTCAATTATTAATTATATTAATATGCTCATTTTCAGTTCACAATCATATTTCGACATACTAATGTGATCTTTTAATATTTCCAGGTTTCCAGTTATACGTAATGTTAATTGAAGTATTTGAGGCAGAAAAATCACGTATACGATGGTATTACACTGTGGCTTATGGAGCCCCTTTTATCATAGTCGCTATATCAGTTATTGTTGATCCATTCAGCTATGGTACTCCTCGATATTGTTGGTTGCGTGCTGACAATTTCTTCATATTCAGTTTTGTGGGACCAGTGATGGCTGTTATACTTGTGAGTGTTGTAATTATTTATTTAGATGCTTAATATTTAAGTGTGCATACGTATATTTGAATGAACAATTCTAATTTGTTATATGATTTTTTATTTATAGGCAAACTTAGTTTTCCTGAGTATGGCATTATTCATGATGTGCAAACATGCTAATTCTACTGTATCTATGAAGAATAAAGAACATTCTCGACTAGCCAGCCTAAGGTCGGTATTGTTTTAATTTTACTGAATTCAGAATATTTTTTTTTTTTTAAATTGAATTGAAAACTATTATATTACTTTATAGAGCGTGGCTTAGAGGAGCAGTAGTCTTAGTATTTCTACTGGGACTAACATGGACTTTTGGTCTATTATATCTTAATGAAGAGAGTGTTATCATGGCTTATATATTTACTGCTCTGAATTCCTTGCAGGGAATGTTTATATTTTTGTTTCACTGTATACAGAATGAAAAGGTATCACATCACTTGTTATATATTTATATATATATATATATATATATATATATAAATTGCTTGCTTTGTTTACTTTATAAGAACTATTTTTTTTAAATTAAGATACAAATATAAATTGGTATTTAAAATATGAATTACCCGTAGTAAATATAATGGATGCATATCATATACGATGGTTATGCTATTTGCGAAAAAAATTTAAATCTTTCAGTTGTCATATTTATCAGACTGATTAAGTTTAAGAACTTACGAGGCTTAATTTTTTATTAGAAATATATAGCCAAAGATATTCTGGTATTATATAATAATCACCCTAACTGGAAACAAATATTTATTTAGGCAGACGACATTTTCTATTATATCATTTACAACTTTGAAATTTTTAATGAAATATAATAAGATTTATTCATCAAACTCGTGCAAAATAAAATAATTTACCAAATTTTTTGCATAAAAAATTATTAATATAATTTTTCCGACTAAATTTAGTTATTTTGGAGATTTTATTTGGTCAACTAAAGAAATAATGCTATAATTACATTTGATGCATTAAAATTCTTTTAATTATTTTCAAAGATAAAAGTGTATTATGAGTTTGCTTTTCTTCTTGTGTGATAGAGTATGCTATTTTTTTATATCTGCAAATTAAATATAAAAAAATGCAAAATTACATGTAATAAAATTGTTCAGGTTTTGAAAGAATACCGCAAGTTTATCAGACGTCATTCATGGCTACCAAAGTGTCTTCGTTGCTCCAAGACGACTGGTTCCACAGGCTCAGGATCATGCACAGCAGGTGTGGGCAATGCATCAGCCGGCGTTGGGTCAGGAAAAGACTCCAATAACCAGTCCGCTCCTAATACGGATAGCACTGGACTGACGGGAAGCGCAGATGCCTCAGGAACGCATCAGAGACACAATCAGCAAACCCTTGTCAATAGCGTTAGTACACCAAATATTGTCATCAATAATCTCAACCTATCGAATATGCGCCCGAGTCAGATCGGCGACCAGCATCATACCAGACTCTCAAACTACAACAGACAGCAGCAAGGTATCTTCTCCTCAAATCAGACCGGTTTCATTTATTAATCCTTCTATACGCTAATCTTCCTAGCTGTGCAATGGTGATTTTGTCACATGTATCATGATGATGGAGAATATGCAAAGCTTTTTTGATCACCTTTACTGCAATATGAATAAATGAATTAATTATTTAATAATTGTTTCAGAAATTATCTCACAATTGGGGTAATATTTCTACATTATCTCTATTAAAAGGAATGAAATTAAAATTATTTCAGTGATTTCAAAATATTATTGTAACTTAGATATTTCTTTAAAACTATAAAAAGATATAAAATTACTTTTATCAGTTTATAGCAAAAACCAAGATACTCATAAAAATATAATTTATTTAATGAGTGCATATTTTTCATTGTCAAAAGAACCCTAAATTTAACATTTAATCAACCGGTCTATATGGGTGTAATGCTGACCTTATAAACGCTCCTTTCCCCATGTCTTAAAACAATGGTATGGTTCACATATTAAATCCTTCTTACACATTGCTGATATTAAGTTTTTTGCTTTTAAAGTCTGGAATTAATACTTATTATTAATATCTAAACTTTATGACTACTTCTCAAACATCGAATTTTTATTCTGCTTTATAATTATTTCTGTACTCTCATTGTTAATATAAAAAGTGCTCTTACTATATCACATCATACTTCTAGTAAAACTCTCATTCAATAGACATTTCTATCTTCGCTTTTTGTATATATTTTTTCTTTTATATGTTTTGTTCATTTTAAATAAAATGAACATTGTAATTTGAGCACTGTTAGTGAGATTTTGTATTGGTTAACTCAACTAACCAAATTTACACTAACATGGTTTTAGTTGTTTTTAAAATATTTTTATTATTTCTTCATTGCTATTTAAATTTAAAATTGTTATTTATTTCATCTGATTTGATTTTGACCAGTTCAAATTTAACATACTCGTAAATATGTGTGGCAAAGATCTATCAATAAATTTCAATGAACATTTGAATATTTTATAATGATTGAAAACATCTGAAAATTAAATTTTTCCAAATTAAGGATTGGGAAACTGTTTGAACAAGTTTGAGAGTCTCGGTAAATAATTAGTGTCTTAATATACTTACATTATATATATATATATATATATATATATATATATATATATAAATTATACATAGAATATAAATGTAAGATAATTATCTATTTGTTTTAACCACTTAACATATGTAGTAGTAATAATTTCATTTGTTATAGTCCTTAGTATTTATTGTTTTTTTATCAATATTGTTTGTTGTTATTGTTTATGTATTCTATTATAATTTAGTTTAGAGGAGTAAACATGTCACTAATATTGTTATAAATATTTAAGTTTTTGGTTTAATACATAGCAATTTAGTATTAACTGTTTGAGTGGTAATTATCAGAAGTTACTGCATATATTTCTTTATCAATAATATAAATATTTCATTTTGTACTTTCAAGTAAATTTCTAATTTAATATGATATCAACTGTAACAATATTAGTTGCATTGCTTTACACCAAGCTTGCTATTATAATATATGGTGATGGAATTTCTATGAGCTACTTTGCTTTCAGCAGTATGCACTCCAAAGCGAATGGGAATGTCGTGGATACAACACAATGAATCAAATGAACAAAACTTGCAACAGTCAAATAGACCAAGGAATTGGTCAATCTTGCATATATTCCAATTCAGATCTCAATCGGGATATTATGATGTCTCACGAATGTCACGATCAAACTATTGATCAAATTCACTCAGACGACCCCAATTCTAATTCTTCTCTATCAATCAATGTACAATCCGCAAATGTTTCTACTTTACCCTATACAAGAAAAAGTATAAAACACAACGGTGGTACATTGCATCAAAACATCCCAAAATCAGCAACAACCACTTGGGGACCTAATAATAAACCACTTGTGTGGCAGGTGAGATCAAACAAGGTGAAGTTAAGGGGGTATTCTGTTAAAAAAATGATTTTTTACAAAGTAGCGACTGTCTGAAAAAAAAAATTTGCTACTTATTTTGATATTCTCGAAATTTTTATAAATAGTAAAATTCGGAATTTGAGGATGAACATAGTTTAAAATGAAGAGAAGTCTATAAAGAAGATTCTATGAACATTTTTAGTGAATTGGTCTCGTAGAAGTTGAGAAATTGTGGGTATCGTATCAAATAAGGCTGTTTAGAGAATAACGCTCTTAAAGTTTCGCGGCGAAAGGAAACAAAGGAGGATTATCCGGGTCAAATAGCTATATCTTCGAAAATAATTTAAAATTTGAAAAATCCTTTTGTACACAATCTTGCAATTGAAAATATGCAAAACATAAAATTGAATTTTTAAATACTCTAGACCAGAATACCCCTTTAAATTAAACTTGAATTTCATAAAATAATATAAACAATACATGGAAAAATAATTTTTGTTCAGATTTTGCTGTTTTATAATTATATTGAAATCTATTTTGAAAGTTATATTGTTGATTTTTATATAATGTTTTGGATTAATTACTGTAGTAAATAATTTTTGTGGATTTTACTTAATTTAAGAAGATTACATGGATGTGAAATATAGCAGTCAGAAATTTGGGTTGTGAGGTTTACCGAGTAATGTGTTTTATAAATTTTCTTCATAATATTTACTTTCTTAGGCTTTCGATGCATGTCTATTTGCCAAAATCTTCAACACTTGTCTATGCTATAGATTATTTCTGCTATTTTCTTTTCTTTATGTAAATTCTTAAATTAGTATTCTAAAGGTTTTCTTATTTATTGGTGACTGTTAGATTGGTGCAGGCCAATTTTTGAATATATAATGTCAATATCAATAACTAAGTTGACTTGAAGTACGAAATTAATATATCTTTATATGTTGCAGAACATTTCTTATAAGTCCTACAGTCGTGATTCTGGTCATGGTGGATCCGAGCAAGAAGAATCACCTCGACTTCACGAGCTCTCCGGCATTCCAGCAAATAACAAAGAAGGCAGGGAAGGAAGGGAAGGAAGGGACAGTCGCAGGCACCACATAATAACACCGGCTGAATATCATGCCACACCTGAATATATGCAAGGGGGACTTCATGCGCAAGTTATCGGTCTGCCGCAGGCCGCCCCTCGACAATTAGTCAACGGTGGGATATCGCGAAAAAGTTCGAGAGCCCCCTCCCCATGGAACCATATGTATTCAGAAATTCGTGACGGACGACGCATACCCGAAGACGACCCTGTTTACGAGGAGATCGAGCGTGGCGAAATGATGGTCTCCGATGTGAGCGACGACGATATAAGGCGGCAGAGTGATATGAGTCGTCAATCATCGCGTTCCTACGGCGATCATCGGCCATTGATACCTTACAGCCCTGTCCAGGGGCCGGTCCCCGCCGAACGGTCATCAACCAAACCATGGAATTACGGACCGACCGCCGAACAGGCTCGTTCTTTGGCCGCTGTGCTCGATGGGGATACTGTTGTTTGCCATTTGGAGCCACAGGAGTTGTACTTACGTGATTCTTATCATTCTCGAACGATAATTTTGCCTCCCTATAGTGAGTGTTAAACTTTTCTGCAAAGTGCATTTAGAGAACATACATTCAAGTTATGTGCAATGTATTAATACCGTTTCTTGTTCTAAAGATAGGTTTGTTTTACATGTTTTTTGTGATATTTAGTATGTTTAAACCAGAAAGTAGTGTATGGCATAATATTGTAATTCTATATGCAATGGGACATACGATGAACTTGATTAATTAATAATTATGTGTATTATAGACTTCAGTGTGCTAGTTATATATATATATATATATATATATATATATATATATATATCTTTTATACACACGCAAATATGTACATATACCTTAAATAAATGTATATGTTGAATATTAGATCGAGGCCAGCTCATACCTTAAAATGCGATCCGCTGAATTAATATAGTATAATATATTAGATCGAAAAGTTATTTTCATTGCCAGATGTTGATTTATTTTGTTTTACATAAATTTAGTTTTGGATATTTATTTATAGTATTAGGAAGGGAAATGTAGCTTTAACACTGATATATTATACATATACATATATACATATATATATATATATATATATATATATATATATATATATATGTTATATTTGGTACTGCAAAATTCTTTAAAGATATTAAAAATATAATCTTTTAGATATATAAAGAATATATAAATTTATATCATTGATAATCCCAAAGAGAGATTTGATTTTTATGTTAATTATACCTAATACTAAGAGCTATTGAGCTAAAAGCAATTCAAGAATCTATATATGGGCACTTGAACTATATGACATGATGTGTTTTATGATATCACCTATTTTATTAAACAGAAAATCAAAATGCTGTTTGTAAAACTTGACAGAAAATATTATTTCAAAATTCTCATTGTGAAATGTTGTCAACCTATGTGTTATCGATGAACAATGTCTTTTCCATATTGTCGATATCTGTACATTTAAAATTCTGAGTATTATATTAGAAATGTTCATATTAAAATGTTGTCTTATGCATGTTATACACATTATGTACATGTGTCTGAATTTATGTATGACAAAACTCCACCTAATATCGTATTTATAGAACAAATAAGACATTTCCTCCGTTTAATTTATCATATATAGACAGAAAATACAGTTTGTGGTTTTTATATTATCTGAGATAATATTAGGTGGTCATTTAGTTTATATTGCATAATACCAATGTATTAATATAATTGAAGTGGAGTCAAAACTAGTTATTGTAGATTACGAATATATATTATATTTACTTTCAAAGCACATGTCAAATATTTTCTGTGAAAGAATGAGAACATTAATTTTTCCATGGTGTGAAATTAAAAAAATATTAGTCACCTATTTCCATTGTTCATAAGGCTAAGAACCCATAAATTGTAGTTCTCAATCTTCTACAGTGGCAAATTAACAAGCTATAAGCTTAAATTTTGTATTATATTGATAATCTTAATATTTATGTTCAAAAAAATATGTATTAAGATAAAGTTATTGTGGTTTTATTTATAGTGGAATAAGCATTTTTACACAGATATACATATGTATATACACATATTTGTAATTGTCGATATAATCAAATTGCAGAGGTTCTGACATTATTGGTTGAGAATGGGCGTCTAAAATCATTGTATAAACATTTAGTATACTAATAATTTTATCTATGTAAGTAAGTAAAAATAAATTATTAATTATTGGATTCACTGTGAATTAGTTCTTATACAATAAAATTGTTTCCGGATAGAAGTGATTCATAATTTCTAATGTCATTACTAAACTTGCTATAAAATTGAACATCATCGATTGATTTAATTAGTGCATCAGGTTATTATATATTAATTATGCAATATTTGTTGAGTTACTTTATTTATATGAGAAATTATGAAATAGTTCTTTGGTTTATTATTATTAATTATTTAATTAATTATATATACATGCAATCAATTCCATCATTTATTGACTAAATCATTTGTTAAGTGCATAAGATTAATCTAATATAAATAATTATAAATATTATGTAATATATGATTTTGTTGAAATATTCTTTTGCATATATTTTTTTGAATTATTTTTTTAGTTTTTGAAATTTAATTTAATTTAATGATATTGTTTGGGAATAGTGCACTATTCCCGCATGCTGATTAGCTTTTGGCAAAGATTGGCTGAGTGCTTTTTTGCTTTTAAATGTTATTTTTCTTTTGAAGATTTGATTGATCTTAATATACAAGAAGTGGTGGGATGGTTAAACCTAATTAAAATTGGATATAATGGTCTGTGGTTTTAGGGAATACAAACCAGTATCCATGCACTATAACATATACAATTACAGATATTAAAAATCTATGTGAAAGTTTTTAAATATTATTTTTCTTTCAAAAGTTTTATTGAAAATTATCATACGAAAAGTGGTAGGATGGTAAAAATTTATTAAAATCTGGGATAATGGTCTGCGCTTTTAGGCCATACAAAGTGTATGACCTAAAATAGTGTATATTTATGCACTGTGTGTTAATACAATAACAGATATTTAAGTCTGTTTGAAAATTTTTAAATGTTATTTATCTTTCAAAGGTTTTATTGAATCTTAACATACAAAAACATACAAAAATTCATTAAAATTTGAAATAATGGTCTGCGGTTTTAGGGCATACATATGCTACACACTTATATACCTTTGAAACACTATAATTTAAATATATAAGCATGATAAGCAATGATAATTTATACTATTACAGATATTATAAGTTTATTGGGAAGTTTTTAAATGTTGATTTTCTTTTAATTTATTAATTTAAAATCAAATTTATTTTGTTTCCAGTGATAGCGAAGACTTTATTTTTGAAATAAAAATTAAATTATATTGTAAAATTTATCTATGGTGAAGTCAACTCTACATGAGCTACTACTATATGATTTTAATTTCACTTGAGTTTTAATTAACTTCCCGTAGGGTAGTTATAGTAATGGGTTGAAAATCGAAAATGAAAATTTTTGCATAACTTCACATTTTGAAGGTTTCTGAACATTTAGGCATACCTCAGCAAAAATGGATGTGTGCGTGTGTGTATTTTGTATGTCCGCATTTTTTTCGTCCACGTTTTCGGACGCACGGATCAACCGATTTGAATGATTAAAAAAACATTCGATTCCTATTGATAGGGAGATGTGCTGATTAGTTTTTGGCAAAGGCAGGCCCAGCCGTTACGGAGATACGGAGCAAAGAGTGCAGAAAAAAATCGAGTTTTTGGGAGAACGGAGTGCCCGATTTGAATGATCTAAAAAGCCATACAAAGTGTATGACCTAAAATAGTGTATATTTATGCACTGTGTGTTAATACAATAACAGATATTTAAGTCTGTTTGAAAATTTTTAAATGTTATTTATCTTTCAAAGGTTTTATTGAATCTTAACATACAAAAACATACAAAAATTCATTAAAATTTGAAATAATGGTCTGCGGTTTTAGGGCATACATATGCTACACACTTATATACCTTTGAAACACTATAATTTAAATATATAAGCATGATAAGCAATGATAATTTATACTATTACAGATATTATAAGTTTATTGGGAAGTTTTTAAATGTTGATTTTCTTTTAATTTATTAATTTAAAATCAAATTTATTTTGTTTCCAGTGATAGCGAAGACTTTATTTTTGAAATAAAAATTAAATTATATTGTAAAATTTATCTATGGTGAAGTCAACTCTACATGAGCTACTACTATATGATTTTAATTTCACTTGAGTTTTAATTAACTTCCCGTAGGGTAGTTATAGTAATGGGTTGAAAATCGAAAATGAAAATTTTTGCATAACTTCACATTTTGAAGGTTTCTGAACATTTAGGCATACCTCAGCAAAAATGGATGTGTGCGTGTGTGTATTTTGTATGTCCGCATTTTTTCGTCCACGTTTTCGGACGCACGGATCAACCGATTTGAATGATTAAAAAAACATTCGATTCCTATTGATAGGGAGATGTGCTGATTAGTTTTTGGCAAAGGCAGGCCCAGCCGTTACGGAGATACGGAGCAAAGAGTGCAGAAAAAAATCGAGTTTTTGGGAGAACGGAGTGCCCGATTTGAATGATCTAAAAAACATTCAATTTGTGATGATTGGGAGAAGAGGTGATTAGTTTTTGGCAAACGCAGGTTCAGCCATTTTGAAGATATAGAGTTAAATGTGCAAAAAATGGAAGTTTTTGAGGCAACTAAGCGTCCGATTTGAATGATTCAAAGAACTTTTAACTTGTTTTAACACAATAATTGTTTTTGGAAAAAAAATGTTTCAAATTTTTTTTTGTATATCAAAAATAATTCAGATTTTAATTTTAATTCTGACTAAAGTTCCAAATCTCACTTATATACTTTAAATAAATGATTTTATTTTGTAATTTAGTTTATATAATTCTTATAAATATTAGACAATGTTACAGTATTTATAATAAGCTTTTTGAAAACATTTAATATTCCTCGAACATTTCGATACGGTACGGGAAGTTCCGGCAATTTGCCTTAAGGCACGATGCCATACACCACTAGTTTTGGAACCAAATTGTTAGTAAAAACTTACAAACTGTCACAATTTTAAGATAAATTATCATCATACTCTTTGAAATAATGTATTTACATTACTATATAAGCTAACCACAACGGTGTTTAAAATGAAACGTTTGAAATTGCCGCGCCGTGTTTAAAATGAAACGTTTGAAATTGCCGCGCATGAATATTTTTGTTTAGCAAATACTTGCACAATATTTGATTAATTTCTTGATAATTTACATTTGTCATTATCTCTAGAATGACTTCAACACCCAAGTTGACTGAGGCAGGAGAGAAGCTCCTTGTATTCGACTCTTTGGCCACTTGGGCCTTGCAAAATGATTGCTTCCAAACTCGACGTTTGGGAGCATTTTTCTTACTAAAAAAAATGCATTAGTCATACTTTTTTATATCGTTTACCCATGACTAATACAAATACTTGCACAATATTTGATTAATTTCTTGATAATTTACATTTGTCATTATCTCTAGAATGACTTCAACACCAAGTTGACTGAGGCAGGAGAGAAGCTCCTTGTATTCGACTCCTTGGCCACTTGGGCCTTG
Organism: Ctenocephalides felis; assembly: GCF_003426905.1. Taxonomy (NCBI): domain Eukaryota; kingdom Metazoa; phylum Arthropoda; class Insecta; order Siphonaptera; family Pulicidae; genus Ctenocephalides; species Ctenocephalides felis. Next base: position 163,140,147 of record NW_020538040.1, read on the forward strand.
CAAAATGATTGCTCCCAAATTCGACGTTTGGGTGCATTTTTCTTACTAAAAAAATGCATGAGTCATACTTTTTTCTATTGTTTACTCATGACTAATACAAATACTTGCACAATATTTGATTAATTTCTTGATAATTTACATTTGTCATTATCTCTAGAATGACTTCAACACCAAGTTGACTGAGGCAGGAGAGAAGCTCGTTGTTGTCGACTTCTTTGCCACTTGGTGTGGCCCCTGCAAAATGATTGCTCCCAAACTCGAGGAATTGGCAGCTGAGTTCAGCACCAGTATTGTTATCTTGAAGGTAATTTTTAGAAATAATTACGGTAACACCTTGTTTATCCGGACCGCAACCGCAACCAATTTCTACGTATGTACATACCTACAATTTGAATTTTTGCATGATTAATGCATTTTACTATATGTATGTAATGTAATACAAGAATGTATGTATGTAAATACATAGGAACGTGTTAATTTCTTAATAAACATTAATTTTCATTGATATCTATGTATGTATTTGTGTATTATTTTAATAAATACACATATTCTTCCATTAATCACATGAGGTTTTTAGGGGGAGGGAGGAGTATAGTAAAATAATAGCTGTATTTAGATTTCACCTATTTTTTTAATCCACACATTTTCAAAAAAACTAATTCTTTGTTCATATTTTTTTTATTTAACTTGTTTTTTTTTTTGACTTCTTACTATTTCTTAAACAAAATTCTTTGTATTATATTCTGATTTTAATTATTGAAAGCGACATAATAATTTTATATTATTTATTTTTAAAATGTTTAACAATTTTAATGAAGCATTCAAACTGTTCCTTGCAATAAATTTTTTTTGAGAAGTGAGTTGCATACACGGTGTGCAATCATCTTTTTTATGCAAATTTGCTTACGAATTGGGTGATTTCCATAGTAAACAAGTTTCTTCTTAAAAATAAACAATAAACAAGAAACATTCGCTTCTGGGGACCGCGTTCGAAAAAAAATATCTATCTCGAATGGGTAAATGCAGTGGTTTTCAACCTTTTTTGCTCTGAAAATTTGTTTTGCCCCCTTCAATTTTTTCAACAATAGAATTTTATAAATACTCAACTGAAACAACTACAAATTAATAAGCAATATTATGTAAAAATATGCGTAAAAACTAAGTTTTTTTATTTTTTAATATTTCAAAAGTTTTGGGTTATTTTCGAAAAGTTGGAAACCGCTGGGTTAATGGATGCCCCCTTACACATTTGCTTGTGTAATGTGATATTCGACTCGCCTTATAAACAATTTTAGGTATTGCAACCAATTTAAAAATAAAATGACTGAATTTTTGAACATTGCTGAAAATTTTACTGTTCGTGAACGTGTTAAAATAAATTTACAAAAATTTATTCATGGAGATCAAACATATTTCATTAAATCTAAAATGAAGTTTACAGAATCTAATTATCACTGGTTATTGGGTTTTTTGTTAATTTTGAAGAGGATTGGACTGTTAGTCGTCATTATAGTAAGTTTGCCTCAGAATTCGAGATACCCAGCTGTAGGTCTGTAAATACTTGTATTTTGTACTCCAAAAGTTGACTCAAAACCTACATATGTTGCGTACACCCTGCCATATGTAGTTTTGAGACAACTTTTAGGGTGCAAAATATAAGTATTTAGATTTACAGTTAGGTATCTCAAATTCCGAGATTTTTATCTAATGTAGGCTTAAATGACTGGACTATTTCTTTTCTATATTCATGATATTGTGGAAGTTAAACTAGTTCCATGAGCAACTTTCATGCAAAACATTTTTGGAGTGGTTTTTATTTATGTAACTTACTTTTATTTTTCGATAACACCTCTTCTTTTGTTGGGAATTTTCTCTATCTCTTGCTTCTCCTTAATCTAATTTATCTTGTCAACTAACTTTTAAGAGTTATAACCTTTATCAACAATTTTATGCACCCTACATATCATTAATACACAATACAGAAAACAAAAAATGCGACTAATTAAGTTCTTAGGTGGAAAAAACAAAATTGTTTGTATTTCTAATTTTGCTCTCATCTCTATATAACATATTGTTCGTTTAGCTGCTTATATCTCATAATACTTACGTTAGGTCACTCATAAGTTGATGTATTGCTATATCATTGTCATAAGTACTGCACGCTTAGATCGTTAAAGTTTTAATTATACTACTTTGCTTTATTTAGAATTATTTTGTAGTAAATACCTTAATTGATTTTCAAGTTAAATTCACCTGTTTGCATTTATTCATTAAGATAATTTAATGTTAATACTATATTACAAGTATGATACGCTAAAATCACTAAGTTTCTCATAACTGATAACCTTAACTATGTTGGTTACTACAGAATAAATTTATTATAGGTTGACGTGGATGAATGCGAAGAATTAGCTGCCCAGTACCAAATATCTAGCATGCCAACATTCGTGTTCCTGAAAAACGGAACCACCGTAACCACGTTCACTGGTGCGAACTACGACAAAGTTCGGGAAACCATTACTTCTAATTTATAAATCTTTATGCTGAGTGCCTGCTATAGATGTTTAGGCTTAGATTTCAAAATTTTAATGTTTCAGAAAATTGTTCATGTTTGCACAAATTATATGTATATATTTTTTCTTAACTTCAAATCCTAAAATTACTTCATTGTGCTATTTTATTCATTAAGCGTATTCTACATAGATCACATAGTGTCTTTATCAGTGAGCAGTTCATAGTATATTTAAGCTAATATATTTTTTGTTACTGTATGAGTTCATAAAGGTTATAACACAATTTTCAGTGTTTTTACTTTCCTACTATTTTTCAGCATTGTAACTTATAATTATTAGATTCATTTTGGCTACAATCTACCAAAACTTATAACTGTTTCCAAACAAAATATGCAATGATCAGTATTGCATAAACAATTTAGCCAATTTGTAATACAAGTACAGAATAATACATTGTCCTTGGGTTGTAACTTGTGTGTGCCTGAATTCCTAATGTTTCATTTCATTAGTAACTTATCTTTAACAATAAACTAATCTAGTCTTTGAAAAGTAATCATTTTCTAATATCTTTCAAGATATTTACAAGTAATTTTTTTTTGGGACTTAAATGTAACTTTTAATTACTAAATTCATTTTGGCTACAATCTACAAAAACTGGTAACTGTTTCCAAACAAAAATTGCAATGATCAGTATTGCATAAGCAATTTAGCCAATTTGTAATACAAGTACAGAATACTATTTTCTTTGGGCTGTAACTTGTGTGTCTGAATTCTTAATGTTTCATTTTATTAGTAACTTATCTTTAACAATGAACTAATCTAGTCTTTGAAAAGTAATCATTTTCTTACATCTTTCAAGATATTTACAAGTAATTTTTTTTTTGGGTTTTAAATGTAACTTTTAATTACTAGATTCATTTTGGCTACAATCTACCAAAACTGGTAAGTGTTTCCAAACAAAATTTGCAATGATCAGTATTGCATAAACAATTTAGCCAATTTGTAATACAAGTACAGAATAATACTATTTTCCTTGGGTTGTAACTTGTGTGTGTCTGAATTCTTAATGTTTCATTTTATTAGTAACGTATCTTTAACAAAAAACTAATCTAAATTTTGGCTACAATCTTCAAAAACTGGTAACTGTTTCCAAACAAAAATTGCAATGATCAGTATTGCATAAGCAATTTAGCCAATTTGTAATACAAGTACAGAATACTATTTTCTTTGGGTTGTAACTTGTGTGTCTGAATTCTTAATGTTTCATTTTATTAGTAACGTATCTTTAACAATAAACTAATCTTCTAGTCTTTAAAAAGTAATCATTTTCTAATATCTTTCAAGATATTTACAAGTAAATTTTTTTGGAACTTAAATGTAGCTTTTAATTACTAATTTCATTTTGGCTACAATCTACAAAAACTGGTATTTGTTTCCAAACAAAAATTGCAATGATCAGTATTGCATAAACAATTTAGCCAATTTGTAATACAAGTACAGAATAATACTATTGTCCTTTGGTTGTAACTTGTGTGTGTCTGAATTCTTAATGTTTCATTTCATTAGTAACTTCTACTTTAACAATAAACTAATCTAGCCTTTGAAAAGTAATCATTTTCTAATATCTTTCAAGATATTTACAAGTATTTTTTTTGGGTCTTAGATGTTTAACTTGATAAACATCTGCATTTTTTTTTGAGTTAGTATATTGGCAGGCAATCAAAATATTTATGAAAGTGTCTATGATGGAATATGATTTAATTAATCTAATTTTAGATAGGGATTTGTGTGGAATTTTGTTAAATTTTGGTAAATTTTGTTAAATTTTGTTAAATTTTGTTACATTTACTAATGTTAAATGATTAACAGGTGATGTGAAATGGTTGAGAAATTAGATTGTTTCACTTGGCTGTGCCCCCTGAGGGAACAATGGCTTATACGTCTAGCAGTTAGTATACACAATGACTCATCAGTGAGTCATTGTGTATTCAAACTCCTTGAATTTTATATACTTTCATACCAGTGGAGGTAAAGGATTATAATGATAAAGAATTCACGAGTGTTATGCAATACTATATGGACAGATTATGGTTAAATACGTAAGATTCACAAGCCGAGTAGGAACTTTATTTTATGACCGGATACAATCCGTATATATAATGTAGATTTGTGAGCCATTGTAGATTTTTGTACTTTTATATACAATGATACCTCGCATAACGTACGCCTCGCGTAATAGACGATGCGTATAACGAATTTTTTTTTTGCATCTCTAACGTTCCACACAACAGACTTTGCTTCACACAACGCACTAAATCGTTGTCATTTGTAGTCAAAAAACATACTCTGCTCAAATTAATTCAAAGGGTGGACCTTGGAAATTTTTGCTTCGCCGTGAATTTGTACTTATTGAAAAAAAAAAACTATCGACAGTTTCTTTAAAAATTCATAAGCTAAAAGGGCACAGAAAGAAGCAGTACGACTCTGATAATAACTTATTTAAAAAATCAGTAATATTTTTTCAAATGTCCTAATTATATGTAAAATATATCTTATTTTCTATGACCACATTTCAAACAAGAGAACGAATTAATTTTATTGTTATGTACAGTAAACCCTCGCTTTACGCGGCAAGTGCGTACCGTGCAGTATAGGAACCGTGCTATAAGAAACTCGTATTTAACATACAATTCAGGCTAATTCATAGTGCGTTCTATGGAACCTTACATAGTGCAGTATGGGATCCGTGCTATGAGAGACTCACAGTTGGTACAAATCGCACCATTTTTATCGCGCTGTATGGAGACCAAGAAATACAACTTGAAGTAGGAGTAATACGGACGAAATGACATGTAGGGTATTGACACGATTGACACCTTATTCAAAAATTGGCGCGACGCAATAGTCAGCTCAATCGTGTTCTTAGGCAGCTATTATATAAACGGGCATGTCTAAAAGATAAAAATCAATAACAAAATTTACATCAATACCCTTTTGCACAACGAACTTATGGGCTGTAGACCAAATACCGTGTAATAAGAAGTCCGTGTAGTCGGAGGGATGTCGGATTTTTAGCTCCGTGTAGTATGGGAACCGTGTACCCAGAGTGCCGTGTAAAGCGAGGGCCTACTGTATTTGTAATGAAAAATGCATTTCGCATAGAGAACTTTTCGCACAACAAACTTTCTTCCGGAACGAGTTAAGTGCGCAATGCAGGCACTTATCAGTACTTATCAGTACTTACCAATCAGGGGTATCATTGTATTATATATATGTTAGCATTTAAAATAATAATAATTGAAACTGTCGAGGGCCTCAGAGAAGACAGCCGAGTGATACACCAGACTGAAATTGTCCTCTCAGGGGGGACAGCCGTCTGGAAATGGTTAATACAGCATCATTAATATGATATTTGGTATTGAGTCAGAGGGATAGGCCGAATATTTGGTATTATGGTATATAGGTGTATTATAAATTTGGTGATTAAATAAAGGGACCGATTCTGCTGCATAACAGACCAATGTTATGGCAAGGCCATGTTACGCTTCAACTTCCACACATTATGCTACTGAATCATACTGAACACTGTCAAAAGGTCATGTATTTGCTGTGCATTCAGGCATATTTACACATAAACTGCAACGTGACTCGTATGTTATGGAGCTGAGTCAGAAAGACCCTGTTGCTGTTATATAACATAGTTCTTTTTGATATTTGTGCGGTTTCTAGGTTATGTTTTCTATAAGTGAGTCAAGTGTTTGTTGACAGTTTTCTGGCTTAATTTATAAATGTCATTTTGAATCATAGTCAAATGTTTAAAGACATAAATTTAAATTTATAAATAGCAAACTTATTACTAAATTAGGTCAAAATGGAACATAGAAGTAAGTGGCTTTAATAATTGTATTTGTTCATTTATTAAAATGAATTAAATTAATATATTTGAGATATAACCTCAAATGGAAATTTGACATCAAAGCTGCCTGATGTCGAAAAGTCATTTTATGAACTTAAATATAGCAATAGCGATTTTTATAAAAGCTACTATATGGTTGGTACTACAAATACTAGAACATAATGTTTAAAATAGTTTCTACAATACTAACTTAAATTCAACAATTGAAATATGTTCATGTTTTGGATGCAATAATTTAAATTAGTATTATTACTATAGTTTATGTTTTCGCGAAAAAATCCAATTTGCTAATTTGCTAATTTTATGTTCTCTCGACGTTTCAAGTCATTCGAATGAGACCAAATTTTGATAAAGTATGTGTGTTTTTTTTTTTTGTATATCGAAGTAAATCCGCTTAGGTATCCCAGACTGGGTCTTTTGTCTGGGTATGTCGGACTCGATATCGCATGGGTTTAATATCGAGTAAAATCTCGTTTTTAATTGATTAATTTGATTTTGTATACGTATCGGGAAGTTAATGCAACTAGCTTTAAGGCAAAATGCAACTTACAACTGGTTTAAAAGCATTTGGTGAATAATTTTTAAAATCAAATAAATAGTACATGAATTTTCTTTTTGAGACTTATTAATTAACTTCCCGCAGGGTTATAGTAATTGCAAACGAATCGAAAATGAAAATATTTATATATCTTCACGTATTAGAGGTTTCTAAACGTTTTGGCATACCTTACAGAAAAAATTTATGTATGTGTGTGTATGTGCGGATACATATTTTGTCGACGATTTTGCGAACACAGATCAACCGATTTGAACAATTCAAAAAACATTTGATTTCTATTGATAAGAAGACGTGCTGATTAGGTTTGGCAAAGGCAGGTTTAGCCGTTTTAGAGATACGGGGCAAAAAGCGCCAAAAATGGTATTTCAGTTTTTGAGAGAAGTGAGCATCCGATTTAAATAATTCAAAAAACTTGTATTGACTTACTTGTATTTTACTTGAATTGAACCACTAATGAAATTTTTGGAAATGCAGGTCCAGCTTTTCCGGAGATCCGGAATAAAAAAAGTTAAAAATTACGCCATTTGGGGGTTAAAATGATCATTAGACATATGTATATCATATTATCAGATATTTTATAAAAATTATAATAATAAGTACAAATTTTGTGTACATTTATATGGGTTCCGCACCAATGTTTACTCGTTAGACTGCGACGCGGCGCTTACGCGCTTCGATATTTTGACTATAAATCAGCTTTCGACAAAAAATCACCAAAACAAGATCTTCAAAAAAAATCTAAGAATAAAAAAAGCAAATTTATCAAAAAAGTATTTTTTTTTTAAATATTTAAAATTCTCAAAAATATAAAATTTTTGCAGTTTTGAAATTTTTTAAGTTTTTTTAAAAAATATAGTTGTTGGTACGGGAAGTTCCAGCAATTTGCTTCAAGGCACGATGCCATGCACACTAGTTTGTTAAAGATTAAAGTTAAATTTAAAATTAAATGTTAAAATTAAAGAAGAATTCGTTCTTATTGTAACACACATATATACATCGGTGTAAATGTGCAATGTGATGAATAAAAGCCAATCAGTACATTATAATATATATTATTATGATTTTTCACAACAAATAAACAAATCAGCTTAATATACATATGTGTTCATATTGCTATAAATAAACATGTTAAGATATTTATTAAATATTTTAGGTAAGCATAAAAGTAGTACTTATATCTATGTATAAGATGCAGAATGTAAAAATAAATACACTTTCGTTTCAAGTAGTTAATATACTAAAAATGTATTTTGCTATTATAAGTAAAATATATTTACTATTGTTATTTTTAATCTATTAAAAAAACTGGCGACTCCTAGATTTCTCGTATAATGACGAGATGAAAGTAAAGTTGCTTAAAGACTTACGAATAACATAACGATCACATCTCAGCGATTAAGATTTACTTTTTTCTCTTGTTTAAAAAGAAACTTCGATCGAAACATTTGCATTACTAATTTTTTCGTAGGTGTACAAAGTTTATTTACAAATAAACTATTATGTCTTGATCATTTGAGCACAATCAGAAGCGCTTTGGTCAACTAATAATTTCACAGAAAATGTGAAAAATAAGTTGAGCGCACTACGTCATTTTATTAATATATCAGTCGTTTTCAAAAGAGAGTACAAAACCGTTGCATTTTATTTATCAAGTCAAATATATATATATATATATATATATATATATATATATCAACATTTATATTTCAACATTACACATTTGGGTACGCATTATTTTAGTATATAATATGTTGTAACTGCAAAGATACATAATTAATTATTCTTATATATATTCCTTTTAGGTATAATTACTGGGTATTGAATTTACGCCATTTATTTCTTGCTTTGGGATTCCAATTGGGCAAGTAGATCCTTCATTTCATCGGAGAGGTCATGCTGGTCTGCCACCACTCTGCGAGAAAAACAAACAATGTACGTTTATTAATTTAAGTAGTAAATAAATATTATCTTAAATAGTAAATAATATAATATAATTTAGGTTTTTTGTTTTAACAGCGATCACAACTACTCAGAAGCTGTTTGTTTGATGTCTTAAGCTAGCTCTCAAGTTAACATTTAGTATCATACTGTTCGATACCTAGATGACCGACTAGTGTTTTTCACCTTCATGATGGGCTCGACAATTTAAGGTATGTCAATTTTGTATTAAGTTTATTAACCTCCCGTAGGATAAGTTATAGTAATCGCAAAAAAACATTGAAAATTTTTGCATATCTTTACCTTTCAAAGGTTTTTGATAGTTTTGGCATTCCTTAGAAAAATTGGATGTATGTAGTTGTGTGTGTGCGGATACAATTTTTAGTTGAATATTTCGAAAGCACGGTTTAACCGATTTGAATGATTCAAAAAACATTCGATTTCTATTGATGGGGAGACGTCTGATTAGTATTTGGTGAAGGAAGGCCTAGCCATTTTGAACATTGAGATAAAGAGGGCTAAAAATGATAGTTTAGTTTTTGAGAGAACGGAGCGTTTGATTTGAACGATTCAAAAACATTTCTCTTGTGTTGACGGAATAAAAAAATGACGATGTTTTTGTAAAGGCAGGTCTAGCAGTTTAGGAAATCCAGAAAAAAATGCCATTTGGCAGTAAAAAATGATCATTAGACATATGCACATCAAATTATCAGGTATTTTATAGAAATTTTAATAATGAGTACAAATTTCGTTTCCAATTCCTTGAGTTCTGTATCAAGATTTATAATGTTTAGTATTCACTTATATAGTTCAAATAAATTTCCTCGACGTTTTCGACACTATGGAACAATTGATTTAAATGAGTTTCAAAATTTCCAAAAAAGTCTTTTTTCAGAATGTTGGGTCCTTTAAAAATTTTGAATTACAGAAAGGAAAGTTCCGGCAATTTGCCTTAAGGCACGATGCCATGTACCACTAGTTTAGAATATTATTCTAAGAACCAAAATGAGTCCCATTATTACCTCCTTGTGGTCGTAGTTGTAGTTGTTGTGGTTATAGTGGTTTCTCCGGTAACTGCTTCGTCTGTTTCTACTGTGAAATTGAAACATTCTTAATTAGAACCAATTAAAAACTAATCTATTTGTATTAATTAATTTATTACATAATTTATTAAATATTTCGTTTTTTGGACCATGCAAGAATAATAGGTGATGGATCACACTTAACTATTGCGGTCGTGTAAAATTGCGCATGATATGATTTCACAATGAATTTTTGTGCAATTAGTAGTGAACAAATAAATGAATGCTAGGTTAGAAAGAGATGTATAGCAAGGTGCAATATTTTGTTTTACACAAAATGTGATTTTTGTAATATATTTAATATTTTACAAGATGACTGTTTCTAGTTCGATGATATTCTGCACGCATATTTTATTTTTAACATATTTTTTTACTCTTGTTTCTACGAAAAATTTATTGTGTGTAAATCATATTACACAACAGCCTTTTGGTGTTTTTCAGTACTTAATGAATCTTTTTCGTATTTGAATTATTTTGTATAGATAGTTCAACTTCTGATTATTGAATAACACTTTTCATACTTCAGATAATATGGGCACACAGGATATTTATTAATAAAGTTGAAATTCATACACTTACTCATATACTTGTTTACCCATATGCATATATCAGATACACATTCACACTTATACATAAATACACCTATCCCCCGATTCACAAGGTAGTTGTTTTACACACGTTCGATCTTACACAATTTTTGAAAATATCTTTTTTCAACAAAGTTTGAACTATAATTTCCGTATACCTGCAATAACATTTTCATTGTTAACTTCACGTAGGGTAAGTTATAGTAATCGCAAAAAAATCGAAAATGAAAATTTTTATATATCTTTACGTTTCAAAGGTTTTTGAACCTTTTGGCATACCTTAAAAAAATTGATGTATGTGTGTGTGTGTGTGCGGATACAAATTTTCGTCGACGATTTCGGGAACACCGATCAACTGATTTGAATAATTCAGAAAACATTCGATTTGTATTGATAAGGAGATGTGCTGATTAGCTTATTTTTGGCGAAGGCCGGTCTAGCCGTTCCAACGATACGGGGCAAAAAGTACCAAAAATGGTAATTCAGTTTTTAAGAGAACGGAGCGTCCGCTTTTAATAATTCAAAAAACATTTTACTTGTATTGACGAAATAAACAACTGGTAAAATTTTCTCAAAAGACTCTCAATAAATAATAATGTCATTTGGCGGTCAAAAATATTTATTGGACATATGTACATCAAATTATCAAATATTTTATAGAGATTTTAATAATGTGTACACATTTTGTGTAAATTTTTTTGGGTTCCGTACCAAGATTTTTATTTACGGTACGGGAAGTTCCAGCAATTTGCCTTAAGGCACCATGACATGCACCCCACTAGCTTTATTGTGAAAATACAACACTACAAAATGTATGTTGCAGTTACGAATTCTTAGTACATATAGTCTATGCCGATGATGGAAATAAGTAGATAAGATGGAAATTTCATATTGAATATAATAATATTTATTTTTCGTTCAATGTTTTTGTTAGTCATCATATTAAAAGACGGCAAAAGGGGCTTTTATAGTGATTTTTGTTTAGCACGGTTTTTCCATGCAAGAGTCAATTTTTCGAGTTACGCGGTTTTTCATGGGACCTATCTATAAATAATAATTCTCCGACTGAAATATTAATATCTCTACTGGATTTGATTTGAACTCTTTGCATCAACATTTTAAGCATATAATTTATTAATGGTGTTCAAAAAGTTAAAATTTGCGGAATTTCATAAAAAGCGTATATATTACTAGATTTATGATATTATTTTTTTCCTTTCCTCATATTAAAAGTCAATCCTGATTTCTGTTTGCAAATGTAAATGTTAACAAACAATCTCTTTAATAATTTATATTAGATATAGTAACGTGAAGTTATGAAGGCTCATGAAAGTAAATTTTGAGTTTTGGAAGAAGATAAACATTCTAAACAACCACATAAATTTCATCACTTTTTAAAATATGTTTATTTATTAAATCTATACGTTTTAGATTTTTGACTTCGACGTTGAAACGTCGATAGATTTTTTTCATTTAAATTTAGAAATAAAAAAAAAAAATTAATGCTTGTTTTATTTATTTTGTACACTATTTTCAAATGAGTGTCATTCAGCAAGTTCATGGAGAACACAACAAAAGTAATATATAGTTTTGTAATAAATCAAGATTGAACTTTGAAATAAAAATTAAACATGATCAATTTAAAAAATATGTACATTTCAAATCAGACTGGAATACATATTCGATTGTACGTAAGGATTAGTTAGAAAAGTTGCTTGAATTAATTTGCGGACTTTAAACTGAACAAGTAATGTGGTTGTTTAGCAGAAAAATAAATTATATATTTATATATATATATATATATATATATATATATATATATATACTTGTGCGCCTTTTGGATTTCAAACAAATATATTAAATATTCTGTGCATTAGATTGATACATTCAAGTACAGGAAAGCTACGAAAGGAAAGAGATTGAGAAATTTTGTAGAAAATACAAAATATTGGTGTATAATTTTTTCATTTTATTGTTACCATGTTGATAAAGATTAAAACGCCAATCATGTTCGCGAGGGTCCACTTCTGTTTGGTCATCGATACTAATTTCGTATCTTAAAGGACGCCGTCGTTTACCTTTATTTGTGGAATTAACTGGATTAGTAAGATCAATTGAATATCGCCTTAATTGTATATCGTTGATTTATAATATATACACAACATACACCATATAAACATACTCCGCACACGTTCACATTATATATACATACATAATATCTCCTATATATATGTATATATATATATATATATGTATATATATTTATGTGTGTGTGTGTGATATTTCTTTCGGATGGTGTTAAAATGTTGATAAAACCAAAAAACTTTTTAAACAGGCATCCATCCAGGTGATAAATATAAAGAAAACTAAATTACTTTTCTTAAAGCAAATTTAATGATCCACATTTCGAGTCCCAACTTTACTCTTCTTAAGTGGCAATGGATCACACAAGTAATGTGACACACACATTTGTGTTTTGTTCTTTGAGATGTGAGCTTCCAATTTATTATTTTTCGTTTTATTTTATTTTAGAAATATAATTTCTATTTATTTATTTTTCTAATAACATGTTTTGTCTTTGAGTAACAACTTTGTTTTACATGTTTTCGTTTTCGTGTTTAGTGCATAATTACTTCTGTGTTCTATTGCCACTGAAGAAAAGTGAAATTGGTACTCAAAACGTATGGACCATTAAATTAGCTTTAAGAAACATAATTTTGTTTTCTTTATATTTATCTTCTGGATGGATGCCTGTTTAAAAAGTTTTTTGGTTTTATCAAAATTATCACACACACACACACACACCCACACACATATATATCCCTATATATATATAGGGATAATTTTCGATTCTACTTCGATGGATCTTTTCAAGAAACTTTTCCGATGAAACAACAGAGCATGAACTCTCAGGGCATCGAAAATTTCTATATTGTTTTTTCGTCAAGTTTTTCTTAAAAAAAAAAGCGTAAAAGTCTGAATATAAAAGCACGAAAACTCTCTCTAGTGTAAATAATTTGTAAAAATAGATAGTAGGAAAAAAATTATATATTTTTTAATACAATACCTAAGTTAGGAGATATACCTAATACCTAAGTTCGCTGGTTCGAAATTCATTTCTGAGATATGGTTTCTTTGGCAAAGTTCTTAAAAAGACAAATAAATGCAGATCCATATAATATATATATATATATATATATATATATATATATATATATATATACATACATATATATATATATATATATATATATATATATATATATAAATATATGAATTGATTTGCTGAAAACAGGTTTTCAAACTTCTATAAAATAAAACAATGCTCTGTTCAATTTGTTTCTCATCGGGCAAAAACCCTGAATTGGAAAATCAGTTTCATATCAATGTTTATTAATATCACTTTATGTGGTGGGACTATTTTAAATATAATTATGTTTACTTTTGCGTAAGTTAATAACGGTTTTTGAATGTTTATTTTCATGTATTAAATCAACGTGTCATTTATATTTTGAAATTTAAAATTATTATTTGAGTTCTGCATCGCATAATATTTTAATTCAACTACAAAAATCTATAATTTGATTGAAATAAACGACAACAATACTTATTACTGCAAATTATTCAAATCCCGTATTCTCTTTTATACCTGTAAATTACAATTATTTATATTTTCACATGCATTGTTTTTGGATGAAAGCTGTGTTAGATTAGTTAGTCTACCTTTAGTGTTAGTAAATGATGCTGCAGCAGACGAATCTATATTAGCCATGCCTTCCTCGGGATTTAAAAAGCCGTGGTCTGTATCATCTGGATAATGCCGCAATTTTGAATCTGAAGTAGTTTTTGCAGATGAACTACTCTGATGCACGCCGTAATCTGACACACCTAAGTCAGAAAATTTATAATCCTCGTTAGGTTGTAGTATCATTCGCTTTTGAATAACTCGTTTGATGTGAACATTGCCATGTTCATCCACTTCTTTAAATTCATGCATTTCTTCGCCCTCATTAAAATTGGAGACGTAGTTTTGCATGTCTTTTTCGGCATTTGAACCAGTAAACGTGACTTTACGGATTTCAGGTGGTAAGCCAACTGTGCGATGTATTATTTTATAAAATCCTTCTTCATCACAGGGTTCTATAACTTCAGATACATAAGGCTTGGATGGAGCTATGACGTCTGAGTACGAAGCTTCTGTACAATCTTCAAACCAAACTTTTTTTATAGCCAAATCGTCAGATATCTGATCAAAATGATCAATGCTGGAAACCATGGTATTTGATCCGCCACTTGTAAAACTACCGGACATGACAGAATCAGTTTCATATTGATAAGTAGCATGTGTGGCTGTTGAACTTGTTGGTTCTAAGCTGTCAGTACTACCTAACATAGTATCTCGCATTACATCTAAATTATCATTTTGTTGGGGATCACTTAAATGATCATCTTGTCCAATAAAACTGGAGTCGCCATCTTTACCACTCGAGTAACTGTCGTGTCTGTCTATACTAAGATTTCCTTCGAGCCGAGATCCATCTTCATCGATAGAATCACCTAATTCAACAAAAGCGACATTTTTTTGTAAAGGCTCATTCAAATGATCAATTATAGTTTTCTCTTCATTTGTGCCGGATTCTAAAATTTTATTTGCGGATTGCATCTGACTATCAATAGAATCAGTACTAGCTGTCATATTGTCACCTATGCTAGATCTTATATCCAAACTATCTGTACTGGTGCGAAGAATACTATCAGACATCATTTCAGAATGTTTTAATTCCAAGCTATCTGTTGATGTTTTCATTGGATCACACCATTCATAGTGCTTGACAACTTTATCAGTTTGAATATTGCCTACAGATTTAATTTCATTATTGTCAATGAATTTTTGAACATTATCTTGGGCTTGACGTATAATTTCATCTATTTCATACATGTTTTTTTTTTCAACATCTGAATTATCTGCTCTATGTTTTTGTGCAAACTTTTCTTGTGACTCTGGCCCTTCAGGTATTTGTGAGAGTAGCTGTGCTTCTTCTTCTTTAGCTTTAGTTTCAATTTTATGTGCTTCAATACAAGCAGTTTCTAATCCTTCAAACTCTTTTAGGCTCGATAAAGAAATATCATCACCTTGGCCGCTTCGACTTAAATAATAACGTCTAGTAAAGCTGCCATTACTCAAAGAATCTTGAGATCCATGATGTATTTTTTTATTTTCAAGTGATATTGCTTGTTCCAAGTTTTCAAATTCTTGTAAACTATTCATAGAGATATCATCATGATCTCCAGATCTTGTAAAAAATTTCTTCCCAGCCAATACGTCATATTCAGGTGTACTAGAATAAGAATCTTTACTCAAACTGCCAACTGATTCTTTTTGCGATCCCATGCTACCTATTCTACTGGCAGCTTGATCAAAATCATGAATTTCTTCTTCTTTTATATCTTCCAATGGACCATGCTCATACTCAATATCGTATCTATAACTTGAGCTGGCATTAGGATCACCTTTGATTTGTGTTTCAACCCATTTCTTATTTAAGTCTGCATCCTTTTCGTAATCACTTTGCATATATGCATTGTTTTTGGTATCAGTTTGATCAGAATGTTTTTTGTCAGCGTTAGGCGGGCTATCTTCAAAATCAAATGGACCGAAATCATAATCACTTGATTTCAGATTTCTGTTTGAAGAATTAGTCAGCTCTGGTGCGGATTTAACAATATATTCTTCTAATTCAGTATCATGCTTTTTTATAAATTTAGTTTGTGTTATGATTAAGCTTTTTCCTTCGCTATCAAATTCATGTGCTTCCTTGGCAACTTCTTCTATAACAACAAAATCATCAGTTATATCAGGCTTCTCTATTATTTCAAATGAATCGCTTGTTGGCGAATCCGTTGGAGATATGCGTTTCTTTTTAATTGAAGGTTTATCAGGTATTTTGTCATCACTTGCACAATCCCCTAAAATATATTCTTGGCCGTGATCGGTCTCTTCGGAACTTTTACTAGAGAACGATATTGGTGTTTCTGGTGTTGATTTTTGAACCTGTTTATTTTCACTAATATTGTCTGGATATTGAAAGATTGCACTTGCTAATGGAGTCATGTGCTCTGTTACGGTAATGTCAGGAATAGCACCGGCGTTTCCAGTAATAGAATAAACTGTATCTATTGTTTGTTTCGCTGCGACTTCTAGTTCAATTTTTTCCGCATCTGTATCTTCTATTATAGTATCAATAATTTTAGTTTGATGGGTAGGTGACATATGTGGTACCATGTGAAACGCAGCCTCAGCTTCAGCTTCTTCGGTGAAAACTCTTTCGGGCGTAGTTGCATAACCGCTATGGGCATGACAATTGATTTCAGAAGTCATCTCAGCTACATCCACTTCTGTTAAGTTAACTATAGACTCGGATACTGCATCATCTAAAATTTTAGGTTGCTCTATTTTATTTCGTTTAATGGGAATTTTTGATGGATGAAAAGAAGATAAGCTATCATTTCTGCGATGTCCTTTAACTTTCGTACATGTAATATCTCTTGTTACTGTATTTTGTGTTTCTTTTTCAGCAGATACTTCGGAAACTTTATAATCAGCAGAAATCGTTGTCAAATTCTGCCACGAGGGCATAGAAAACATTTTTTCTTGTTGATCAGATAAAACATCTTCTACAGGAATAGAAGAAGATAAACTTGACCGTTCTATATCAGATTCATACATGTCAATAACAGTCCGCAATCCTGATGTTTCAGAGAGACTGGAAAGACTCATGCTCAATGCAGTTCCTTCATCTAAACTTGAAGCATATTTATCATCGAATTCTGTTGCTGTTTCAATTACTTCTTCAGATTGTGGGGAATCTGATTTTATGGTTTTTGGTTCAGGTTGAAATGTCATTTCTTGAGATCGTTTCATGCCGTGTGGTATATTATTATAGTCTGATTCAGGGTTATTTTTTACAATAAATACATCACCATCAATATGCAAATTGGCATGTTTGGGAATATCATCAGATATTTCACTTGGATCATCTGTAGATTCAACGTTTTTCAATTCTATTTTATTTTTATCGTCCAAAAGGAAATTTGTTTGGTATTCTGATAATGATTTATCCGTTTCTTCACAAATATCCAATTCTAATTCTTGAGCAGCTGGTACTAAAGTTTCAGACGCATCTGAGACCTCTAAACTGGCTATATTACCAGAACTTTCTGAATCTAAACTTTTCATACTTTCTCTAGAACTCAGGCTGTTTATAGCGGTATGATATTCGGACGATCCTATAGGTTTTGATGATACTTCTTGAGAAGTCAGAGCACTTTCATATTCCGAAGATCCTGTTGCTACCATTAAACCATCAATATCAGAGGAGCACGGTCTACTTCGCAAACTGTCCGTTTGTTCAAAGCTGTTGTAATGGCTCTCACCAGAACTGGAGCAAGTTTCAGTTTCCGCTCCAGAACGTTTATCGGATTTAGGAGTAAGGCTCGACTTCTCTTTAACTATGCTTTTCTTTCTTAGCACAATTTCTGATATTTGACTTTGGTCATCCTCAGTACGCTGATCCAGTTTAGTACAAAGCAGTTGATTATCAAGACCCAGCATCGGTATATTTTGTTCACCAAGTTGATTTTTTTCTTTTCTAATTTTATCTTTAGCAAGCATATTCTGCAAATCGGTTTCTAAAATTTTTCCTAATTGTACTTCATTAATTGTATCATCATACTGTGCTACATTGTTTGAGGTATTTATAATTTGCTTTGACAGATTTTTGTATGTTACGTTTGCTGTAGTTTTCTCTTGTGAATTCGCATTAGGTATTCTAACTTTTTTCGGCGAATATAACTCCTTTTCTAACTGTAACTGATTATCCTCGTAAGATTCTTCAATCACATCATCAAATTTTTTTCCTTGAGACAAAACTTTGAACTCAAATTCTGAAGGAGACTGCTTCTTTACGTAGCCACCGTCTTTTGATACTTCAATTAATACGTCTTGAGCAGCTTCTAATGATTCTTTAACTTCAGCGAGAGTTTTTTCTACTGCTCTTATATCTGCCACTTCTGCAGAGTAATTAGCTTGCTGATTATTTAACAAAACTTGAGATTCGGTGGGAGAATAATCGGTTTCGACACCACTACTTCTTAAATCTTCATCCGTAATTTCCATACTAGATGTTTGGGTATCATTCCGAACTATTTTTCCTAAATCTTTATTTTTTCTAGCTAATACTGATTCTATCAGTTGTATCTCGCGTGTGTCGAGACCTTTTTCAATCGCCAGTTCTTTTAGATAATTTGATACTTGTGAAGTTTCTGATTTTTCAATGTCAGTAAATGCGCCTGATACAAGTTCTCGATTATCAACTTCATTTTTAATATAATCAACTAGCTCAATTGCCATTGATCTTGCTTCAGGCTCTTGCAAGTGAATTTCAAATTCGTTTCTCGACATTTCTTCGTTCTCGTCCTCATTTTCTTCAAAAGACTCCGCAAGAAATTGATCGCTAATTTCTTTACTCTGTTTATTTGAAATATTTTCATTAAATACTAACTTATCAACAATTTCATAGCTGCTATTCCCATCTTGTTTTAAATCCTCTTCTGTGCTTATTGGAATTTTGTTATTTGGATCAGAATCAGGTGTGACATCGGATTCAGATCGTGTGTCATCACTTTCACCTTGAATGTAGTTTTCCGATTCATTTTTTTTAGAAAGAATTTTTATATCACCAATCATAGTTTCCTTATCACACGCGACTTCATGTGGAAAATTACAGTCGGTTTCGTAAAGTTTTTCGCTATGTTCTGTCTCACTTTTGTCGACGTGAACTTCTAGTATATCGCATGTTTGTTCGTCAATTTTACTCTTCTTTAAATTGCAAGACGGGTCATTTATTTCTGATATTGAACTAAATCCCATTTCTTCATACTTTGTGTTTACAATTATTTCGTCGTCTGATTCACCAATATAGAATTGTGCTCGATCTATTGACTTTGCGTCTTCATTGAGTGAATTTTGAATATCAACTAAATTAACATTAGTGATAAGTGATTTGTGTCCATCAGAGGATTGCACATCTTTAAATTCGCATTCTTGTGCATACGTGGCTGACTTTTGTGCCAGATTTTTCGGTAAAACTTCAGTTTTTATTTGGAACTCTGAAATAGGTTCAGCGACAGTGGATCGATTTAGCCCTTGTTTCTCCCCATTAATTTCTTGGAAACGTGAATCTATTGATTGCGCATCTAAAGTGCTTGTAATTGGTAATGTTTTAGTTTCTTCAGGTAGCATACCGTCCGGCTTGCATTCGTCATTTTGTGTTTGCGCGGCAAACGAAGTTCGGGGTTTAGGAATAGGTGGGACGGGTTCATCCGTAATTTCGCTTGAAGTCGATATATTTTCCCAAAAACTTTTTTTACATTGGTACGAGGAGTCTGACTCATTAGATTCATATGTTGATTTAGAAAAATCATCGATTTGGGAATCATTTGATGAAATGATATACTCGTTGCTGGCATGCGATCTTGTTACCCTCGCTGTAGGCTTAGGAATTCCAGAATATGTTAGTTGATTAGTTTTGTTATTAACGTTTATTAATCCTCTTGCTTTTTCTAAAATAGAGTTGTGGTAATGTTAGCTTATATTATAATGCATTCAAAATTAAAATGTTAAGAACCCATAAAAAGTTAAGTAATTTAGCATTTGTAATAGAAGCAGGACCAGCGGGTGTGTGTTGATTTGATTTAAAAATAAGCATAACATAATACATGCACATATTTAGAAGAATTAAATATATACCTTTATATTTAATAAGATAGTATATATTATTTAATATAAGATAATTTAACTTTATATATTTAGATAAATAAATAAATAAATAAATAAATATATATATATATATATATATATACATATATATATATATATATATATATATATATATATATATTTGGACCATACACAGTGTATAGACAGAAAAGACCATAGACAGAAAAACATACATGCATTTACATGATACAGTGATTTTATATATAGTTTTACTCACTGGGCGGATATGGTTTTGTTGTGTAAGCAGTTGCTATAGTATCATGCGCATTGATTCTTAGGCTGTTAAAGACTTTGAAATAAATACCTGGGGAAAAGCCATCTGTGTCTTTGTCAGGAGATTCTGATGTTCTGGTATTGTCAACACTGGAAGATTCTGTTATAGTGCATTCCTCCCAATTAATGTCTTTGTAGTCTTGTTGAAATTGAGAGATTTCATCAGCACTCAGCTGAGAAACTAAGGTTTGAAATTCTACCTCTTTTCTATTTTTAAGTTCGGGTATATTGATATTCTCGTCTTTTAATATTTTTAGCTCTTGTAATTCTTTTTCTAGTGTTTCAGAAGCCATTCTTTCAAACCTGCGTTCAACTCGTTTTAACTGCTTCTGCGAATCCATTGTTACATTACTACTTTCTGCTCGAACATCATCATCATCGAGTGTTTCTATATTAGAATCTGTTATATAACCAATGGTTCCTATTAGAAGAACGTTGTCTTTTACATTTTTATTCAATGTTGTTTGTGGCAATTCTTGTAATTCTATTTTTTTTATAATCTTGTGACTATTGCTTAAATTTAAGTCTTGTATTGCGTGTGGTTCACTTTTTGCATCATGCCATTTAATGTCCTTAGAAGAATTATTTGCATCACTTATTTCTTCCGATTCAAGCCTAAATATTGCTCTTTTATCTATTTTTCTACTATCTGTTTCAAATATATTGCATTCACTTAAGAATGTATTTGAAACAGTCCCGGAAATAGAGTCTGGCGTATCATGAGGCGTAACATTTATGTACTTTGTGACAACTTCTGTTTGAGATCTAACGGGCTTACTGCTATCTATTATTGTAATAAGAGCAGAAGACCTAGTCGGTTGCTCTCCCTCGACAACTTTTACATTTGGTACTTCTATGTCTACATTATCTTGGTACGAATTATCAATGATATTTGTGCTTGAATCCGTGTCTTTCACTTTATCTTTAACTTTTGATGTAGTTTTCTTCAGCTTATTAAAAGAACCGTCAGACGTCGCATTTGAACTGTCTGCAACATCTGGTACGTTCTCCGATGAATCTTTCAAACTTTGCTGCGCTGATGATACCGAAGATACACTCGTTTTTAAGTCTGATTGGGGTACATAAGGTGTTTCCCACCCTCTGAAATTCAATTCCTGAGAAATCATTTGATTTGTCAGATCTTTAATATCAAATTTATTTAAATCTGGGTCTATAAAATTCACAGATTTGTCTTTTGCTGTTTCTTTTGTTTCAAATTGAGCACTTGAAACTTGTTCTACAATAGGTGATTCTTTAGAAGATTTTTTTCCAAATAATCCAAATATTTTTGATTTCACTCTTTGATCTTGGGATACTAGTTCAGGTTCGTGTTTATTAGAAATTACACTGGGCGCCGAGCGTTGGATATTTTGTTCCAAATCACTCCAGCCTTGAAAGTTTAGTTCATTGGTGATCATTTGCTCGGTCAACTTTTTAATATCGTGTTCCGGCATATCATTATCCTTTTGAATATTATTACTTTCCATAATATGTTTGCTATTGTCGGAAGTTTTTGATGGTGATCTTCTTAATTTAGTAAATAAAGTATTTTTTTCTTTCCCATCCTTTACAAGAACACTTTCAGAATTTGTTTTTTCTATCGAGTTGTCCGCAGCGGCTGGTCCCTTCAATTTTCCAAATAATCCTGTAGTTTTAGCTGCAGCATTTTCATTAACTTCTTTCGTCTTATCTTTGACATCTTTAGCATGCTTTTTCGAACTTTCTAACATGTCGTCTGCTGTGTCTTTTACTTTATCAACGGCTTTTTCTGTTGATCCTTTCAATTTTCCAAAGAATCCTTTAGTTTTATCTGCTGCGTCTTGGGCAACTACTTTCGTTTTATTTTTGATATCTTTAGCATGCTCTTTTGTGCTGTCCTTCGTATCATCCGCTGCGTCTTTAACTTTATCAACTGCTTCTTCTGTTGATCCTTTCAACTTGCTAAAGAATCCTTTAGTTTTGTCCGCTGCGCCTTCAGCAACTTCTTTTGTTTTATCTTTGATATCATGAGCATGCTCTTTTGTGCTCTCTAACGTATCATCTGCTGCATCTTTCGCCTTATCAACCGCTTTTTCTGTTGATCCCTTCAACTTGCCAAAGAATCCTTTAGATTTGTCTGCTGCATCTGCAGCAACTTCTTTAGTTTTGTCTTTAACATCTTTAGCGTGCTCCTTTGTGCTTTCTAGTGTGTCATCTGCTGCGTCTTTCATCTTATCAACAGTTTTTTCGGTCGACTCCTTTAACTTTTCGAAGAATCCTTTTGTTTTGTCTGCTGCATCTTCAGCAACTTCTCCAGATTTATCTTTGACATCTTTAGCATGCTCTTTTGTGCTCTCTACCGTGTCATCTGCTGCGTCTTTTACCTTATCAATGGCTTTTTCTGTTGATCCCTTCAACTTTCCAAAGAATCCTTTAGTTTTTTCTGCTGCATCTTCAGCAACTTCTTTCGTTTGATCTTTGACATCTTTAGCATGCTCTTTCGTGATTTCTAACGTGTCTTCTGCAGTATCTTTTACCTTATGAACGGCTTTTTCTGTTGATCCCTTTAATTTGCCAAAAAATCCTTTAGTTTTGCCTGCTGCATCTTCTGCCACTTCTTTCGTTTTATCTTTGACATCTTTTGCATGCTTTCTGGTGCTGTCTATCGTATCATCCGCTGCGTCTTTAACTTTATCAACTGCTTCTTCTGTTGATCCCTTCAACTTGCCAAAGAATCCTTTAGTTTTGTCTGCTGCATCTTCAGCAACTTCTTTTGTTTTATATTTGATATCTTGAGCATGCTCCTTTGTGCTCTCTAACGTATCGTCTGCTGCGTCTTTTACTTTATCGACTGCCTTTTCTGTTGATCCCTTCAACTTCCCGAAAAATCCTTTAGTTTTGTCTGCTGCATCTTCAGCGACTTCTTTTGTTTTATCTTTGACATCCTTAGCATGCTCTTTCGTGGTCTCAATAGTGTCATCTGCAGCGTCCTTTACCTTGTCAACGGCCTTTTCTGTCGATCCCTTTATATTGCCAAAGAATCCTTTAGTTTTGCCTGCTGCATCTTCTGCAGCTTCTTTCGTTTTACCTTTGACATCTCTAGCATGTTCTTCAGCGCGCTCTAACGTATCATCTGCTGCGTCTTTTACTTTATCAACAGCTTTTTCTGTTGATCCCTTTAACTTGCCAAAGAATCCTCTAGTTTTGCCTGCTGCATCTTCAGCAATTTCTTTCGTTTTTTCTTTAACATCTACAGCATGCTCTTTTGTGCTCTCTAACGTATCGTTTGCTGTGTCTTTTACTTTATCGACTGCCTTTTCTGTTGATCCCTTCAACTTCCCAAAGAATCCTTTAGTTTTGTCCGCTGCATCTTCAGCGACTTCTTTCGTTTTATCTTTGATATCTTGAGCATGCTCTTTTGTGCTCTCTACCGTATCATGTGCTGCGTCTTTTATTTTATCACCAGCTTTCTCTGTTGATCCCTTCAAATTGCCAAAGAATCCTTTAGTTTTGTCTGCTGCATCTTCAGCGACTTCTTTCGTTTTATCTTTGACTTCCTTAGCATGCTCCTTCGTGGTTTCAATCGTGTCATCTGCAGCGTCTTTCACCTTATCAACGGCCTTTTCTGTTGATCCCTTCAATTTGCCAAAGAATCCTTTAGTTTTGCCTGCTGCATCTTCAGCGACTTCTTTCGTTTTATCTTTGATATCTTGAGCATGCTCTTTTGTGCTCTCTACCGTATCATCTGTTGCGTCTTTTACTTTATCAACAGCTTTTTCTGTTGATCCCTTCAACTTGCCAAAGAATCCTTTAGTTTTGTCTGCTGCATCTTCAGCAACTTCTTTTGTTTTATATTTGATATCTTGAGCATGCTCCTTTGTGCTCTCTAACGTATCGTCTGCTGCGTCTTTTACTTTATCGACTGCCTTTTCTGTTGATCCCTTCAACTTCCCGAAAAATCCTTTAGTTTTGTCTGCTGCATCTTCAGCGACTTCTTTTGTTTTATCTTTGACATCCTTAGCATGCTCTTTCGTGGTCTCAATAGTGTCATCTGCAGCGTCCTTTACCTTGTCAACGGCCTTTTCTGTCGATCCCTTTATATTGCCAAAGAATCCTTTAGTTTTGCCTGCTGCATCTTCTGCAGCTTCTTTCGTTTTACCTTTGACATCTCTAGCATGTTCTTCAGCGCGCTCTAACGTATCATCTGCTGCGTCTTTTACTTTATCAACAGCTTTTTCTGTTGATCCCTTTAACTTGCCAAAGAATCCTTTAGTTTTGCCTGCTGCATCTTCAGCAATTTCTTTCGTTTTTTCTTTAACATCTACAGCATGCTCTTTTGTGCTCTCTAACGTATCGTTTGCTGTGTCTTTTACTTTATCGACTGCCTTTTCTGTTGATCCCTTCAACTTCCCAAAGAATCCTTTAGTTTTGTCCGCTGCATCTTCAGCGACTTCTTTCGTTTTATCTTTGATATCTTGAGCATGCTCTTTTGTGCTCTCTACCGTATCATGTGCTGCGTCTTTTATTTTATCACCAGCTTTCTCTGTTGATCCCTTCAACTTGCCAAAGAATCCTTTAGTTTTGTCTGCTGCATCTTCAGCGACTTCTTTCGTTTTATCTTTGACTTCCTTAGCATGCTCCTTCGTGGTTTCAATCGTGTCATCTGCAGCGTCTTTCACCTTATCAACGGCCTTTTCTGTTGATCCCTTCAATTTGCCAAAGAATCCTTTAGTTTTGCCTGCTGCATCTTCAGCGACTTCTTTCGTTTTATCTTTGATATCTTGAGCATGCTCTTTTGTGCTCTCTACCGTATCATCTGTTGCGTCTTTTACTTTATCAACAGCTTTTTCTGTTGATCCCTTCAACTTGCCAAAGAATCCTTTAGTTTTGTCTGCGGCATCTTCAGCTACTTCTTTCGTTTTATCTTTGACTTCTTTAGCATGTTCCTTCGTGGTTTCAATCGTGTCATCAGCAGCGTCTTTCACCTTATGAACGGCCTTTTCTGTTGATCCCTTCAATTTACTAAAGAAACCTTTAGTTGTACCTGCTGCATCTTCAGCAATTTCTTTCGTTTTATCTTTGATATCTTGAGCATGCTCTTTTGTGCTCTCTACCGTATCATGTGCTGCGTCTTTTATTTTATCACCAGCTTTTTCTGTTGATCCCTTCAACTTGCCAAAGAATCCTTTAGTTTTGTCTGCTGCATCTTCAGCGACTTCTTTCGTTTTATCTTTGACTTCCTTAGCATGCTCCTTTGTGGTTTCAATCGTGTCATCTGCAGCGTCTTTCACCTTATCAACGGCCTTTTCTGTTGATCCCTTCAATTTACCAAAGAATCCTTTAGTTTTGTCTGCTGCATCTTCTGCAACTTCTTTCGTTTTATCTTTGATATCTTGAGCATGCTCTTTTGTGCTCTCTACCGTATCATCTGCTGCGTCTTTTACTTTATCAACAGCTTTTTCTGTTGATCCCTTCAACTTGCCAAAGAATCCTTTAGTTTTGTCTGCGGCATCTTCAGCTGCTTCTTTCGTTTTATCTTTGACTTCGTTAGCATGTTCCTTCGTGGTTTCAATCGTGTCATCAGCAGCGTCTTTCACCTTATCAACGGCCTTTTCTGTTGATCCCTTCAATTTGCCAAAGAATCCTTTAGTTTTGCCTGCTGCATCTTCAGCGACTTCTTTCGTTTTATCTTTGATATCTTGAGCATGCTCTTTTGTGCTCTCTACCGTATCATCTGCTGCGTCTTTTACTTTATCCACAGCTTTTTCTGTTGATCCCTTCAACTTGCCAAAGAATCCTTTAGTTTTGTCTGCTGCATCTTCAGCGACTTCTTTCGTTTTATCTTTGACTTCTTTAGCATGTTCCTTCGTGGTTTCAATCGAATCATCAGCAGCGTCTTTCACCTTATCAACGGCCTTTTCTGTTGATCCCTTCAATTTGCCAAAGAATCCTTTAGTTTTGCTTGCTGCATCTTCAGCGACTTCTTTCGTTTTATCTTTGATATCTTGAGCATGCTCTTTTGTGCTCTCTACCGTATCATCTGCTGCTTCTTTTACTTTATCAACAGCTTTTTCTGTTGATCCCTTCAACTTGCCAAAGAATCCTTTAGTTTTGTCCGCGGCATCTTCAGCTACTTCTTTTGTTTTATCTTTGACTTCTTTAGCATGTTCCTTCGTGGTTTCAATCGTGTCATCATCAGCGTCTTTCACCTTATCAACGGCATTTTCTGTTGATCCCTTCAATTTACCAAAGAAACCTTTAGTTGTACCTGCTGCATCTTCAGCAATTTCTTTCGTTTTATCTTTGATATCTTGAGCATGCTCTTTTGTGCTCTCTACCGAATCATGTGCTGCATCTTTTATTTTATCACCAGCTTTTTCTGTTGATCCCTTCAGTTTGCCAAAGAATCCTTTAGTTTTGTCTGCTGCATCTTCAGCGACTTCTTTCGTTCTATCTTTGACTTCCTTAGCATGCTCCTTCGTGGTTTCAATCGTGTCATCTGCAGCGTCTTTCACCTTATCAACGGCCTTTTCTGTTGATCCCTTCAATTTACCAAAGAATCCTTTAGTTTTGCCTGCTGCATCTTCTGCAACTTCTTTCGTTTTATCTTTGATATCTTGAGCATGCTCTTTTGTGCTCTCTACCGTATCATCTGCTGCGTCTTTCACTTTATCAACAGCTTTTCCTGTTGATCCCTTCAACTTGCCAAAGAATCCTTTAGTTTTGTCTGCTGCATCTTCAGCGACTTCTTTCGTTTTATCTTTGACTTCTTTAGCATGTTCCTTCGTGGTTTCAATCGTGTCATCAGCAGCGTCTTTCACCTTATCAACGGCCTTTTCTGTTGATCCCTTCAATTTGCCAAAGAATCCTTTAGTTTTGCCTGCTGCATCTTCTGCAACTTCTTTCGTTTTATCTTTGATATCTTGAGCATGCTCTTTTGTGCTCTCTACCGTATCATCTGCTGCGTCTTTTACTTTATCAACAGCTTTTTCTGTTGATCCCTTCAACTTGCCAAAGAATCCTTTAGTTTTGTCTGCGGCATCTTCAGCTACTTCTTTCGTTTTATCTTTGACTTCTTTAGCATGTTCCTTCGTGGTTTCAATCGTGTCATCAGCAGCGTCTTTCACCTTATCAACGGCCTTTTCTGTTGATCCCTTCAATTTGCCAAAGAATCCTTTAGTTTTGCCTGCTGCGTCTTCTGCAACTTCTTTCGTTTTATCTTTGATATCTTGAGCATGCTCTTTTGTGCTCTCTACCTACCGTATCATCTGCTGCGTCTTTTACTTTATCACCAGTTTTTCTGTTGATCCCTTCAACTTGCCAAAGAATCCTTTAGTTTTGTCTGCTGCATCTTCAGCGACTTCTTTCGTTTTATCTTTGACTTCTTTAGCATGCTCCTTCGTGGTTTCAATCGTGTCATCTTATCTTTGATCCTTAGCATGCTCCTTCGTGGTTTCAATCGTGTCATCTGCAGCGTCTTTCACCTTATCAACGGCCTTTTTTCTGTTGATCCCTTCAATTTACCAAAGAATCCTTTAGTTTGCTGCTGCATCTTCTGCAACTTCTTTCGTTTTATCTTTGACATCTCTTAGCATGCTCTCCTGCGCTCTCTAACGTATCATCTGTTGCGTCTTTTACTTTATCAACAACTTTTTTCTGTTTGATCCCTTTAACTTCCAAAGAAACCTTTAGTTGTGCCTGCGGCATCTTCAGCAATTTCTTTTGATTTATCATTGATATCTTGAACATGCATATCTTGAACATGCTCTTTTGTGCTCTCTAACGTATCATCTGCTGCGTCTTTTTGTGCTCTCTAACGTATCATCTGCTGCGTCTTTTACTTTATCAACAGCTTTTCTCTGTTGATCCCTTCAATTTTCCAAAGAAACCCTTAGTTTTGCCTGCTGCATCTTCAGCAATTTCTTTCGTTTTATCTTTGATATCTTGAGCATGCTCTTTTGTGCTCTCTACCGTATCATCTGCTGCGTCTTTTACTTTATCAACAGCTTTCTCTCTTGATCCTTTCAACTTGCCAAAGAATCCTTTAGTTTTGTCTGCTGCATCTTCAGCGACTTCTTTCGTTTTATCTTTGACTTCCTTAGCATGCTCCTTCGTGGTTTCAATCGTGTCGTCTGCAGCGTCTTTCACCTTATCAACGGCCTTTTCTGTTGATCCCTTCAATTTTCCAAAGAAACCTTTAGTTTTGCCTGCTTCATCTTCAGCAATCCTTTTCGTTTTTATCTTTGATATCTTGAGCAACCTTATCAACGGCCTTTTCTGTTGATCCCTTCAATTTACCAAAGAATCCTTTAGTTTTGCCTGCTGCATCTTCTGCAACTTCTTTCGTTTTATCTTTGACATCTCTAGCATGCTCTCCTGCGCTCTCTAACGTATCATCTGTTGCGTCTTTTACTTTATCAACAACTTTTTCTGTTGATCCCTTTAACTTTCCAAAGAAACCTTTAGTTGTGCCTGCTGCATCTTCAGCAATTTCTTTTGATTTATCATTGATATCTTGAACATGCTCTTTTGTGCTCTCTAACGTATCATCTGCTGCGTCTTTTACTTTATCAACAGCTTTCTCTGTTGATCCCTTCAATTTTCCAAAGAAACCCTTAGTTTTGCCTGCTGCATCTTCAGCAATTTCTTTCGTTTTATCTTTGATATCTTGAGCATGCTCTTTTGTGCTCTCTACCGTATCATCTGCTGCGTCTTTTACTTTATCAACAGCTTTCTCTCTTGATCCTTTCAACTTGCCAAAGAATCCTTTAGTTTTGTCTGCTGCATCTTCAGCGACTTCTTTCGTTTTATCTTTGACTTCCTTAGCATGCTCCTTCGTGGTTTCAATCGTGTCGTCTGCAGCGTCTTTCACCTTATCAACGGCCTTTTCTGTTGATCCCTTCAATTTTCCAAAGAAACCTTTAGTTTTGCCTGCTGCATCTTCAGCAATCTCTTTCGTTTTATCTTTGATATCTTGAGCATGCTCTTTTGTACTCTCTACCGTATCATCTGCTGCGTCTTTTACTTTATCAACAGCTTTCTCTGTTGATCCCTTCAACTTGCCAAAGAATCCTTTAGTTTTGCCTGCTGCATCTTCTGCAACTTCTTTCGTTATATCTTTGACATCTCTAGCATGCTCTCCTGCGCTCTCTAACGTATCATCATCTGCGTCTTTTACTTTATCTACAACTTTCTCTGTTGATCCCTTCAACTTGCCAAAGAATCCTTTAGTTTTGTCTGCTGCATCTTCAGCAGCTTCTTTTGTTTTATCTTTGACATCTTTAGTGTGCTCTTTTGTGCTCTCTAACGTATCGTTTGCTGCGTCTTTTGCTTGATCAACTGCTTTTTCAGTTGATTCTTTAAGTTGTCCAAAGAATTCTTCAGATTTTTCTACTGCATCTTCAGAAACTTTTTTCGTTTTATCTTTGACATCTTTAGCATGATCTTTGGTAGTCACTAATGTGCTATCTGCAGCGTCTTTTACGTTATCAACTGCTTCTCCTGCCGATTCTTTTAATTTTCCAAAAAATCCTTTGGTTTTGTCTGCTGCATTTTCTGCAACTTCTTTTGTTTTATCTTTGACATGTTTAGCATGCCCTTTTGTGCTATCTAATGTGTCATCCGCCGTGTCTTTCACTTTGCTAACTGTTTTTTCTGTTGATCCTCTTAATTTGCCAAAGAATCCTTTAGATTTGTCTGCTGCGTTTTCAGCAACTTCTTTCGTTTTATCTTTGACATCTGTGGCGTGCTCTTTTGTAATCTCTAACTTATCATCTGCTGCATCTTTGACCTTATCAACGGATTTTTGTGCTGATCCTTTCAACTTTCCAAAGAATCCTCTAGTTTTGTCTGATGCATCTTCAGCAACTTCTTTCGTTTTATCTTTTACATCTTTAACATGTTCTCTCGTACTCTCTAATGAGTCATCTGCTGCATCTTTTACCTTATCAACAGATTTCTGTGTTGAAGCCTTCAATTTTCCAAAGAATCCTTTAGTTTTTTCTTCTACAACTTCAGCAACTTCTTTCGTTTTATCCTTGACGTCTTTAGAGTGGTCTTTTGTGCTCTCCAAAGTATCGTCTGCTGCGTCTTTCACTTTATCAAATGCCTTTTCTGTTGATCCCTTTAACTTCCCAAAGAATCCTTTAGTTTTGTCTGCTGCATCTTCTGCGACTTCTTTTGTTTTATCTTTAACATCCTTAGCATGTTCCTTCGTCGTTTCTCCAAACGTGTCATCTGCTGCGTCTTTCACCTCTTCAACAGCCTTTTCTGTTGACCCCTTTAATTTGCCAAAGAATCCTTTAGTTTTGCCTGCTGTATCTTCTGCAACTTCTTTCGTTTTATCTTTAACATCTTTAGCATGCTCTTTTGTGCTCTCTAGCGTATCATCTGCTGCGTCTTTTACCTTATCAACGACTTTTTCTGTCGATCCCTTCAATTTTCCAAAGAATCCTTTTGTTTTGTCTGCTGCATCTTCAGCAGCTTCTTTCGTTTTATCTTTAACATCTTTAGCATGCTCTTTTGTGCTCTCTAAAGTATCATCTGCTGCATCTTTAGCCTTATCAACGGCTTTTTCTGTTGATCCCTTTAACTTTCCAAAGAATCCTTTAGTTTTATCTGCTGCATCTTCTGCGACTTCTTTTGTTTTATCTTTAACATCTTTAGCATGCTCTTTTGTGCTCTCTAGCGTATTATCGGCTGCGTCTTTCACTTTATCAACTGCCTTTTCTGTTGATCCCTTCAATTTTCCAAAGAATCCTTTTGTTTTTTCTGTTGCATCTGCAGCAACGTCTTTAGTTTTGTCTTTAACATCTTTAGCGTGCTCCTTTGTGTTCTCTAGTGTGTCATCTGCTGCGTCTTTCACTTTATCAACAGTTTTTTCGGTCGACACCTTCAACTTTCCGAAGAATTCTTTTGTTTTGTCTGCTGCATCTTCAGCAACTTCGCTAGTTTTATCTTTGACAGCTTTAGCGTCTTCTTTTGTGCTTTCTAATGTATCATCAGCTGCATCTTTAGCCTCATCAATGGCTTTTTCTGTTGATCCCTTTAACTTTCCAAATAATCCTTTAGTTTTATCTGCTGCATCTTCTGCGACTTCTTTTGTTTTTTCTTTAACATCTTTAGCATGCTCTTTTGTGCTGTCTAGCGTGTCACCTGCAGTATCTTTTACCCTACTTACGGCTTTTTCTGTCGATCCTCTCAACTTGCCAAAGAATCCTTTAGTTTTTTCTGCAGCATCTTCAGCAACTTCTTTAGTTTTATCTTTTACTTCGGAAGCGTGCTCTTTTGTGCCCTCTAAAGAATCATCTGCTGCATCTTTTACTTTATCACCGGATTTTTTTGTTGCTCCTTTCAGCTTTCCAAAGAATCCTTTCGTTTTGTCCGCTGCATCTTCGGCAACTTCCTTCGTTTTATCTTTGGCATCTTTAGCATGCTCTTTTGTGCTTTCTAACGTGTCATCTGCTACGTCTTTCACTTTATCAACAGCTTTTTCTGTTGATCCCTTCAACTTTCCAAAGAATCCTCTAGTTTTTTCTGCTGCATCTTCAGCAATTTCTTTTGATTTGTCTTTAACATCTTTAGCATGCTCTTTTGTGCTCTCTAATGTGTCATCTGCCGCATCTTTCGCCTTATATCTTCCGCAACTTCTTTAGTTTTGTCTTTAGCATCTTTAGCGTGCTCTTTTGTGCTCTCTAGCGTATCATCTGTTGCGTCTTTCACCTTATCAACGGTTTTTTCTGTTGATGCCTTTAACTGTCCAAAGAATCCTTTTGTTTTGTCTGCTGCATTTTCAGCAACTTCTTTCGTTTTTTCTTTAGCATCTTTAGCGTGCTCTTTTGTGCTCTCTAAAGTGTCATCTGCTGCATATTTAACCTTATCAACCGCCTTTTCTGTTGATCCCTTTAATTTTCCAAAGAATCCTTTTGTTTTGCCTGCTGCATCTCCAGCAACTTTTTTAGTTTTTTCTTTAACATCTTTAGCATGCTCTTTTGTGCTTTCTAATGTGTCATCTGCTGCATCTTTAGCTTTATCAACGGCTTTTTCTGTTGATCCCTTTAACTTTCCGAAGAATCGTTTTGTTTTGTCTGCTGCATCTTCAGCAGCTTCGTTCGTTTTATCTTTAACATCTTTAGCATGCTCTCTTGTGCTCTCTAGCGTATCATCTGCTGCGTCTTTAGCCTTATTAACGGCTTTTTCTGTTGATCCTTTTAACTTTCCAAAGAATCCTTTAGTTTTGTCTGCTGCATCTTCAGCAACTTCTCTAGATTTATCTTTAACATCTTTAGCATGCTCTTTTGTGCTTTCTAGCGTATTATCTGTTGCGTCTTTTACTTTATCAACGGCCTTTTCTGTTGATCCCTTCAATTTTCCAAAGAATCCTTTTGTTTTTTCTGTTGCATCTGCAGCAACTTCTTTAGTTTTGTCTTTAACATCTTTAGCGTGCTCCTTTGTGCTCTCTAGTGTGTCATTTGCTGCGTCTTTCACCTTATCAACAGTTTTGTCGGTCGACCCCTTCAACTTTCCGAAGAATTCTTTTGTTTTGTCTGCTGCATCTTCAGCAACTTCGCTAGTTTTATCTTTGACAGCTTTAGCGTGTTCTTTTGTGCTTTCTAATGTATCATCAGCTGCATCTTTAGCCTTATCAACGGCTTTTTCTGTTGATTCCTTCAACTTTCCAAAGTATCCATTAGTTTTTTCTGCGGCATCTTCAGCAACTTCATTTGTTTTTTCTCTAACATGCTCTTTTGTGCTCTCTACAGTGTCATCTGCTGCGTCTTTTACCTTATCAACAGCTTTTTCTGTTGATCCCTTCAATTTTCCCAAGAATCCTTTTGCTTTGTCTGCTGCATCTGCAGCAACTTCTTTAGTTTTGTCTTTAACATCTTTAGCGTGCTCCTTTGTGCTCTCTAGTGTATCATCTGCTTCGTCTTTCACATTATCAACAGTTTTTTCGGTCGACCCCTTCAACTTTCCGAAGAATTCTTTTGTTTTGTCTGTTGCATCTTCAGCAACTTCGCTAGATTTATCTTTGACAGCTTTAACGTGCTCTTTTGTGCTTTCTAGTGTGTCATCTGCTGCATCTTTAGCCTCATCAACGGCTTTTTGTGTTGATCCCTTCAACTTTCCAAAGAATCCTTTAGTTTTTTCTGCTGCATCTTCAGAAACTTCATTTGTTTTGTCTTTAACATCTCTAGCATGCTCTTTTGTGCTCTCTACCGTGTCACCTGCTGCGTCTTTTACCTTATCAACGGCTTTTCCTGTTGATTCCTTCAATTTTCCAAAGAATCCCTTTGTTTTGTCTGTTGCATCTGCAGCAACTTCTTTAGTTTTTTCTTTAACGTCTTTAGCGTGCTCTTTTGTGCTTTCTAATGTGTCATCAGCTGCATCTTTGGCCTTATCAACGGCTTTTTCTGTTGATCCCTTCAATTTTCCAAAGAATCCTTTTGTTTTGTCTGCTGCATCTGCAGCAACTTCTTTAGTTTTGTCTTTAACATCTTTAGCGTGCTCCTTTGTGCTCTCTAGTGTGTCATCTGCTGCGTCTTTCATCTTATCAACAGTTTTTTCGGTCGACCCCTTCAACTTTCCGAAGAATCCTCTTGTTTTGTCTGCTGCATCTTCAGCAACTTCTCTAGATTTATCTTTGACACCTTTAGCGTGTTCCTTTGTGCTTTCTAATGTGTCATCTGCTGCATCTTTAGCCTTATCAACGGCCTTTTCTGTTGATCCCATCAACTTTCCAAAGAATCCTTTAGTTTTTTCTGCTGCATCTTCAGCAACTTCATTTGTTTTGACTTTGACATCTCTAGCATGCTCTTTTGTGCTGTCTACCGTGTCATCTGCTGCGTCTTTCACCTTATCAACGGCTTTTTCTGTCGATCCCTTCAACTTTCCGAAGAATCCTTTAGTTTTGTCTGTTGCATCTTCAGCAACTTCTCTAGATTTATCTTTGACATCTTTAGCGTGCTCTTTTGTACTTTCTAATGTGTCATCTGCTGCGTCTTTTACTTTATTAACTGCTTTTTCTGTTGATCCTTTTAACTTTCCAAAGAATCCTTTAGTTTTGTCTGCTGCATCTTCAGCAACTTCTCTTGTTTTATCTTTAACGTCTTTAGCATGTTCTTTTGTGCTTTCTATCGTATCATCTGTTGCGTCTTTCATCTTGTCAACCGCTTTTCCTGTTGACACTTTCAACTTTCCAAAGAATCCTTTAGTTTTGTCTGCTGCCTCTTCAGCAACTTCTTTTGTGTTGTCTTTAACATCTTTAGCATGCTCTTTTGTGCTCGCTAGCGTGTCATCTGCTGCGTCTTTTACTTTATCAACTGCTTTTTCTGTTGATCCCTTTAACTTTCCAAAGAATCCTTTAGTCCTGTCAGCTGCATCTTCAGCAACTTCTTTCGATTTATCTTTGACATCTTTAGCGTGCTCTTTTGTGCTTTCTAATGTGTCACCTGCTGCGTCTTTTACTTTATCAACTGCTTTTTCTGTTGATTCTTTTAAGTTCCCAAAGAATCCTTTAGTTTTGTCTGCTGCATCGTCAGCAACTTCTTTTGTTTTATCTTTAACATCTTTAGCACGCTCTTTTGTGCTTTCTAAAGCGTCATCTGCTTTATTTTTCACTTTATCTACTGCCTTTTCTGTTGATCCTTTGATCTTTCCAAAGAATCCTTTGGTCTTGTCTGTTGCATCTTCTGCAACTTCTTTTGTTTTATCTTTGGCATCTATGACATGCTCTTTTGTGCTTTCTAACGTGTCATCTGCGGCGTTTTTCACTTTATCAACTGCCTTTACTGTTGATCCTTTTACCTTTCCAAAGAATCCTTTAGTGTTGTCTGCTGCATCTTCAGCCACTTCTTTTGTTTTGGTTTTTGCGTCTTTAGCATGCTTTTTTGTGCTCTCTAATGTGTCATCTGCTTTATCTTTCACTTTATCAACTGCCTTTTCAGTTGATTCTTTTAACTTTCCAAAGAATCCTTTGGTTTTGTCTGCTGCATCTTCTGCAACTTCTTTTGTTTCATCTTTGGCATCTATAACATGATCTTTTGTGCTTTCTAACGTGTCATCTGCTGCGTTTTTCACTTTATCAACTGCCTTTTCTGTTGATCCTTTTAACTTTCCAAAGAATCCTTTAGTGTTGTCAGCTGCACCCTCAGCCACTTCTTTTGTTTTGTCTTTAACGTCTTTAGCATGCTCTTTTGTGTTCTCTAAAGCGTCATCTGCTTTATCTTTTACTTTATCAACTGCTTTTTCTGTTGATGTTTTTAACTTTCCAAAGAATCCTTTGGTCTTGTCTGCTGCATCTTCTGTAACTTCCTTTGTTTTATCTTTTGCATCTATGACATGCTCTTTTGTGCTTTCTAACGTGTCATCTGCTGCATCTTTCACTCTATCAACTGCCTTTTCTGCTGATCCTTTTAACTTTCCAAAGAATCCTTTGGTCTTGTCTGCTGCATCTTCAGCAACTTCTTTTGTTTTATCTTTGGCATCTATAACATGCCCTTTTGTGCTTTCTAACGTGCTATCGGCTGTGTCTTTTACCTTTTCAACTGTTTTTTCTGATGATTCTCTCAATTTTTCAATAAATCCTTTTCTGCCTTCGGTAGGGTCTGTTGATTCTTTGGCATTCTCTTTTGTTTTCCTTAGTGTTTCGTCTATCTTTCCTTTTTTACTTTTCTTTATTTTTCGTGATTCTTTGGAAGATTTGCTTTCATCTTCGGAAATATCGGAGTCCTTTGACGACTTTTTACCAAATATGCCAAAAAATTTCGTCTTTGACTGTTGATCATCCGCTTTTCGTTTAGGAGAAGTTACAATGATATTATTGCCATCATTTCGCGTTTCATATTCTTTTTTGTATGAAGCATAAGGCGTTGACCAGCCATCGAAGGATTGTTCATTATTAAGTAAATCATGCGTTATAGTCTTAATATCCACTTTAGTTAAATTTTCTTCAGGTTGTAAATTATTAGTCACATCTTGTGACTGGTGTTTTGAAATTTCTGTTGTATCTCTAGATACAACGAGTTCTGTGTTTTGTTCCGTGTTATTTAAATCACTCGATGCTTTTCCTTTTTTTATTTTATGTTCTCGTTTTGGCGATTTGTCGCTGTGATCGGATTCATCGGCATTCTCAAATGATTTTCCGACAAATGACTTGATAGTACCAAGAAATCCTTTTCCCTGCTTATTTTTTTCTTTTCGTGATTCCTTGACGTCTTGATTGTCTTTATCTTTACTAGCCTTATCTTTTGGATCTACATATTGAAACTTAGAATCGAATGTTGAGGATTTGTAATATGGTTCAGGTATGGCTTCTTGCGCAATAAAAAGAGCTGTAGTATCGAGAATATCCTTTTGTGTATGCTCTGTACTGCGGGGATCGTTTTTACCAATTACTGTTGAATAATCTTTATGCTTCGCAGTTGCTACTCCTGAAATAACATGCACTATTTCCGATAAAGACCTTTACAACGAGGTACATATAAATCATACAATGCCTTGCTATCACTGTTTAACGTTTTGTTTTTCAATGCGTCAAATACCCTCATAAATATATAAATTAATATATATATATATATATATATATATATATATATATATATATGTTTAATGTTTATTGATTCGTATAAGTAAAAAAGACTAAAATTATTAATAACATATAACATACTCGTTATCTAGTAACATATAGATTGATCCATTGATTGCGGTTTACGTAGAGACCGGAGAGACCATCACTGACAATCAGTAGAATAATAAACATATAACCTGTCATCATTTAAAACATTTCTATATTAGACATTTACAAACATTTATTGGCTGAATCCAAACAATTAAAACATTGATCTGGATTGAAGTATGTATGATGAAATAGTTATTCTAGCTAAAAGCAAAAACTATGTATGTGCATTTTTTAGGTACATAAACTGAAAAAAATATAATATCATTTTTTTATTTTGTACGAATCAATAAACTTATCACAATATATAACATTGTTTTAAACGAACGAATCCAAATTTGATGTAGCATCTGAAGTATATATGTAAGTGGTAAAATAAATAATTTCAGAAGACATTTTTGACTTTTACTGATATTCTGATATTCTTGCATATACTGATTTTATAAAGAGGCGCCTAGTGTATGAATGATGTGATTATTTAGTGTTTTTTCTCCTTCGCTTCATTTTTGACTTTATGTAACTCCCGATCGTTACAAAAATGCAAATATATGATTATGTGTAAATGGGTTTCTAACACACACTTTATTTTACTAAACTTATCAAAAATGAAAATAGCTAAGGCACTATAATTTTGCTAATGAAGTGAAAGTTATTATTATTATTCCATCTTTCACTTTTGTTTACTACTTGGTTCAAAATATAGCAAGGTATTCTATGATTTCTATATTATGAGCATGAGTGATGAGTCCGACATGTAAGAAACCGTCGTTACAAACCAGGAAATATGTAAGCTCTCGGCAAATTTCCATATTAAAAATCGAAAGCAGTTTAAAATGCGCGCTATTGAACGCATTTAAGCTTCAAAGTTACTGCATTTTGAATAAATTTTGTATTAAAATAATGCGATTGTTGTAAAGTGTCTTAAAATGCATAAATCTACACATGCTAAATAATCTAGCATAGAAAAACTAAATAACGTGCACCGCAAATAAAAAAGTGCTGAACTTATTAATCACAAAAATAAACACTTAGTAATAAAAATATAAAAATATCATAATACATACACACACCCATAGCATTGCCTGGCTTATAACGAGACATTTTTGTATCTCAAAAGAATTGGGCATTAATTTCAGAATGCCTTTTGAATAAATTTTAATGTCAAATTGTTTATGGGAATGAATTATCATATAAATCTATCTTTATGATACTATCTCAAATAAAAATTTCTTATAATAAAGGTATGTTGAATAATGAATAAATTTAATAGTATCATGAAGAAAGTATAATTTTATATAAAATTATTTTGCTAAACATGAAACTTACCTCGTTTTGAATCCGCATCACCTTTTAATTCTTGTTCCGTTGGTTTCGCCCACTCTGTAATAAATATTTTTTTATTAAGACTACATTCGATATATATATATATATATATATATATATATGTTGAAAATGTTTAAATTTGATGTTGAAATGTATGATTGATTTCTTGGAGGGCGTAACATCAAGTAAAAAAAGAGTAAAGTAAAGATTTTTTTCAAAACATCTTTATTTTTCCATACGTTTCGACGTAAAATTCTATGTCATCTTCAGTGGTTTTGAATTATTTATATTATCACTAGCACATATTAATATAACTTGTAAAAATTAATAATTATAGACAAGCACTAACTGTCAGTAATTTCTTTTTTTTTAATAAAAAGAATAAAAGATAAAAAGTGATTAATAAATAAAATATTATACGTAATACACTTGCATCCGAGGCCAGTGCCAAACAGAATATTATTCGTTATATCGTTATATTATTAGTAGAATTTTACGTCGAAACGTATGGAAAAATAAAGATGTTTTGAAAAAAATCTTTACTTTACTCTTTTTTTACTTGATGTTACACCCTCCAAGAAATCAATCATATATATATATATATATATATATATATATATATATATAATATATGTATGTATATATATAACACAACTACTTATATAATATTATCATTCTATTATGACTTAACGAAAAATCATGCTTATACTTACCATAACATTTATTATCCTATGGCAGTTATAGTGTCTTTCTAAATTTAGAGTATTATTTAAACTAAATAATAATAAAAGTGTTTATAATAATTTTAAAGGAGGCATAGGTCATATTTATTTGTTCCTGATTATTTTGGATTGTTATCCGATACTGAATCAAGACATTTATCTACAGTTGAAGCCATGCTAGACATGGTCTGTAGTGAGAAATGACTCACATTACCTGCTATATTTTCATCGAGACCTTCTATTATTGAACTTTTATATTGAAACTTATATTTTAATCGAGGAGGTGTAATTGCTTTCACATCCAAGATAGGCGAGATTCTGTCTTCTCTTACATGCAGAGAATCGTTTGTTTTTGATATAGTTATATTGTCTTCACCGTTCTTTATTGAAGTGGTGCAACATCCTTTTTTAGGCAATATTTCAGTTTGGTTTAAATTTATTGATTCTGTTTCTCTGCTGTTCAAAGTGATTGCATTACTTGCAATATCTTCTGGAGAATTTAAATGATTTAAATTTTCTTCAGAAACATGTGACTTAGTTTCGTATATTAATTCAAGAGCCCTTTTAGTTGGTTTTGGTGAAACAGGGCTAAAATTTCTTCTAGATCGCATGTTAGAATCCAAACTTACATCATGATCTGATAAAGAAGAAGGAAGAGCAATAGAATCCGATAAACTGGAATCTGTAGTATCTATCATACTCACTTCTATATCGTTCGGTTTTGAAATTTGACATTTTTTATGACTATCACAGGGTTGTTTATAAATAACTTCTATAGAACCATTTGAATCACCTGTTCTAGTAAAAACTTCACTTGTGATTACTTTTGTCATTGTTGAACTTAGCCCTAAGCGATTCGGACTTGCTGGTAATGATATGGGCTTATTATTGTATCTATTCTTATGCGAATGCTGCATAGATTCATCATACGTCATAGGTACAGCCGACTGGCTTCTGATTCTGTCAAAATTTTCGTTAGAAGGACGATGTTTTTGATAACTCTGTGCGATCTCTTTCTGTATTTTTTTACCAGTTACTTTAGTTTTAGTTGGTTTTGTAGTGTGATCAAGTTTCAATTCTTGTTTCGAATTAAGCAAATTTTTCACAAATTTCTCATTAGTTTTTGTGGTAGATTGTTTTGTGAATGGGGAAGATGGTTTTGTAGTAGAATCTTTCTGAATACGCTCAGGCTTAGAACTATATGTTTGCGATTCAATATTAATTTTAGACATTTTTGGATGCAATTCCTTCTTAATTTTTTTTTCTAATTTATCATTTTTCGTAATCGGATCATCTCGTGGAATTCTTGAATGTAATTTTATCACATCTTTTGAAGTTGAAGATTTTTGACCAATGTTTGTATTATTGATTACTTTTATGTTGCTTACCTGTTTTTTATTTTTATCCGTTTGTTTTACCTTGCTGGACTTATTTATTGTTTCTACTTTTTCAATTTTTAAATCTCTAGACAAAGTTGATTGCATGTACCCATGCAAACGGCTCTCAGGCACAGTTTTGTCAATTTTCTTTGTTTCTATTTTTTTTGTATCGTTATTTCTAATAGTTGCTTTAGATTTTGGCTTAGTTTCTTTATTTGCACTTTCACGTGTTTTTGTGTGAGATTTAATTATTTGATTTTCAAAAGGTTTAGATTTTTCTTCTTTTATTCTCGATTTATCAGGAGGTAAATCACGTACTGTTATTTCAATGTGATCATCGCTCATTAATATATCACCTTGGAGAACCGTATATCTTTTTTTACTCAAGGTTTTACTATGTAAATCATCTATAAATTTAGTTGGTCGAATAATAGACTTTGCTACAGATTTGTTCTCGTTAAATGCTTCAGAATCATTTGTTTTTTCACAATAATCATTGCCAGTTCTATCGTGGAACGATCTTGTTTCACAATTTTCGCTTATCAATTTATTATCAAAAGTCAAGGACAAACTTTGAGAAAATAAATCTTTATTAATTATGTTTTCATTTGATGATTCGAATGAAATGTCATTATTGTATATTATAGTTTCAATTGAATCTTCATGCTTTACCTCAGGTACGACTTCTACAAAATTAATATCATCAATTATCTTATGTCTCACATCAAGTTTAAAATGTTTAGTTTTGTCATCAATAAGAAGTTCACTTTCGGGAGACATTTGGTAAGTTTCTGTATCATCAGGTGCCCTTACTAGTAAATCTTTTTCAACAGTTTTATCAAGCTTTTCAGAATTAACAGTGGTCGGCACACTTGTTAAACGAGCTACTTTGTCTCTTGAAACATCTTTAGTTTCTTTTCTTGGTAGAACATCTTTTACTGGAGCCGTTTTATTCGTTGTAATCTCTTTATGTTCTTTTTGTGCTGGCACACTTTTTACAGGTGCTGTTACATCAGTTGCATCATTATTTTCGTTTATCTGTGGTGAATGCTTGGGTGTGGGTTGCTCTATTGTGGATTTTTCAAGTTTAATATGTTTACTGTGTACAGTTTCGTCATCATCTGGAGGTTCACTTACGGGAGACGTTTTGTCACTTACAGTATTATCAAGTTTCCTCTCTAGTGAATCTAATCCAACGATTTTAATAAATTTTTGAGAATCAGCAGGGATTGTAACACTTGTTACAAGAGCCTCTTTATACGTTGCATCATATTTAGCTTTTTCCTGCGGTGGAACATCTTTTTCATTTTCCATTGCAATATCTTCATGTTTCTTCGGTGGTGGAACATCTTTTACTGGAGCCATTTTGTCGCTTTCAACATCTATAGTTCTTATCTGTGGTGAATGCTCAGTAGAGGGTTGCTCCGTTGTGTATTTATGAAGTTCAATTTGTTCAATTTGTGCAGTTCGATCGTCAATTGGAAGTTCACTTAGGGGCGACATTTGGTCAGTCTCAGTATGATCTGGTTTCTTTTCTAGTGAATCTTTGTCAACGGTTTCATTAAGTTTTTCAGAATCAACAGGAATTGGCACACATGTTTCATGATCATCTTTATGCGCTGTATCATCTTTAGCTTTTTTCTGTGGTAGAACATCTTTGACCGGAGTCATTTTGTCCTTTGCAACATCTTTAGGTTCTTTCTGTGGTGGCGCACTTTTTTCAGATAGCATTATGTCAGTTGCATCCGTAGTGGGTTGCTCTTTTTTGGATTCATCAGATTCAATATGTTTAATATGTACAGTTTTGTCATCAATTGGTAGTTCACTTACGGGAGACGTTTGGTCAGTTTCAGTATCATCAGGTTCTCTTTTTAGTGAATCTTTTCTAACGTTTTGAAGAAGTTCTTTAGTATCAACTGGGATTAGCACACTTATTGCAAGAGCCTCTTCATCCGTTGCATCATATTTAGCATTTTCCTGTGGTGAAACATCTTTTTCCGGAGTCATTTTGCCCATTGCAATGTTTTCATGTTTCTTATGTGGTGGAACATCTTTTACTGTAGACATTTTGTCGGTTTCAACATTTATAGTTCCTTTCTGTGGTGAATGCTCAGAAAAGGGTTGCTCCTTTGTGGATTTATCAAGTTCAATTTGTTCAATTTGTGCAGTTTGATCGTCAATTGGAAGTTCACTTAGGGGCGACATTTGGTCAGTCTCAGTATGATCGGGTTCTCTTTTTAGTGAAACTTTTCTAACGATTTGATCAAGGTTTTCAGTATCAACTGGGATTAGCACACTTATTGCAAGAGCCTCTTTATCCGTTGCATTATATTTAGCATTTTTCTTTAGTGAAACATCTTTTTCCGGAGTCATTTCGTTCATTGCAATGTCTTCATGTTTCTTTTGTGGTGGAACGTCTTTTACTGGAGACATTTTGTCCGTTTCAACCCTTATAGTTCCTTTCTGTGGTGAATGCTCAGTAGAAGGTTGCTCCTTTGTGGATTTTTCAAGTTCAATTTGTTCAATTTGTGCAGTTCGATCGTCAATTGGAAGTTCACTTAGGGGCGACATTTGGTCAGTCTCAGTATGATCAGGTTCTCTTTTTAGTGAATTTTTTTTAACGATTTGATCAAGGTTTTTAGTATCAACTGGGATTAGCACACTTATTGCAAGAGCCTCTTTATCCGTTGCATTATATTTAGCATTTTCCTTTGGTGAAACATCTTTTTCCGGAGTCATTACGTTCATTGCAATGTCTTCATGTTTCTTTTGTGGTGGAACATCTTTTACTTGAGACATTTTGTCCGTTTCAACATTTATAGTTCCTTTCTGTGGTGAATGCTCAGTAGAGGGTTGCTCCTTTGTGGATTTATCAAGATCAATTTGCTTAATTTGTACAGTTCCATCATCAATTGGGAGTTTACTTAGGGGAGACATTCTGTCAGTCTCAGTATGATCAGATTTTTTTTCTAGTGAATCTTTGTCAACGGTTTCATTAAGTTTTTCAGAATCAACAGGAATTGGCACACATGTTTCATGAACATCTTTGTGCGCTGTATCAGCTTTAGCTTTTTTCTGTGGTAGAACATCTTTGACCGGAGCCATTTTGTCCTTTGCAACATCTTTAGGTTCTTTCTGTGGTGGCACACTTTTTTCAGATAGCATGATGTCAGTTGCATCCGTAGTGGGTTGCTCTTTTTTGGATTCATCGGATTTAATATGTTTAATATGTACAGTTTTGTCATCAATTGGCAGTTCACTTACCGGAGACCTTTGATCAGTTTCAGTATCATCAGGTTCTCTTTTTAATGAATCTTTTCTAACTATTTGATCAAGTTTTTTAGTATCAACTGGGATTACCACACTTGTTGCAAGAGCCTCTTCATTCGTTGCATCATATTTAGCATTTTCCTGTGGTGAAACATCTTTTTCCGGAGTAATTTTGTCCATTGCAATGTCTTCATGTTTCTTTTGTGGTGAAACATCTTTTACTGGAGACGTTTTGTCCGTTTCAACATTTATAGTTCCTTTCTGTGGTGAATGCTCAGTAAAGGGTTGCTTCTTTGTGGATTTATCGAGTTCAATTTGTTCAATTTGTACGGTTCTATCGTCAATTGGAAGTTCACTTACGGGAGACTTTTGGTCAGTTTCAGTATCATCAGGTTCTCTTTTTAGTGAATTTTTTATAACAATTTGATCAAATTTTTTAGTATCAACTGGGATTACCACACTTGTTGCAAGAGCCTCTTTATCCGTTGCATCATATTTAGCATTTTCCTGTGGTGAAACATCTTTTTCCGGCGTAATTTTGTCAATTGCAATGTCTTCATGTTTCTTTTGTGGTGGAACATCTTTTACTGGAGACATTTTGTCCGTTTCAACATTTATAGTTCCTTCCTGTGGTAAATGCTCAGTAAAGAGTTCCTCCTTTGTGGATTTATCGAGTTCAATTTGTTCAATTTGTGCAGTTCCATCGTCAATTGGAAGTTCACTTAGGGGCGACATTTGGTCAGTCTCAGTATGATCAGGTTTCTTTTCTAGTGAATCTTTGTCAACGGTTTTATTAAGTTTTTCAGAATCAACAGGAATTGGCACACATGTTTCATAATCATCTTTGTGCGCTGTATCATCTTTAGCTTTTTTC
This sequence comes from Ctenocephalides felis, assembly GCF_003426905.1. Lineage (NCBI taxonomy): Eukaryota > Metazoa > Arthropoda > Insecta > Siphonaptera > Pulicidae > Ctenocephalides > Ctenocephalides felis. The sequence goes on from NW_020538040.1 coordinate 163,185,075, forward strand.
GGTGGTAGAACATCTTTGACCGGAGCCATTTTGTCCTTTGCAATATCTTTAGGTTCTTTCTGTGGTGGCACACTTTTTTCAGATAGCATTATGTCAGTTGCATCCATAGTGGGTTGCTCTTTTTTGGATTCATCAGATATAATATGTTTAATATGAACAGTTTTGTCATCAATTGGCAGTTCACTTACGGGAGACGTTTGGTCAGTTTCAGTATCATTGGGTTCTCTTTTTAGTGAATCTTTTGTCACGATTTGGTCAAGTTTTTTAGTATCAACTGGGATTACCACACTTGTTGCAAGAGCCTCTTTATCTATTGCATCATATTTAGCTTTATCCTGTGGTGAAACGTCTTTTTTCGGAGTCATTTTGTCCATTGCAAAGTCTTCATATTTCTTTTGTGGTGGAATATCTTTTACTGGAGACATTTTGTCCGCTTCAACATTTATAGTTCCTTTCTGTGGTGAATGCTTAGTAGAGGGTTGATCTTTTATGGATTTATCAAATTCAATTTGTTCAATTTGTACGGTTCTATCGTCATTTGGAAGTTCACTTACGGGAGACTTTTGGTCAGTTTCAGTATCATCAGGTTCTCTTTTTAGTGAATCTTTTATAACGATTTGATCAAGTTTTTTAGTATCAACTGGGATTACCACACTTGTTGCAAGAGCCTCTTTATCCGTTGCATCATATTTAGCTTTTTCCTGTGGTGAAACATCTTTTTCCGGAGTCATTTTGTCTATTGCAATGTCTTCATGTTTCCTTTGTGGTGGAACATCTTTTACTGGACACATTTTGTCCGTTTCAACATTTATAGTTCCTTCCTGTGGTGAATGCTCTATAAAGAGTTCCTCCTTTGTGGATTTATCGAGTTCAATTTGTTCAATTTGTGCAGTTCCATCGTCAATTGTAAGTTCACTTAGGGGCGACATTTGGTCAGTCGCAGTACGATCAGGTTTCTTTTCTAGTGAATTTTTGTCAACGGTTTTATTAAGTTTTTCAGAATCAACAGGAATTGGCACACATGTTTCATGATCATCTTTGTGCGCTGTATCATCTTTAGCTTTTTCCGGTGGTAGAACATCTTTGACCGGAGCCATTTTGTCCTTTGCAACATCTTTAGGTTCTTTCTGTTTTGGCACACTTTTTTCAGATAGCATTATGTCAGTTGCATCCATAGTGGGTTGCTCTTTGTTGGATTCATCAGATATAATATGTTTAATATGTACAGTTTTGTCATTAATTGGCAGTTCACTTACGGGAGACGTTTGGTCAGTTTCAGTATCATTGGGTTCTCTTTTTAGTGAATCTTTTCTCACGATTTGATCAAGTTTTTTAGTATCAACTGGGATTAGCACACTTGTTGTAAGAGCCTCTTTATCTATTGCATCATATTTAGCTTTATCCTGTGGTGAAACGTCTTTTTTCGGAGTCATTTTGTCCATTGCAATGTCTTCATGTTTCTTTTGTGGTGGAACATCTTTTGCTGGAGATATTTTGTCCGCTTCAACATTTATAGTTCCTTTCTGTGGTGAATGCTCAGTAGAGGGTTGATCTTTTATGGATTTATCAAATTCAATTTGTTCAATTTGTACGGTTCTATCGTCAATTAGAAGTTCACTTACGGGAGACTTTTGGTCAGTTTCAGTATCATCAGGTTCTCTTTTTAGTGAATCTTTTATAACGATTTGATCAAGTTTTTTAGTATCAACTGGGATTACCACACTTTTTGCAAGAGCCTCTTTATCCGTTGCATCATATTCAGCTTTTTCCTGTGGTGAAACATCTTTTTCCGTAGTCATTTTGTCCATTGCAATGTCTTCATGTTTCTTTTGTGGTGGAACATCTTTTACTGGACACATTTTGTCCGTTTCAACATTTATAGTTCCTTCCTGTGGTGAATGCTCAGTAAAGAGTTCCTCCTTTGTGGATTTATCGAGTTCAATTTGTTCAATTTGTGCAGTTCCATCGTCAATTGTAAGTTCACTTAGGGGCGACATTTGGTCAGTCTCAGTATGATCAGGTTTCTTTTCTAGTGAATTTTTGTCAACGGTTTTATTAAGTTTTTCAGAATCAACAGGAATTGGCACACATGTTTCATGATCATCTTTGTGCGCTGTATCATCTTTAGCTTTTTTCGGTGGTAGAACATCTTTGACCGGAGTCATTTTGTCCTTTGCAACATCTTTAGGTTCTTTCTGTGGTGGCACACTTTTTTCAGATAGCATTATGTCAGTTGTATCCGTAGTGGGTTGCTCTTTTTTGGATTCATCAGATTCAATATGTTTAATATGTACAGTTTTGTCATCAATTGGCAGTTCACTTACCGGAGACCTTTGATCAGTTTCAGTATCATCAGGTTCTCTTTTTAGTGAATCTTTTCTAACTATTTGATCAAGTTTTTTAGTATCAGCTGGGATTACCACACTTGTTGCATGAGCCTCTTCATCCGTTGCATCATATTTAGCATTTTCCTGTGGTGAAACATCTTTTTCCGGAGTCATTACGTTCATTGCAATGTCTTCATGTTTCTTTTGTGGTGGAACATCTTTTACTTGAGACATTTTGTCCGTTTCAACATTTATAGTTCCCTTCTGTGGTGAATGCTCATTAGAGGGTTGCTCCTTTGTGGATTTATCAAGTTTAATTTGCTTAATTTGTACAGTTCCATCATCAATTGGGAGTTTACTTAGGGGAGACATTCTGTCAGTCTCAGTATGATCAGGTTTCTTTCCTAGTGAATCTTTGTCAACGGTTTCATTAAGTTTTTCAGAATCAACAGGAATTGGCACACATGTTTCATGATCATCTTTGTGCGCTGTATCATCTTTAGCTTTTTTCGGTGGTAGAACATTTTTGACCGGAGCCATTTTGTCCTCTGCAACATCTTTAGGTTCTTTCTGTGATGGCACACTTTTTTCAGATAGCATTATGTCAGTTGCATCCATAGTGGGTTGCTCGTCAGTCTCAGTATGATCTGGTTTCTTTTCTAGTGAATCTTTGTCAACGGTTTCATTAAGTTTTTCAGAATCAACAGGAATTGGCACACATGTTTCATGATCATCTTTATGCGCTGTGTCATCTTTAGCTTTTTTCTGTGGTAGAACATCTTTGACCGGAGTCATTTTGTCCTTTGCAACATCTTTAGGTTCTTTCTGTGGTGGCATACTTTTTTCAGATAGCATTATGTCAGTTGTATCCGTAGTGGGTTGCTCTTTTTTGGATTCATCAGATTCAATATGTTTAATATGTACAGTTTTGTCATCAATTGGCAGTTCACTTACCGGAGACCTTTGATCAGTTTCAGTATCATCAGGTTCTCTTTTTAGTGAATCTTTTCTAATTATTTGATCAAGTTTTTTAGTATCAGCTGGGATTACCACACTTGTTGCAAGAGCCTCTTCATCCGTTGCATCATATTTAGCATTTTCCTGTTGTGAAACATCTTTTTCCGGAGTCATTACGTTCATTGCAATGTCTTCATGTTTCTTTTGTGGTGGAACATCTTTTACTTGAGACATTTTGTCCGTTTCAACATTTATAGTTCCCTTCTTTGGTGAATGCTCATTAGAGGGTTGCTCCTTTGTGGATTTATCAAGTTCAGTTTGTTTAATTTGTACAGTTCCATCATCAATTGGGAGTTCACTTAGGGGAGACATTCTGTCAGCCTCAGTATGATCAGGTTTCTTTCCTAGTGAATCTTTGTCAACGGTTTCATTAAGTTTTTCAGAATCAACAGGAATTGGCACACATGTTTCATGATCATCTTTGTGCGCTGTATCATCTTTAGCTTTTTTCGGTGGTAGAACATCTTTGACCGGAGCCATTTTGTCCTTTGCAATATCTTTAGGTTCTTTCTGTGGTGGCACACTTTTTTCAGATAGCATTATGTCAGTTGCATCCATAGTGGGTTGCTCTTTTTTGGATTCATCAGATATAATATGTTTAATATGAACAGTTTTGTCATCAATTGGCAGTTCACTTACGGGAGACGTTTGGTCAGTTTCAGTATCATTGGGTTCTCTTTTTAGTGAATCTTTTCTCACGATTTGGTCAAGTTTTTTAGTATCAACTGGGATTAGCACACTTGTTGCAAGAGCCTCTTTATCCGTTGCATCATATTTAGCTTTTTCCTGTGGTGAAACATCTTTTTCCGGAGCCATTTTGTCCATTGCAATGTCTTCATGTTTCTTTTGTGGTGGAACATCTTTTACTGGACACATTTTGTCCGTTTCAACATTTATAGTTCCTTCCTGTGGTGAATGCTCAGTAAAGAGTTCCTCCTTTGTGGATTTATCGAGTTCAATTTGTTCAATTTGTGCAGTTCCATCGTCAATTGGAAGTTCACTTAGGGGCGACATTTGGTCAGTCTCAGTATGATCAGGATTCTTTTTTAGTGAATCTTTGTCAACGGTTTTATTAAGTTTTTCAGAATCAACAGGAATTGGCACACATGTTTCATGATCATCTTTGTGCGCTGTATCATCTTTAGCTTTTTTCGGTGGTAGAACATCTTTGATCGGAGCCATTTTGTCCTTTGCAACATCTTTAGGTTCTTTCTCTTTTGGCACACTTTTTTCAGATAGCATTATGTCAGTTGCATCCATAGTGGGTTGCTCTTTTTTGGATTCATCAGATATAATATGTTTAATATGTACAGTTTTGTCATGAATTGGCAGTTCACTTACGGGAGACGTTTGGTCAGTTTCAGTATCATTGGGTTCTCTTTTTAGTGAATCTTTTCTCACGATTTGATCAAGTTTTTTAGTATCAACTGGGATTAGCACACTTGTTGCAAGAGCCTCTTTATCTATTGCATCATATTTAGCTTTATCCTGTGGTGAAACGTCTTTTTTCGGAGTCATTTTGTCCATTGCAATGTCTTCATGTTTCTTTTGTGGTGGAACATCTTTTGCTGGAGACATTTTGTCCGCTTCAACATTTATAGTTCCTTTCTGTGGTGAATGCTCAGTAGAGGGTTGATCTTTTATGGATTTATCAAATTCAATTTGTTCAATTTGTACGGTTCTATCGTCAATTAGAAGTTCACTTACGGGAGACTTTTGGTCAGTTTCAGTATCATCAGGTTCTCTTTTTAGTGAATCTTTTATAACGATTTGATCAAGTTTTTTAGTATCAACTGGGATTACCACACTTGTTGCAAGAGCCTCTTTATCCGTTGCATCATATTTAGCTTTTCCCTGTGGTGAAACATCTTTTTCCGGAGTCATTTTGTCCATTGCAATGTCTTCATGTTTCTTTTGTGGTGGAACATCTTTTACTGGACACATTTTGTCCGTTTCAACATTTATAGTTCTTTCCTGTGGTGAATGCTCAGTAAAGAGTTCCTCCTTTGTGGATTTATCGAGTTCAATTTGTTCAATTTGTGCAGTTCGATCGTCAATTGGAAGTTCACTTAGGGGCGACATTTGGTCAGTCTCAGTATGATCTGGTTTCTTTTCTAGTGAATCTTTGTCAACGGTTTCATTAAGTTTTTCAGAATCAACAGGAATTGGCACACATGTTTCATGATCATCTTTATGCGCTGTATCATCTTTAGCTTTTTTCTGTGGTAGAACATCTTTGACCGGAGTCATTTTGTCCTTTGCAACATCTTTAGGTTCTTTCTGTGGTGGCACACTTTTTTCAGATAGCATTATGTCAGTTGTATCCGTAGTGGGTTGCTCTTTTTTGGATTCATCAGATTCAATATGTTTAATATGTACAGTTTTGTCATCAATTGGCAGTTCACTTACCGGAGACCTTTGATCAGTTTCAGTATCATCAGGTTCTCTTTTTAGTGAATCTTTTCTAACTATTTGATCAAGTTTTTTAGTATCAGCTGGGATTACCACACTTGTTGCATGAGTCTCTTCATCCGTTGCATCATATTTAGCATTTTCCTGTGGTGAAACATCTTTTTCCGGAGTCATTACGTTCATTGCAATGTCTTCATGTTTCTTTTGTGATGGAACATCTTTTACTTGAGACATTTTGTCCGTTTCAACATTTATAGGTCCCTTCTGTGGTGAATGCTCATTAGAGGGTTGCTCCTTTGTGGATTTATCAAGTTCAATTTGCTTAATTTGTACAGTTCCATCATCAATTGGGAGTTTACTTAGGGGAGACATTTTGTCAGTCTCAGTATAATCAGGTTTCTTTCCTAGTGAATCTTTGTCAACGGTTTTATTAAGTTTTTCAGAATCAACAGGAATTGGCACACATGTTTCATGATCATCTTTGTGCGCTGTATCATCTTTAGCTTTTTTCGGTGGTAGAACATCTTTGACCGGAGCCATTTTGTCCTCTGCAACATCTTTAGGTTCTTTCTGTGGTGGCACACTTTTTTCAGATAGCATTATGTCAGTTGCATCCATAGTGGGTTGCTCGTCAGTCTCAGTATGATCTGGTTTCTTTTCTAGTGAATCTTTGTCAACGGTTTCATTAAGTTTTTCAGAATCAACAGGAATTGGCACACATGTTTCATGATCATCTTTATGCGCCGTATCATCTTTAGCTTTTTTCTGTGGTAGAACATCTTTGACCGGAGTCATTTTGTCCTTTGCAACATCTTTAGGTTCTTTCTGTGGTGGCACACTTTTTTCAGATAGCATTATGTCAGTTGTATCCGTAGTGGGTTGCTCTTTTTTGGATTCATCAGATTCAATATGTTTAATATGTACAGTTTTGTCATCAATTGGCAGTTCACTTACCGGAGACCTTTGATCAGTTTCAGTATCATCAGGTTCTCTTTTTAGTGAATCTTTTCTAATTATTTGATCAAGTTTTTTAGTATCAACTGGGATTAGCACACTTGTTTCAAGAGCCTCTTCATCTATTGCATCATATTTAGCTTTATCCTTTGGTGAAACGTCTTTTTTCGGAGTCATTTTGTCCATTGCAATGTCTTCATGTTTCTTTTGTGGTGGAACATCTTTTACTGGAGACATTTTGTCCTCTTCAACATTTATAGTTCCTTTCTGTGGTGAATGCTCAGTAGAGGGTTGATCTCTTATGGATTTATCAAATTCAATTTGTTCAATTTGTACGGTTCTATCGTCATTTGGAAGTTCACTTACGGGAGACTTTTGGTCAGTTTCAGTATCATCAGGTTCTCTTTTTAGTAAATCTTTTATAACGATTTGTTCAAGTTTTTTAGTATCAACTGGGATTACCACACTTGTTGCAAGAGCCTCTTTATCCGTTGCATCATATTTAGCTTTTTCCTGTGGTGAAACATCTTTTTCCGAAGTCTTTTTGTCCATTGCAATGTCTTCATGTTTCTTTTGTGGTGGAACATCTTTTACTGGACACATTTTGTCCGTTTTAACATTTATAGTTCCTTCCTGTGGTGAATGCTCAGTAAAGAGTTCCTCCTTTGTGGATTTATCGAGTTCCATTTGTTCAATTTGTGCAGTTCCATCGTCAATTGGAAGTTCACTTAGGGGCGACATTTGGTCAGTCTCAGTATGATCAGGTTTCTTTTCTAGTGAGTCTTTGTCAACGGTTTTATTAAATTTTTCAGAATCAACAGGAATTGGCACACATGTTTCATGATCATCTTTGTGCGCTGTATCATCTTTAGCTTTTTTCGGTGGTAGAACATCTTTGACCGGAGCCATTTTGTCCTTTGCAACATCTTTAGGTTCTTTCTGTGGTGGCACACTTTTTTCAGATAGTATTATGTCAGTTGCATCCATAGTGGGTTGCTCTTTGTTGGATTCATCAGATATAATATGTTTGATATGTACAGTTTTGTCATCAATTGGCAGTTCACTTACGGGAGACGTTTGGTCAGTTTCAGTATCATTGGGTTCTCTTTTTAGTGAATCTTTTCTCACGATTTGATCAAGTTTTTTAGTATCAACTGGGATTTGTACGGTTCTATCGTCATTTGGAAGTTCACTTACGGGAGACTTTTGGTCAGTTTCAGTATCATCAGGTTCTCTTTTTAGTGAATCTTTTATAACGATTTGATCAAGTTTTTTAGTATCAACCGGGATTACTACACTTGTTGCAAGAGCCTCTTTATCCGTTGCATCATATTTAGCTTTTTCCTGTGGTGAAACATCTTTTTCCGGAGTCATTTTGTCCATTGCAATGTCTTCATGTTTCTTTTGTAGTGGAACATCTTTTACTGGACACATTTTGTCCGTTTCAACATTTATAGTTCCTTCCTGTGGTGAATGCTCAGTAAAGAGTTCCTCCTTCGTGGATTTATCGAGTTCAATTTGTTCAATTTGTGCAGTTCCATCGTCAATTGGAAGTTCACTTAGGGGCGACATTTGGTCAGTCTCAGTATGATCAGGTTTCTTTTCTAGTGAGTCTTTGTCAACGGTTTTATTAAATTTTTCAGAATCAACAGGAATTGGCACACATGTTTCATGATCATCTTTGTGCGCTGTATCATCTTTAGCTTTTTTCGGTGGTAGAACATCTTTGACCGGAGCCATTTTGTCCTTTGCAACATCTTTAGGTTCTTTCTGTGGTGGCACACTTTTTTCAGATAGTATTATGTCAGTTGCATCCATAGTGGGTTGCTCTTTGTTGAATTCATCAGATATAATATGTTTGATATGTACAGTTTTGTCATCAATTGGCAGTTCACTTACGGGAGACGTTTGGTCAGTTTCAGTATCATTGGGTTCTCTTTTTAGTGAATCTTTTCTCACGATTTGATCAAGTTTTTTAGTATCAACTGGGATTTGTACGGTTCTATCGTCATTTGGAAGTTCACTTACGGGAGACTTTTGGTCAGTTTCAGTATCATCAGGTTCTCTTTTTAGTGAATCTTTTATAACGATTTGATCAAGTTTTTTAGTATCAACCGGGATTACTACACTTGTTGCAAGAGCCTCTTTATCCGTTGCATCATATTTAGCTTTTTCCTGTGGTGAAACATCTTGTTCCGGAGTCATTTTGTCCATTGCAATGTCTTCATGTTTCTTTTGTAGTGGAACATCTTTTACTGGACACATTTTGTCCGTTTCAACATTTATAGTTCCTTCCTGTGGTGAATGCTCAGTAAAGAGTTCCTCCTTCGTGGATTTATCGAGTTCAATTTGTTCAATTTGTGCAGTTCCATCGTCAATTGGAAGTTCACTTAGGGGCGACATTTGGTCAGTCTCAGTATGATCAGGTTTCTTTTCTAGTGAATCTTTGTCAACGGTTTTATTAAGTTTTTCAGAATCAACAGGAATTGGCACACATGTTTCATGATCATCTTTGTGCGCTGTATCGTCTTTAGCTTTTTTCGGTGGTGGAACATCTTTGACCGGAGCCATTTTGTCGTTTGCAACATTTTTAGGTTCTTTCTGTGGTGGCACACTTTTTTCAGATAGCATTATGTCAGTTGCATCCATAGTGGGTTGCTCTTTGTTGGATTCATCAGATATAATATGTTTAATATGTATAGTTTTGTCATCAATTGGCAGTTCACTTACGGGAGACGTTTGGTCAGTTTCAGTATCATTGGGTTCTCTTTTTAATGAATTTTTTCTCACGATTTGATCAAGTTTTTTAGTATCAACTGGGATTAGCACACTTGTTGCAAGAGCCTCTTTATCTATTGCATCATATTTAGCTTTATCCTGTGGTGAAACGTCTTTTTTCGGAGTCATTTTGTCCATTGCAATGTCTTCATGTTTCTTTTGTGGTGGAACATCTTTTGCTGGAGACATTTTGTCCGCTTCAACATTTATAGTTCCTTTCTGTGGTGAATGCTCAGTAGAGGGTTGATCTTTTATGGATTTATCAAATTCAATTTGTTCAATTTGTACGGTTCTATCGTCAATTAGAAGTTCACTTACGGGAGACTTCTGGTCAGTTTCAGTATCATCAGGTTCTCTTTTTAGTGAATCTTTTATAACGATTTGATCAAGTTTTTTAGTATCAACTGGGATTACCACACTTGTTGCAAGAGCCTCTTTATCCGTTGCATCATATTTATCTTTTTCCTGTGGTGAAACATCTTTTTCCGGAGTCATTTTGTCCATTGGAATGTCTTCATGTTTCTTTTGTGGTGGAACATCTTTTACTGGACACATTTTGTCCGTTTCAACATTTATAGTTCCTTCCTGTGGTGAATGCTCAGTAAAGAGTTCCTCCTTTGTGGATTTATCGAGTTCAATTTGTTCAATTTGTGCAGTTCGATCGTCAATTGGAAGTTCACTCAGGGGCGACATTTGGTCAGTCTCAGTATGATCAGGTTTCTTTTCTAGTGAATCTTTGTCAACGGTTTCATTAAGTTTTTCAGAATCAACAGGAATTGGCACACATGTTTCATGATCATCTTTATGCGCTGTATCATCTTTAGCTTTTTTCTGTGGTAGAACATCTTTGACCGGAGTCATTTTGTCCTTTGCAACATCTTTAGGTTCTTTCTGTTGTGGCACACTTTTTTCAGATAGCATTATGTCAGTTGTATCCGTAGTGGGTTGCTCTTTTTTGGATTCATCAGATTCAATATGTTTAATATGTACAGTTTTGTCATCAATTGGCGGCAGTTCACTTACCGGAGACATTTGATCAGTTTCAGAATCATCAGGTTCTCTTTTTAGTGAATCTTTTCTAACTATTTGATCAAGTTTTTTAGTATCAACTGGGATTACCACACTTGTTGCAAGAGCCTCTTCATCCGTTGCATCATATTTAGCATTTTCCTGTGGTGAAACATCTTTTTCCGGAGTAATTTTGTCCATTGCAATGTCTTCATGTTTCTTTTGTGGTGAAACATCTTTTACTGGAGACATTTTGTCCGTTTCAACATTTATAGTTCCTTTTTGTGGTGAATGCTCAGTAAAGGGTTGCTCCTTTGTGGATTTATCGAGTTCAATTTGTTCAATTTGTACGGTTCTATCGTCAATTGGAAGTTCACTTACGGGAGACTTTTGGTCAGTTTCAGTATCATCAGGTTCTCTTTTTAGTGAATCTTTTATAACGATTTGATCAAGTTTTTTAGTATCAACTGGGATTACCACACTTGTTGCAAGAGCCTCTTTATCCGTTGCATCATATTTAGCATTTTCCTGTGGTGAAATATCTTTTTCCGGAGTAATTTTGTGCATTGCAATGTGTTCATGTTTCTTTTGTGGTGGAACATCTCTTACTGGAGATATTTTGTCCGTTTCAACATATATAGTTCCTTCCTGTGGTAAATGCTCAGTAAAGAGTTCTTCCTTTGTGGATTTATCGAGTTCAATTTGTTCAGTTTGTGCAGTTCCATCGTCAATTGGAAGTTCACTTAGGGGCGACATTTGGTCAGTCTCAGTATGATCAGGTTTCTTTTCTAGTGAATCTTTGTCAACGGTTTCATTAAGTTTTTCAGAATCAACAGGAATTGGCACATATGTTTCATGATCATCTTTTTGCGCTGTATCATCTTTAGCTTTTTTCGGTGGTAAAACATCTTTGACCGGAGCCATTTTGTCCTTTGCAACATCTTTAGGTTCTTTCTGTGGTGGCACACTTTTTTCAGATAGCATTATGTCAGTTGCGTCCGTAGTGGGTTGCTCTTTTTTGGATTCATCAGATTCAATATGTTTAATATGTACAGTTTTGTCATCAATTGGCAGTTCACTTACGGGAGACGTTTGGTCAGTTTCAGTATCATCAGGTTCTCTTTTTAGTGAATCTTTTCTAACTATTTGATCAAGTTTTTTAGTATCAACTGGGATTACCACACTTGTTGCAAGAGCCTCTTTATTCGTTGCATCATATTTAGCTTTTTCCTGTGGTGAAACATCTTTTTCCGGAGTCATTTTGCCCTTTTCAATGTCTTCATGTTTCTTATGTGGTGGAACATCTTTTACTGGAGACATTTTGTCGGTTTCAACATTTATAGTTCCTTTCTGTGGTGAATGCTCAGAAAAGGGTTGCTCCTTTGTGGATTTATCAAGTTCAATTTGTTCAATTTGTGCATTTTGATCGTCAATTGGAAGTTCACTTAAAGGCGACATTTGGTCAGTCTCAGTATGATCAGGTTCTCTTTTTAGTGAATCTTTTCTAACGATTTGATCAAGGTTTTCAGTATCAACTGGGATTAGCACACTTATTGCAAGAGCCTTTTTATCCGTTGCATTATATTTAGCATTTTCCTTTGGTGAAACATCTTTTTCCGGAGTCATTACGTTCAGTGCAATGTCTTCATGTTTTTTTTGTGGTGGAACATCTTTTACTTGAGACATTTTGTCCGTTTCAATATTTATAGTTCCCTTCTGTGGTGAATGCTCAGTAGACGGTTGCTCCTTTGTGGATTTATCAAGTTCAATTTGCTTAATTTGTACAGTTCCATCATCAATAGAGAGTTTACTTAGGGGAGACATTCTGTCAGTCTCAGTATGATCAGGTTTCTTTCCTAGTGAATCTTTGTCAACGGTTTCATTAAGTTTTTCAGAATCAACGGGAATTGGAACACATGTTTCATGATCATCTTTGTGCGCTGTATCATCTTTAGCTTTTTTCGGTGGTAGAACATCTTTGACCGGAGCCATTTTGTCCTTTGCAACATCTTTAGGTTCTTTCTGTGGTGGCACACTTTTTTCAGATAGCATTATGTCAGTTGCATCCATAGTGGGTTGCTCTTTTTTGGATTCATCAGATATAATATGTTTAATATGTACAGTTTTGTCATCAATTGGCAGTTCACTTACGGGAGACGTTTGATCAGTTTCAGTATCATTGGGTTCTCTTTTTAGTGAATCTTTTTTCACGATTTGATCAAGTTTTTTAGTATCAACTGGGATTAGTACACTTGTTGCAAGAGCCTCTTTATCTGTTGCATCATATTTAGCTTTATCCTGTGGAGAATCGTCTTTTTTCGGAGTCATTTTGTTCATTGCAATGTCTTCATGTTTCTTTTGTGGTGGAACATCTTTTACTGGAGACATTTTGTCCGCTTCAACATTTATAGTTCCTTTCTGTGGTGAATGCTCAGTAGAGGGTTGAACTTTTATGGATTTATCAAATTCAATTTGTTCAATTTGTACGGTTCTATCGTCAATTGGAAGTTCACTTACGGGAGACTTTTGGTCAGTTTCAGTATCATCAGGTTCTCTTTTTAGTGAATCTTTTATAACGATTTGATCAAGTTTTTTAGTATCAACTGGGATTACCACACTTGTTGCAAGAGCCTCTTTATCCGTTGCATCATATTTAGCCTTTTCCTGTGGTGAAACATCTTTTTCCGGAGTCAGTTTGTTCATTGCAACGTCTTCATGTTTCTTTTGTGGTGGAACATCTTTTACTGGAGACATTTTGTCCGTTTCAACATTTATAGTTCCTTCCTGTGGTGAATGCTCAGTAAAGAGTTCCTCCTTTGTGGATTTATCGAGTTCAGTTTGTTCAATTTGTGCAGTTCTATCGTCAATTGAAAGTTCACTTAGGGGCGACATTTGGTCAGCCTCAGTATGATCAGGTTTTTTTTCTAGTGAATCTTTGTCAACGGTTTTATTAAGTTTTTCAGAATCAACAGGAATTGGCACACATGTTTCATGATCATCTTTGTGCGCTGTATCATCTTTAGCTTTTTTCTGTGGTAGAACATCTCTGACCGAAATCATTTTGTCCTTTGCAACATATTTAGGTTCTTTCTGTGGTGGCACACTTTTTTCAGATAGCATTATGTCAGTTGCATCCGTAATGGGTTGCTCTTTTTTGGATTCATCAGATTTAATATGTTTAATATGTACAGTTTTGTCATCAATTGGCAGATCACTTACGGGAGACGTTTGGTCAGTTTCAGTATCATCAGGTTCTCTTTTTAGTGAATCTTTTCTAACGATTTGATCCAGTTTTTTGGTATCAACTGGAATTAGCACACTTGTTGCAAGAGCCTCTTTATCCGTTGCATCATATTTAGCATTTTCCTGTGGTGAAACATCTTTTTTCAGAGTCATTTTGTCCATTGCAATGTCTTCATGTTTTTTTTGTGGTGGAACATCTTTTACTGAAGACATTTTGTCCGTTTCAACATCCATAGTTCCTTTCTGTGCTGAATGCTCAGTAGAGGGTTGATCTTTTGTGGATTTATCAAATCCAATTTGTTCAATTTGTACGGTTCCATCGTCAATTGGGAGTTCACTTAGGGGCGACATTTGGTCAGTATCAGTATGATCAGGTTCTCTTTTTAGTGAATCTTTCCTAACGATTTGATCAAGTTTTTTAGTATCAACTAGGTTTAGCACACTTGTTGCAAGAGCATCTTCATACGGAGTAATTTTGTCCATTGCAACATCTTTATGTTCTTTTTGTGGTGGCACACTCTTTTCAGGTGGCATTATTCCAAATGCTTCCGTAGAGGGTTGCTCTTTTGTGGATTCATCAAATTTAATATGTTTAACATGTACAGTTTTGTCATTAATTGGCAGTTTATTTACGGGAGACGTTTGGTCAGTTTCAGTATCATCAGGTTCTTTTTCTAGTGAATCTTTTCTAACGATTTGATCAGGTTTTTTAGTATCAACTGGGATATGCACATTTGCTGCAAGATCCTCTTTATCCGTTGCATCATATTTAGCTTCTTCCTTTGGTGAAACATCTTTTTCCGAAGCCATTTTGACCATTGCAATATTTTCATGTTTTGTCTGTGGTGGAATATCTTTTGCTGGAGCCCTTTTGTCCGTTTCAACATCTGTAGTTCCTTTGTGTGGTGAATGCTCAGTAGATGGTTGCTCTATTGTGGAATTGTCAAGTTCAATTTGTTTAATTTTCACAGTTTTATCATTAATTGGAAGTTCACTTACGGGAGACATATTGTATGTCTCAGTATGATCAGGTTTCTTTTCTATTGAATCTTTGTCAACGGTTTCGTTAAGTTTTTCAGAATCAACAGAGATTGGCGTACTTGTAACAAGATAATCTTTGTGCGTTGTATCATTTTTAGTTTTTTCCTGTGGTGGAACATTTACCGGAGCCATTTTGTCCGTTGCAACATCTTTATGTTCTTTCTCTGATGGCACACTCTTTTCAGGTAGCATTATGTCAAATGCATCCGTAGAGGCTTGCTCTTTGGTGGATTCATCAAATTTAATATGTTTAATATGTACAGTTTTGTCATCAATTGTCAGTTCACTTACGGGAGACATTTGGTCAGTCTTAGTATTATCAAGTTTTATTTCTAGTGAATCCTTTTCCACGGTCTCATTAAATTTTTGAGAATCAACAGGGATTGTCTTACTTGTTTCAGAAGCTTCTTTATCCGTTTTATCATATTTAGCTTCATCCTGTGGTGAAACATCCTTTTCCGGAGGAGTTATTTTATCCGTTGCAATATATTTTTGTTTTTTCTGTGGTGGAACATCTTTTACTGGAGCCATTTTGACCGTTTCACCATCTATAGATTCGTTCTGTGGTGAATGCTCAGTAGAAATTTGCTCTATTGTGGATTCTTCAAGTTTAATATGTTTGATGGCTATAGTTTTGTTATCAATGTGGGGTTCCATTACGGGATACATTTGGTCAGTTTCAGTATAACTAGTTTCTTTACCTAGTAAATCTTTTTCAACGGTTTTATCAAGGTTGTGAGAATCAAGAAGAATTGTCCCACTTGTTACGACAGCCTCTTTGTAGTCCGTTGCATCATCTTTAACTGCTTCATGTGACGTAACATCTTTCACTGAAACCATTTTGTCCTTTGCAACATCTTTAGGTTCCTTCTGTGGTGGCACACTTTTTTCAGATAGAATTTTGTCAGTC
Organism: Ctenocephalides felis; assembly: GCF_003426905.1. Lineage (NCBI taxonomy): Eukaryota > Metazoa > Arthropoda > Insecta > Siphonaptera > Pulicidae > Ctenocephalides > Ctenocephalides felis. Next base: position 163,200,765 of record NW_020538040.1, read on the forward strand.
CGATCCGTAGAGAGTTGCTCTTTTGTGAATTCATCAAATTTAATATGTTTAATATGTATAGTTTTGTAATCAATTGGCAGTTCACTTACGGGAGACGTTTGGTCAGTTTCAGTATCATCAGGTTCTCTTTTTAGTGAATCTTTTCGAACGATTTGATCAAGTTTTTTAGTATCAACTGGGATTAGCACACTTGTTGCAAGAGCATCTTTATCCGTTGCATCATATTTAGCTTTTTCAAGTGGCGAAACATCTTTTTCCGGAGTCATTTTGTCCTTTGCAATATCTTTATGTTTTTTCTGTGGTGGCTCATCTTTTACTTGGCCGACTTGTTCACTTTCAGTATTATCAGGTTGTCTTTCTTTTGAATCTTTTCCTACTGTTTGATCAAGTTTTAATTCAACATGGAATGGCACATTTGTTACAGAAGTCACTTTGTCTCTTGCAAGTTCTTCAAATTCTTTCTGTGGTGAGTGTTCGTTTGAGCATTGCTCAAGTGGTTCAGACAGTAAATTGTTTATATCTAATTTCTCAGAATCTGACGAAGCATCCTTATCTATTATAGAAGGCATTTTGTAAGTGTCAGCGCTTTCAGCTTCTTCTTCTTCTTCTTCTTCAGCTAATAAATCATTATCGTCTTTCTCAGCTTTAATTTTGAATATAACATGCTTAACGATTGGGCTCTCTTTTGTGGATGCATCAACTTTAATATGTACTGTTTCGTCAACAATCAGCAGTTTCCTTACGGCAGACGGTTGATCAGTTTCAGTATCATCAGATTCCTTTTGTAGTGAATCCTTTTCAACGGTTTCATAAAGTTTTTCATAATCAACAGGGATTGTTGTACTTGTCACAAGAGCTACTTTGTCCGTTGCATCATCTCCAGCTTCTTTCTGTGGTGAAACATCTTTTTCCGGTGCCTTTTTGTCTTTTGTAACATCTTTATATTCTTTCTGTGGTGAAATATTTTCCGGAGCCGTTTTGTCCGTTGCAACATCTTTAGGTTGCTTCTGTGGTGAAACAAATTTTTCTTGAGTCGTTATGTTAGTTGCATCATATTTTGCGTCTTTCTGTGTTGAATGTTCGATAGAAAATTTCTTTTTTATGGATTCATCAAGTTTAATATGAACAGTTTTGTCATATATTGGCAGTTCACTTACGGGAAACGTATGGTCAGTTTCTGTTTCATCAGGTTTCCTTGTTAGTGAACCTTTTACAACGGCGACATTAAGTTCTTGAGCGTCATCAGGGATTGTCACACTTGATATAAGAGCCACTTTGTCTGTTGCATCATCTTTAGCTTCTTTCACAGGGGCCGTTATGTCAGTTACATCATATTTTGTGTCTTCCTGTAGTGAATGTTCGGAAGAGGGTTGCTCTTCTGTGGATTCATCAAGTTCAGTATGTGCAGTTTCATCACTAATTGGCAGTTCACTTACAGGAGGCATTTGGTGAATGTCAGTACCATCAGATTGCCTTTCTTTTAAATCCTTTTCAACGTTTTGATTGAATTTTTTAGAGTCACTAGAGATTGACACACTTATTTCAAGATCCTCTTTGTTTGTTCCATCATCTTTAGCTTCTTTCTGTAATTCAGCATTATTTACTGGAGCCATTTTGATCGTGGCAACATCTTTATGTTCTTTCTGTGGTGGCACCCTTTTTACAGGTGGCATTATGTCAGTTGCGCCATCTTTAGCGTCTTTCTGTGGGGAAAGTTTGGTAGAGGGTTGCTCTAGATGGGGAAGTTTCTCAGACAATAAGGCTTATCTGCTTTAGGAGCCATTTCATAAGCTACCTTACCGACAGTTTCTTTATGCGGGGTATCTTTTAATGGGGATTGCTCGTGACGTGGACGCTCCTTTGGTGATGAATCATTCATTAAGACGTGCTTATCGATTGCACTCTCTTTTGTTGATTCATTAAGTTTAATATGTTTAATGTGTACAATTTTGTCAGCAATTGGAAGCTTACTTACCGGAGCAGTTTGGTGAATTTCATTATTATCAGATTGCCTTTCTATTGAGTCTTTTTTAACGGTTGGATCAAGATTTTCAGTACCAACAGATACCGGCACAACTTGTATTTTTGCTATACGATATTTTATGTTCGATGAATCAACGTCATCAAATTTAATGCCTTTTTTAAATTCATTGAGTTCAATATCTTTATCATCTTTAGTTTTTGTCAGTGTGGATTCTCTTATATGGAGTCTCTCTACATCTGGATGATGTTTAAGCATCAAATCACTTTCAAGGGGCTTTTCTGCTTCTGTTGTTGATAAAATGTTTTCAGAATTTTTAATGAGTCTGGATTCATTAAGTTGAATATGTTGAGTAATACCTATAATGCGTAGTTTTCTAGTAGTGTTCATTTTATCAAATTCATCATCTTCAGATTCCATCTGCAAGGAATATTTTGCAGATGGTTGCTCAGAATGCCATAGCCCCTTTGGCGATGAAGCATTTTCACCCGTATTATCAGTTTTTGTATTCAACACAATATCCTCGTTAGATGTATTATCTGTTTTGTATACGACAATTTTGTTGCGAGCAAATTCAGGTGGAACGGATTTGTGCACGTGTAATGGTGCGACAAGTTGAAGATCTTTACCATCAGCTGCAGTTTCCCTACTTTCTATAGAATAATCTTTCTGTTGAGACTTTTCTGCTAGTGATTGCTCCAGGTTTGCATTAGCAATTAATTTGACATATTTTTCACAAGATCCATTTTGTCACTAACATCAGTTAGAGCTTCATTTTGCTCCAAGTTAGGAAGCGATGCATTAGTTTTAAATAAAATATCTTCTTCTATTTTCCGTAGAACGTTCTTGTCAAGCGATAAATCATTTTCGCCCAACTTATCAACTTCTGTATCTGATAACATATTCTTATTAATATTGAAATCTTTTCCAAATTCACATGTATTTTGTATCATTTCTGATAATTTTTCTTCTAAAGTTTTTGATGGTTTTATTTCATATTTAGATGCGAGTGGAACCGATTGACTAACTTCTAATGACATATTTATTGCAACTGGTTCAATATGCTCAGTATCATCTATAATTTGCTCTGGTGTTTGTTCGTGCATTGGAAACTTTAATTTGGAAAGTGTATGAAGAACTTTTGTTATTTTGCCATCGTCAAATACAATTGGTACGTTGTCCTTATTCAAAATATCATGTTCTTTAATCATCTGATCATTTTCATCTAATGGAGGGGCACTAGGAATTATTATATTTTTCTCACTTATTTCTAAAGATTTCAATAACCTTACATTATTTTCAAGCGATACGTCTTCTTGTCTATTATCAAAAATATCATGACCATCACTATTTATTGTCTCTCTTACATTATGACTACTATCCCTATCTTCCAGAAATTTAATTGACTCACCAAATTTTGTGCTAAACTATAATTACCATGTACTTCTATTTCTTTATCAAAACTATCTAATTTATGTTCAATTTTTTTGCTAAAGGGGAGATTTTGCGTTATTGCTATTTCATCGCTGCTCTTAAAGCTATTATCAGAATTTGCAGTCATAATTTTCTGTTCGCTATATAAAAAATTTGAAGGCACTTTATCTTCATCACTTTTACTGTTTGAAATTTTCTTCTCACTGTAAATATCATTTTCAAATCTATTTTTGGAAATAATCTTATCATCGATGCTATTTTCGTTTTTATTGCTCATTTCAAAGTCGAGTTCTGGAAGCAGTAAAGATGGTTCATCATTTTTTTCGAGATGTTCTACCATAATTTGTTCATTTTCTACAGTTTTTTCTTCTCTAGGTTTTTCAACTATTACCTTTTTTATGAGTACTTCAACAACAGGTTCTTGTTGTTCTTCAGCTTCATTGGCTAATGCATCAACTTATTGATTATACTCTGCAGTAAAACTTCTTTTTCGGTTGGTGGTTGTATTATTTGAGACTCAATATCATATAGTGGTGAGTCCCTACTTTGTTTAGTTTCATCGGTTACGGACATGCGTTTATTTTCATTTTCAGCTTCTAGGAAATTTTTTATTTCAATATTGATCAAATTATCATTTTCTGATACATTTAATGGGGATGTGCATATACGTTTTTGTAATTCTGCAATCCTTGGACTCACATGTCTTGTATGCGTTGATATGTGTACAGATTTTGATGAACATCGCTCTTCAATATTTTCATTCTTTTTATTTGCAGATTCGCTATTAATAGGTATATAGGTTTCAGTTTTTTTTTTCAACGCTTATTCCAGTAGGATGTGGTGCTTCAGAATCGATATCGCAGTCTTTCTTCTTTGTTTTCTGGGAATTATTTTCAATTATTTCTATTATCGCTTTTACATCGCCAGTTGCTGGCTGCTGCGGTACGATTTGCGAATCTTCACACACTGCAATTTCTTCAGATCTTATGGGACTGATGGAAGCATCTTTAGTATCAACCTGGTCAGTGCTTGTTGCCATCTCGGAAGTGTTAAAAGATGTTGAATTATCGTCAAACTCTACGGACTCGTTCCGGTATCTGTAAACTGTGTGGTTGTACCGTGTTCTTCCTCTAATAAACCCAACTCAGTATTATTCATATCTATATCGTCAGCTTGTATTGGACTTAAACCTGCATCTGTTAATTCACCCTCTTCTATATCTGCATCAATTGCTGTGTCTGGCATTGAAATTAAAGCTATAGATTTGCCTGCATATTGTTTAATGGCGCTTTTTGGAGTATCAGTTGATTCTCTTGAGCAGAAGCAAAACCTGTGTCTGTTTGTTGGAGTGAAATACTACGATCTGTGTTTTGCACCTCCGAATAAGTCGATTCTGATGTGCATTTCATTTGAATAAATCTTTTATTAATCAATGTTGATACCACAAAATCATTATTGCTTGTTTTGTTTTTATCTATGGTTGTTGAAATGTAGTTATTTTCTGATTCATTTGATTTTGATATATTTTTTCCCCATCACATCTTGTATTTTCAATCGACAAGTGTCAACAGATATAATCCGTTTGAGAGCAGCGTGTAATAGTAGATTATATTATGTTAGCTCAAATGGTGATTCTTTCTTAAAAACCACAGATTACAAGAGGTTGTCGCCCTTACGTATAGATGTGTCTATGACTTGTCCAAGACTGTTGTCGAGTTGTTCAATACGGTTTGGTTCAAAATATTTTAAGGATATTTCAATTTATTCTGCTGCTTTATAAATATTTATATTTCTTCAAGAATGATGTAACTTTAAATGCTGATTTTGCTGGATATTAAGAGCCATTCATATTTATGAGAAAAGCGTTTGCACTGATGATTGGTGTCATCAAACGCTATCTGATGTGAATGGTATTTAATACATAAGAATTTCGCAATGCATGAGTAGTGTAAATCAAATGAGTGCAAAAATTGTTCTCGCAAGTACGTTTACATATTTATAGTATAATTTTTAATATATATATAGATATAGACTATATATATAGACTTAAGTTTTGTAAATTTATACGTTCGAAGTCATGCTGTAATTGTCCAAACTCACCTTATTTATATATCTGCGCTTTTCCGGACAATACTCTCTGAAAATTTGCTGACGATATGTTTTGCAACTAGTTTATAATTATTCATAATAAGGTTTTATAAGTTCCAAAACATTTCATCTTTGCATGCACATAGTTTTCATACATATGACTACAATATATTGTATTGAATATTTGAAATTTATTATTCACTTATGCATTACGATTCACTTAAATTATTTGTGATATGCACTCACAATATAAAATATTTAAATCGCACTGTGTGAAAATCGTGTGTTGTGTAGTTTGTATGTTTCATAGAAAATTATTTCTCAATTTACTACATAAATAAAATAGTTACTTGTTTTCGCAACCTACAATAGCTATTGTATTGATTATTTATTGATTACACTTGTATGGATTCTTTTAAGCATACTTTACAATGATCGATAACTGAAATTTTTAATGAAATGCGGATACTGGGTACAATTTTACCCTCTAGCAAAATATCATTACATAATATAGCTTGAGTCCATGTAAAAAATGAAAAAAGCAGATAGTGCCAGAATAAAAATATTGACATTGTTTTCCTATAAGCTACAATTACACACGAATGCCAAATATATCATTTCAATAACCTCGTCAGGTTTTACAACGATTAGCCTGAATTTTTCAATAAGTTTGTAATAAAGGAATAAATAATTTTATTTATTATATTATTATTTATTATTTAATTTATTGATTAATAAAGTAATTAATTTTATCTTTGACATTTTTCATTAAATAGCTGTAAATTGATAAATAATATTATTGCCTAATGAACGATGTTTTTGAAATGAAATTTATGCATTTACCTATTAATAATTTCTTATGCATATTTAAAGTTATTAAGCGTTATATGATGATATCCGATAGGATCATAGAAATTAAATATATCAATATTAATCCGTTAGATATGCAACTTTATTATATACCTTATTTTACCTTGCGGTTTATAAAAGTATATTGAAAACACTTTATTAATTTATCTTTCTATTGGGTAAGGTTGCTTAAGTCGTACCCTCAAAGGAAATAACGCTATTATACTTAGTGCAATTGAAGTGAAAAAGATTCTTTAAAATTTATTAAATATTGTTTTAGTTAGCCGAAATTACCGAAATTGTAATTTTTCAATTAATTAAGTATATTTACGTTTTGTACCATTAAGGCGTAGTCGTACCATCTGTAGTATTTGTTAAGTAATGTTATTTTTTCATTATTTTTTCGATTTATCATAAAAAGTTTAGAACGCATTCTATAATTCGATGCGATTAAGGAATTTTGTTGAAGGTACGACATAAGCAGCAAGGTCTTCGATGATTGAAATGACATAACCTAAACAAATCAACCATTTAAATATGCCTAAATGATTATTGAATTAGTCATATAAATGAATATTAGTAAGAAAAAAATGCTAGGATGGTATTCTTGCTATAATGCACTCACGATTGCGCCAAAAATTTTAGAAAGGACTTTACAAAAATATTATTAACTTCCGGTAGGGTAAGTTATATTAATCGCAAAAAAATCAAAAATGAAATTTTTTGCATATCATCACGTTTCTGAACATTTTGGCATACCTCAGAAAAAATGAATGTATGTGTATATTGTATTTTGTTCAGGAAATTGGACTGTTACTTAAGATTTAGTACCAATAAGCACAAAATATTTTTTTTTAAATTTTTCAAAAACATTTTTTTTTCTAAATTCTCAATTTTTAATTTTTTTTTAGTTCTCGAGTTTTTTTTAAAATTCAATTTTTTCAAAATTAAAAAAAAAGGTTATAAAATTGAAAATATAATGTGTTCAAAATTCTAAAAAAATATAAAAAAAAAATAGTTTAAAAAAAAACTCGAAATTTTCAAAACTACAATTTTTTTTTTCCAAATTCTCAAAAAACTTCTGTACACATTTCTGAATGAAATGTATATACACATACATATTTACGATATGCCTTTTATCTTGATGAATATTATATATAGTTCTTTGAAATATGAGAGTCCTACTCGTATGATGAATCATTCAAATAAGTGTTCAGTACCTTTCGTCGCTTTATATTGCGCCTAAAGCTTTTATATTGCGTCTATGTACAGCATTAATAACTAATATATTTGAAACTAATTCTAATAATTTTTTTAAACATTGATAAATATTTATTGATTTTTGATTATTTTTGTTTTTCGAACGTTTATTACGGTGCGGGAAGTTCCGCATTTGCATTAAGGCACGATGCTATTCACCACTAGTTTTTATTATGTATTTCACAAAGTCGTTCAGCATTCCAATATAAAGTTTGCTTACTCAACTAAATAGTTCTATTTAACGGTAGCAATGATGTAATTTATTTATTAGACTTAGGCAGTGGGTACGTCTTAAGCACCTTACTCTACAACCTTGTACAATTAGTTACCTATGTCAAACTGTTTCTTTAATTTTGAATTTTTGAATCACTATATGTAAAGTACTGATATTTAACAATTCAGTTTATTGTTTTCCAATAACAGCATGAGTTTGAGACGTTACAAGAAAAAATGAACGAATCAATTTTTTATATTATCACTCACCGGTGATTTGTCCTTTAACATCTTTGATATACTGTTATGCATGTAAAACACACGCACCTTGCATGTAATCAGTACTTGATATAAATCCAACGATGTACGAAGATTTTACCTTTACCAATTATAATGCAAAAAAAATCGAATAAAGCGCATTGATTACTAATCAAACATTAACAATAAAACCTAAAATATTTCCTACTGCTTGGGCCAATTTTAAAAAAGCTTTGTCGGTTAAAAATATGAATATGTGCGCTCTAGCGTGTTTCCTTAATTTGAAAAATGTCATACAGTATTTTTTGTAACATGCTATTGTGATTTTTATATGAACCGTGTTTTATATTTTATAGTAAACCACGCAAATGATCAATAAATTTCCGGATGATCAAATAAAATGCATTAGGTGCGAATATTATAGACGTTTCCATCATTTTAATGCAATTAAAATAAGTTATCATAGTCCATAGAGATTGTTCTGTTTGCTCTCAAACTTATAGATCAATAGCACTACATTAAATGTTGGAAACGAGTATTATTTTTGTGATATAATTTAAAAAACAAATCATATATTTTATTTAATTATATTTTTGTAAAACACGCTACAGCATAATAATATTATGTATTATCTTACAATGCAGGTAGCAAAATAGCTTTGTGATTGCAGCGATGATAGCAACTAAAGATAAATATTATATTAATAAAAATTATTGTTTAAAGCAAATGACATTTTGTAATGGCGTTAATATTTGAAATTTAGAACTGTTAGAACATATGTGGGATATTGTTGTTTATACGTTGTTATTAGTCTTGAAGGACAATGGACATAGACATATCTATTTCAGGCGTGTAACGTAATGGGGCTTTAAGAAAAATTCTACACTTTGTTGATAATATAAAGAAATGGCTGACAATATTATTCATATTGAATTATTGAATAAGAAACACATTCATACACAATCATAATTTTTCATTCACTAAAAGACTAGGTTTGTTGGTTTGTGTTTCATTTTCCAAGTCCAGTACAAAAAAATAAGTTTATATTTAGATATATAGGATGCCACGATTTATATGTCAAATACACAATTCATAAATGAATCAAAATGGAGATAACAAAACTCAAATAACAATTTCATAAATATAAACACTAATAATAGAATTAAAATTTAATTGTACAATGTTTTATTTAATGTTTCTTATATCAGGATTTAAAAGAAAAACACGTTCATATAAACAAGAAAATAAAACGAATGCATTATTGTTCAAGAATTTAATATAATAATATAATTTTAAATCAGCCAGAAATTTGAAAAAGTAAATACATATATATATTATATATATATATATTATATACATATATATATACATATACGCAGGTTCTGCATATATGTATATGTATAAATAAATACGAGTCGGATACGCTCGTATATCTTTATATCATTATTTGAAAGTGAACTGATATGCTTAACTTTTCTCCAAAATACAGAGACTTGGAAGAATGTGTACGCTATGTAAAAAAATGTGTGTAAAAAATTTTTTACACAATTTTTCTCCAACTCACTGTATTGGTAATATATATAATCAATATAGTTGCTACCAAAGTATTCAAAACACAGCTATATTATTGTTATAATTTTTATAGATATTTCTAAAACTTCAAATGATTAATATTAGTGAAATATTTAACGTGTTCTTTATGCTGTTTTTGTGTATCTTTATTATCTGCAAGTGTTGTAAAGAGTGCATAGTAATCAGAAGAGAAAACAAATAAATATATTACAAATTTATTATTTATATATCAACAAATTTAAAAATGATGGTATCGTAATGCGACTTTTGTGAACTAATATTTTATCAAATATTCAATATATAGAAAAATCGGGTGAATCAAAATTTGTTGAATCAAAATTTGTTTGGTAGATGGAAATTACATGTAATTTTTTATGCAACAAAAAGAAAAATTGTATATTATCAATTCCAGCTTTTCCAAGCAAATTTTGATATTGTGTTATTGTCAATGTTTTTTTTCTATTTTTTTTATTAAACCAATAAAGTGAGTGTTGAGTTTTTGCAATATTTTTACCGATTGTATTAAAATAATAATATTTAAATTATCCTACCTTGGCCGTATGATCTTTCTGCAGTTGAGATGTGATCGCGTAGGTTGAATTCCGCAGGACTTGGTGGAGGCGTTTTACCCACTTTTGGTGAGCCAACTTCTGTCGAAATAATAAAAAAACAACACTATTTAATGGCTTTAAATGAAAAATACATATTTTTAAATTAATTATGAATATAGCTTCAATAAGTGTCAGTTTGTGTGGTATCTGTATGCGCGTGCAATGATGATTATATTACTTATATAATTGTATTCAAAAATATATAATTCTCACCATCAGCAACGTCAGCTGTCGTAATCTTGTAGGTTGTAGTCTCCAATTTTCCGAGACTTTCAGTAACTCCTTCCAACAACGCGGAATCTCTTCTCTGGTCGCTGGGTGATGTTGATCGTTTTGGGTCGTAATCTGTATAAAACAAATTGACAACATTCATTCAAAAATATTCTCATATTAACTAGTTTTGTAGAATATTATAATATATCAACCTTTTGTTTTGTCGTTATCGTCTCTACTTTTGGTGCTTTGGTATCCGTAGTTATTTCTTTAATTGTGGTGGTAACTAATATTTGTTCGGCGCGTTTTGCGGAAGTGTCGATCTTTTCTTTCTGTGCCGATAATTTTGCTTCTAAATCGCTATCAAGTGGCACAGGGATACCTGTTTTGGTTGTACTTTTAACTATTTCTATATGTTTCTCTGATGGATCAGTCTTACTAGACTCTGTTACACGAGTCGTTACTGTGGTAATGGTCGTTTTTATCGGTGCTATAGATATATGGTCTGGTTTTGTGTGTCTAGTTTTTGTGATAAAATGACATCTTCATGTTTTGATATTGTATCTTCGACTACACTATGGCGTTTAATGTCAGTTATTTCCTGGACAATCTCACTCTTCTGCGTTGATGCTGGTATTTGACGCTCAGCGGAGAGACGCTTCTCAATTTCTATTCTTCTCTCAGCAACAGTACGTTTTGAATGGCTTCTTCGTCTTCAACATCCTTTTCCTCCGCATGTACTTATCTACGCGCTCGCGCATGTTCCTTAATCGGTTATCTGAAAAGAATCGTTTGAATTTAATTTTTATAGAGAAACATCTTAGTTTTGAACGTGAAATATATTTCTGCCTTTATTTTTAAAATATGTAAAATTATAAATTTGTGGTTGTGATGTAACGATGTGTCTTTACCTTCGGGGTGGATTAATTCTTCTACAGACTCAGATGTTTTCATTATATCCGTCTCATAATATTGTCCAGGAAGTAAAGATTCTCTTCCTTCAACATTAGCGCAATGAGGAACTATATCATCTCGTCCTATTCTCCTAAGAGCTAATTCGAGGGTCATGCCTGAAAGACACATGATTTGTAATTAATTTACGTTTTTATATCAGAATAAATATCGGCATCTGGTAGATAATACCTATTGGTTTGTCTGCGGCTCGAGTTTGCCAATATGTAAGCATTGTTTGTGCTTGCTGAGCACGCGATCCGGATGCCGTTCACGAATATTTCGTATCTCCGACTCCGGAATATCAAGCTCCACAGCTAATCGCTCCCAGTCATCTGCTAACAAGTTACTCACATCGGCAACACGAAGAGAATATGGTCGGACAGCTCGACGTTGTGGAGTTGAATATGCTGACGGCTCATCAGCACTTTCCGCTGGTAGCATTATATTTAGGGCACATACCGGCTGCTGGGGTGGTTCACCCTTTGCTACACGAGGTTCACGCATAAATAGTGCGCGACCTACGGCGTCTGCGTGCGGATCTTTCACACGCACTGAGAATGGAAGACGGTTTTCGCGGAAAGCCCTTAAAATAATTAATACAATTATTTTATTGAAATTCTATTTGATATAATAATAAACACTAATTCCACAAATAGGGCAGGGCGGGGCACAAAGGTCTAATTTGGCTTTGAGCAATTATATGAGAAAACCGAACCATCTCCCGATACTGACTTCGTTAGAATCAAGGTGATGGTTAATCAAGGTTATACATCTTTTTTCCTCTACTTTTAAATATCGCTGTTAAAAATTCTTAACGTTACTGGTTTTGAGATACCGGTGGTGGACCTTTTTACCCGCCGTCCTTTAGGCCCCTCTCTACCCTAATGTGTTGAAACAAAGTTTATTATTATTCCTAACGGAATGAAAGGCGTAGCTGATCTCTGGTTTCGTAACAGGTGCTAGATTCCAGACAACTCGATGTATTGCGTTTTTCCTTCCAGGACTTCAACATCACGACTTTTTGCTACCTCGTGAAGTGTTCTTGATGTTCCAGTGTTTTATCTTCTCGGTCATCAGTCATACAAAATACGCGTAATCGCGCTTCTAATGGATCCGTTCGCTTTGCAAATACTGCAAACTTGGCCATGAAAGGACATGAATCGCTTCCCTATGGTAATAGATCAATGGAGAATGTAATTTAAAATTGGTAAACTAAATTTCATAAGCATTAGTTGTTGAATTCGATTTAAATTTACATTAATTTGATAATTTTCTGACCTGTATAGTTCAGTAGCCATTTTGGTGGCTCGCTGATATTACGGCAGTCCATCAGCCAGAAACCGTGCCGGAAAACGGTGGTCGTGAATGAGACGCAGTCATTGACAAAAAGTCAATGGAGTTGAACCTGTCACATCCTCCCATTGAGCCCGTGTTGTTCCACCTGAAACAACGTATTTCAAATGCAGGAATCGTTAAAAATCGGTCAAAGTTAGAACTCGATATATTGAGTTTTTCCTTCCAGGACTTCAACATCACGACTTTTTGCTACCTCTGTGAAGTGTTCTTGATGTTCCAGTGTTTTATCTTCTCGGTCATCAGTCATACAAAATACGCGTAATCGCGCTTCTAATGGATCCGTTCGCTTTGCAAATACTGCAAACTTGGCCATGAAAGGCACATGAATCGCTTCCCTATGGTAATAGATCAATGGAGAATGTAATTTAAAATTGGTAAACTAAATTTCATAAGCATTAGTTGTTGAATTCGATTTAAATTTACATTAATTTGATAATTTTTCTGACCTGTATAGTTCAGTAGCCATTTTGGTGGCTTCGCTGATATTACGGCAGTCCATCAGCCAGAACCGTGCCGAAACGGTGGTCGTGAATGAGACGCAGTCATTGACAAAAGTCAATGGAGTTGAACCTGTCACATCCTCCCATTGAGCCCGTGTTGTTCCACCTGAAACAACGTATTTCAAATGCAGGAATCGTTAAAAATCGGTCAAAGTTAGCATGATTTTTTGCCACTAGTACTCGTAAATGAACGGTTTCCACAACTAGAAGTAATTGGACAAAGTAATGTTTTTCCAATAATGGTAGAAGATCAATTTATTAAAAAAAGTTATCTTATCTATTTAGGTAATTACATAATAGATTAATCAATTTCAATATTATTGTACATAAATTTTGCTCCGGCAATGCTTTAGTTGTGGGACCAATTTTTAACGCGAGTACTAATGAAGTTGTCGTCAATATTTTTTTTTGTCTCATGGTGTACTTTGTTTAAAATTGAACATAGTTGAATTGTTTAAATATATTAGACTGCTAGCGACTACGTTCAAACCAAATTTATATTTGACATACAGCAGTGTAAATTTGACACAGATTATTTTTTTACTAATGAAATTATCCCTTGATCAGCATAATTATTGCAAAAAATCAGCAATATATTGATAATATTTTACTTTAATAAAGCAGATCATCTCAATAAATTATCGATATAATTTTTTAATATTTAATTTTAAATTTATCCCGAGATCTCATTCGCTAGCAGCATTGTGTCTGTGAAACAATTTAATAGAAAGTTAACATTGTATTAGTTGTAAATGTATACGAATTTAAATTCATATTTATCGAAAATATGTTTCATGTTAAAATGAGCAATTGCGGAAATCAGACTCACCACGGATGGGCAATGTGTAAAAATTTTTGAATTACGTTTAAGGAATATGATTCAGTTTTGAAGGAATGTTTCGATTTTATTGTATATTTATAATGATAGGTATATATACATATTATATGTAAAATGAGTTTGGAGTTATAAGGACTACTGCCTAGTGGTTGAAAAATACGCCAATGAAAGCGTAAATGGTTTAAGTGAATAACTACATGACTATATATACACTGATGGGTATATATATATATATATATATATATATATATATGTACAGGTGAAAATCATTCTTATGATGCATAATTATAATAAGAAGCTTTTTAGACCAATGAGCGGCATGCTGTAAGGCGGTGGTTTAAAGCAGGGTCGGTTTTTCAGAAAAGTCCCTTTTATGGGCAACTAACGACTTCCTTCTTCAATAATTATAATAAAAATCATTCATAGTAAGAAATATCTACATATATAATTAAATCATTAATAAAATCAGTAATGTAAAAGTTAGTTAGCATTATATGCTTTGCCCTAAAAATATAATTGCATTATCTATTCAATTTTTAGTTAATTTATCTTGGTCATCATGAATTATCGTTCGTAAAAATTTATGTATTATATATGTAGATATCATTGACAAAAAGTTTTCTACAAAGTTAAGAAACAAAAAATGATAATGAAATGCAGCAATATAGTATAATTTGTGATTGCAGTGTTCTTGTTTTGGTCAACGAATTGATTAAAATAAATCGAACGTGATTAATTTATATATTTGTGTACTGTGTTAGTGATCTTTCTGTCACATACATTATTTGTGTTGAATATGCGTACGTTTATACAGGCATTGTATTTATGCACATACATCATTACCTCTATAAACATGAATTATTCCAAAAAATCAATAATTTTGTTAGCATTATCATTTTAGAAACATTTGATACGTACACGTGCAAATATACATTTAAATATACATATACATGCACATTTACATGTACATATACATATACATATATATAAATATACACTTACTTGTATACGCTACTATATGGACAATCAGATTGTTTAATGATCACTTTCATGCATTACAGTTATATTTATATTATTCATTATGAACAAAATAATTAAAAAAAAATTACAAATATTTTGAGTCAAGTTTTTCTAAAAAATATATAACTTATTATGAGCTATATAATTGACACATTAAATTTTGACAATATTGAGAAAATATTATTTTAAATATTGAATTATTTTAATAAAGATGCTCAACTGCAACGTATAAAAGTTTTCTACTAAACATGTGTCCATATAATTTATACTTTCGGTGATCTCGTTTCGAATATTCAATTTAATATTCCAATTTTTTGAAAAAGTATCATTAAGCAAATGACGTTCGAAATTCCACAAATAGATTATAAATAATTTTTCAACCAATGTGTGTTATGTATATGCATATATAGGTCCAAAAAAGATTTTTTCACATATCATAATAAATAAAGTTTTAAGTAGAAGTAGTGTGTTGCCCAAGCTGGGGTTAGTTACCTTTTAGAGATCTTTTCCGAACACGCCTGCCAGGTTAGCGTGCATCAACGGTTAATACTAAATATTTTTTATATAATTTCTTATGAAAGTATGCGATCTAAAATTATTTAAAACGATTTCGTGATACAAAACAAGTTCATGTACTTATACTTAACTCTCGCGTAACTAATTTGTAGTCAACTAGTCATTATCTTTTTTAATTCCAAAAATGAACTGAGATATGAAATTGCATTTGCTACGAAATTTATAAAATTTTAAACCAAATTTTGATACAAATCAAATAATAATATTATAATTTGCTAATTTAATTTCAATTTATCTTTATCTTGAAGTTTATAATATTAAGATATACCTACAAACGCTTAGTAATAAAAATTTTGAATATTGAAACTATATTGCGAATACAATATACATTTCCACGGAATGATTTTTTATGATGAATTATATATAATTTAATTTTTATGAAAAAAATACACACATTGTATTAAACTTAGTTGACAAGCTTAAATGTTTGAGGCAAGTTTTAGGAATATTATTTTTATTAGTACTTCAATATCAATTATAGTGTGGAAATTGAATTCTTGATAAAGTTTTTACAGTGGAACCTCGTATAAATCGCTACTTAAAAACGAAAAACGCGTCCATGCCAAATTTTGTCACTTTCTAGGATAATTCACTAATCCTCGTTAGTTATGAAAAGTTTTTGCTGTTTGTGGAAAAGATTCGTTATAAGAGGTTCATGTTAAACATTGGGATCAAATCTCCGATAAAATAGAAATGTTATGGTAATGCTATGTTACGGGTCCGAATTCGTATTAGT
Source organism: Ctenocephalides felis (assembly GCF_003426905.1). NCBI lineage: Eukaryota > Metazoa > Arthropoda > Insecta > Siphonaptera > Pulicidae > Ctenocephalides > Ctenocephalides felis. The sequence goes on from NW_020538040.1 coordinate 163,217,224, forward strand.
TAGTAGTAACGAACTGCAAAAAAGCTATGTATTTGCTGTGCAATCAGGCATTTTACACATAAAACCTAACTTCTTGAATGTGTTATTAAAGAGACGTCAGAAAGTTGCACTCATGTAAAATAGTTTTTTGACATGTGCATTTTGTGAGTTGAGTTTATATGTGTATTTGCGTATTAAGTCTTTTCTTCGATAATTCAGGTTGTTGGGTTATGATTTAACTCTTGTAGCTGTGAACTGTATGAAACACTTATTTGTTGGTATAATTTATGTATTTGTTGCAAATTCTTATTAATAAGGTGACCATCTTTTTTAAAGACAAAACCGGGACGACAATTTTTAATTACGCAATCCTGGACGGAAGAGAGGAGTCTTTAAAATAACAAATACTATTTAAGGATGCGATAAAATAAGTTTTTTTTATTATGAATCAATTTTTTTAAATCAAAATTGCGGGCTTTTAGTAAGAACTTCTTTATTCAATTATATATAATAATGTTTTATGTATGATATTATATTATATCATAATGATTAATATGTTTTTGTCGCTTTTGAGCCCTGTATAAAATTCTATATAATATTATTATTCTGTATAATTAATTTGAAACAAAAGCCTTACTTATTTGTTTTCATTATATTTGTTATTGTACCTATCAATCATCAAAAAAACTGGAAGAATGCGGGACAAAAAATCTAAATTCGGGATAAATATTGCTTTTAGAAAAACCCGGGACGCAAGGTGCAAACCTTATGTATTATTATTAGGTGAACGTATGGTCACCTTATCATTACACTAATAATTTGTCACTAGGTTCTAATTTAAGAAAATTTATCTATCGATTATTTATTACATATGTTGTTGCGCGGACTTTAGTTTTAGAAGTGAAAAAAATAAGTCCGATCCAAAATCTCCGCTACCCCTATAGGGGTAATATATAAAAGCCGAATGCCATGAAGATTGCCGCCCTTCATGGCCAATGTAATAAAATGAAAATACGTCTGAACAATAGGGACGTATGGTCACATTATTATTACACTAATGATTTGTCACCAAGTTCTAATTGAAGAAGATATATTTATTGATTTTTTGTTACGCGGACTTTAGTTTTAGAAGTGAGAACAATAAGTCCGATCCAAATCCGCTAGCTCCTCTACAGGGTAGCAACTGTCCGGTGTAAACTCTCAATGCCGTGAAGATTGCCGTCTTCATGGCCAATGTAATAAAATGAAAATACGTCTAAACAGGTAAACGAAATAGGTAAACGCCTAATTGAACAGTGAATACATAGCCTTTTGGCATGTTGCTACTGCCAACTAATACGAATATAGACCCGTAACATAGCATTTACATTACCACAACTATTTTAGCAGAGAATTGGCCCCATGATTTCACTGTAGAATAAAGTAGAATGCTCTTAATATGTGCATCATGTTCATCTAAAATAATTAGTTGCAATTCATAAAACTTGCATCAAACGTTTTTAGCACACACACAGATATGTATATATATACATATATATTTATATGGGTGTGTACGCATTTCAATCATATATATATATATATATATGTATATATATATATATATATGTATATATATTTATGCACGTCAATATATTAATTTGAAATAAATTTCCAGTGGCTGACCTGTAATCGAGCAGAGCAATCGCAGCGTCGGTACTGACCCAGAGTACTGGTTAATCATACCCTGGCTGTGCGCCCTCGGCGCCGGCATGCTGAGCGTGATGGCTTTGTGGAACTTACGCCTTCTCGGTTCAACCGTAACGACAGGGGACACTGCGACACCACGGCCAAGTAATTTCGCAGCCAGCTCGGAGTCGATCGGCTGAGCCTATAGCGAACAATTAACAAGCCCCACAACGGTAAGTTGCCAAAACGTACTAAATTTTTATGAGGGGCTGTCGATTAATCACGTGATCGATTTTTAAGGACTTTTGGTCAACTCCCCCGACCACCCAACATCACCTGTATATGTAGCACTAATAAATAATCGTACATCTTTTTGAAATTTTTTGGAAATTTGTTTTGGATTTAGGTAATGAATAAATACACGTGATATCTTACTAGAACCCCTATGTCATATTTCGTGATTTTTGTTACATCCCCTTCTAAGCCTCACGTGATTAATGGACGGCCCCTAAGGTGAAATGGGGTATGTTTCTTTTCACATTTAATTTTTATTATTAAAATACTAAGATTACTTCATGGGCCCATTTTGCAGTAACACAGCCGATGCTTGTTTTTTTGGTAGTAAAAACTGTAAAAATGTCTATCTATTTACTGTACGATCAGGCGTTTTACACATGTTATAGATGCGCACAAGGATGATGTTATCTTAGCATTCCTTCTTGGTTTGTTTATATGCAAAATGCGCCCCATTGCACAGCAAATAGATAGCATTTTCACAGTTTTTACTACCAAGCAATAAGCATAATTTAGCGTTACCATAACAACGCTATGTTATCGGCCGTGTTACTGCAGAATTGCCTCATATTACAAAACTAATTGCATAAGTAGTAACTAGTTCAATTTTTTACAAAGCGAAATCCGATATATGTATATTTTTCCAGAAAATTAAACCTTTCAAGTTAAGTTTAAAATTATAATTTACACTTTGCATAGCTTTCTAGCTATTCGATATTACATTTGAAATAATTTAAATCCTGCAACATTTACGAACTTACCCCACTTCACCTTTTATATTTTTTGTTTATCAAATGTTTTTATAAAAAAAATATGTTCATCTAAAATTCATCTAAAACGTTGATTAGATCTATTATTTGAAAGAATTATCTCTAGGTTCTTTCATTAAGTTATATAACAAAACTAAATATTAGTCTGATAACAAGTTTCACAAAAAAGACTTCTGTGCTGGATGTGCGACATATGTTTTGCAGTGTATTTTTTTACAGCTGAATACGAATCTTAAACTCAAAATTAGGGGCCAAACTGTAAATCGGAGAAAAATGTAGAAAAAACTAAAAAAACCCGATCTAGTAATTTTTCTTCATGTTAAATAAGTTGTTACAATTTCTATCTGATCTATGACTGCGATGGATTTCGGCAATGCTTTTTGCATCTCTGGTGAGAAGATTTTGTCTTTTGCCGTTTTTTTAGTGTGTTCCCCAATTTTGACTTTAGATTCGTGTTTAGCGCTAAAAAATATATTGTAAAACATATGTCGCACACCCAGCACTACCACTTTTTTTTGCAGATCTGTGTTATTTTATATCGTATAACTTTTTTTATAAATTCCCGTTTGTTTGTCTAGCTTTGTGTCTTTTTTGATAAAAAGAATCAATTGTTTAAAGTATTTTAAAATATTCTGATACACTTGAAACAATATTTAAAAACACAATATATTCTCCTCATATAACGGTTTATGATCAAAACTTGATAATATACCTACTGAGATGCGGCGGTTCAAAATTCAGTAATAATCGAAAAGATGTCAGTTTGTCATAATTAATAAAGTTCATGTGAAAAGTAAACGTTTGGTTTTCAATGTGTTGTAGTTTCGTTACACATACACCTATTTTTATCATTTGACGCTTTAGGAATTTTACTATAAGTAATAAATTGGTATCGCTATGATAATAATGTCAAATGAAAATGTTTACCGTGAATTTCGATATAAATGATTAATTAGTATTCATATATGCATTCAGTGCAATTTGATGATTTTCTAGTCCGTACGTCACTGTAGTACGAATTATTATGTGGTGTACAATGTTAGTTCGATATATACTATTATATTTTTCTCTGATGAATATTACTCTCATGTAGCATTTCAAGCAAACCAAATCTGTGAAATCATTATTATTATTATGAATATTTCATGCAAATATGTGATTAAAGTATAGACATTACCAGATATTTTGGAAGTGTTTTGGAATCAGAATCTAAAGGATTATAGGATGCTTTTAGGATTAAAAAATTGCATATCATGAAGCAAGGCTCGAAATAAACGGTAGCCATATCAAACACGTTCAAAAAATAAAATAAAATATATGGCGCGCAGTGCACAAAAAGCCAGACAATCATTCTAATGAAAAAATACATGGTTTACAAATGCTTTTATGTTTATCTTTCTTGTAAATGATTAGAAATAAGCTTTGTAATAAGTTACTTGCAAATGTATTTTTTCTGCATTGTAACTAAATAATTAAAATAACTTATCACAAATGGAATAATTTTAAAACCATGTTTACAAATCAGCATGTAACGTTGAATGCAGTACATTAATAAAAACAAAAATAAAAGCAATGCTATCATATTTGAGCTAATTAGCCCAATAAATTTAGTTATTGTCATGAACTGATTTTTTTAAACCGAGTGCCACACATTATTTTCTTTCGAACCCCGCTACACGATCTCTTTCTGATTTGAATTAAATACACCATTTCATTTATTTTTCAAAAACTAAATTTATTGGGCACCCAAAATCTTATCCAGTATTTTGTACAGCCATGATATTAATATTAGTGCACTTTTGACAAAACTAACAAAACAGTGGTAAACGTCACGCAACATTTTGTGACAAATGGACACAGAACACCGGATTTTGTGAAAACATGAATTAGCTAAGTGCGAATGGGTAAAAAATAATGACTAGAATATCTGCATTATCATGAAAATAGTTTTGACATGAAATATATTTTCACAGAACTCGGCACACTGAACCCAACGTTTCGAACAAAACTGCTACTGTGAAATTAAAGTTTCTACACATTATGCTATATATATGTATATATATATATATATATATATATATATATATCCATTCAGAATTAAATTTATATCCAGTTAAACTTTTACAAATCAGCGACAAAACAGAATGAACATTAGCATATTTAAAATGTAAAACTTACAGTTGATACTTTTATTTCATTTGCTTCAAGTATCAATTTGTCTATTGTTTAACCTTTTTAATATGCAAAAATGTCACATTATTTATGAATTTTCTTATAGAATCATTATATAATTTTTACATTTCATATACCATGGATCACATTTTTATCATTATACAAATAAAAAAATAAATATTTTTGCACAAACAGGGATATCTGTTTCTGAACACTTTGTGTACATATGATACAGTAATATACAGTATCACTAGAGTTAATAGAGTTTAGCTAAGCATATAGTTATATGACGACTTAAAATATTAAATGATCTGCTGAGTTTGCCACTTGCACAATGTGATAAAATAACAAAATAGAAAATTATAATATTGAATGACTTACATAGTAAAACTATTGTACGTAATTTTTCCATAAATATTACATATACATAAAATGTTCTTAAAAATATTATTCACTTAAAATACCCCATTGGCATTTTAGTCACTAAAAGTTAAATTTAGAGTCTTTAGTCAAAGACTAAAAGTCATTATGCTTTACTTTATTATAATTATGGCAAAATACATTTTAAGAGAAATCTTCAATAATTTCAAAAACTGAAAAAAGTTTATGCACGTTCATAATTTGATTTATAGTAAATATTTTTAAACAGATTACTGTTTTCAGATACCGTTAGTCACATTCAAACTTTCATGCCATTTTTACAATTTTGAAATTATATTACATATTAAGTGGCAATCTCTATAGATTATTTTTATTATTAGTATTAATGATCTGACAATAAATTTAAGCATTAGTATTAGTGGTAAAATGATTGTGTAATAGTAGATTTTATGGTAATTTTTGTTAATTGGTGATAAGCTTCAATTAGTTTAAACTATTTCAATCATATGAGCTCTACAATATGAAAAGATATGTTTATTGTGAATATGCATTATAGTTCGAAATCCAAAAGCAAATTCTTACAGGTTGATGATTTTTACAAGCACATAGTTTTTTTCACGTGTATATGAATTCATTTCTAATGCACTACTTTTAAATATAGCTCATATTTATAACGAAGTATAAATTTTGAGAAATTTATGTTTAGCCTCATCAACTAATTATTTTACATAAGCTCTTCTGGGGAACAAACTACGATGACTTTATTAAAACGGTTGTTATACTTTTAAAGCGCATCTATGGAATTTCTACTTACTACCAATCAAGGCGTTTGCCATGTAACGAAATCTACTCGAATTTATTAACTGACAGAAAAATAAGAGCTAAAACTCAATCAAAATTGTTAAATTTAATGGCAGAGTTTTTTTTATATTTGTCTTATTTTGGCGTTTGACTTTAACATAGTTATTAAATTATAAACTAAATATCTACGGAATACAAAATTTTTAACGTCTAACAAATAGCACAAAAAGACACAAACATTTTAAAATTAGGAACAAACATTGAAGAGTTGCAGAAGAATTATACGTACTTAGGACAAAACATCACATAAAATAAATAAAGGAATAAATAATTAATTAATTTAGTGCTAAAAATTAATTTTATCCTACTTAGCACTGACAAGCTACGACATATAAAGCGAATTATTATTCACAATTATAAAACGAATTCGTGCTTTAAAGGAAATCATGAATAATCTTGGCTTAGGCCTTTGTCGAGCGTTTTTATTCACATGAAATCTTCAAATAGTTTTTTTTAAATAGTGTATATTTTGGTTATATACACACGTTTTTACTTTGAAATATACAAATTTAATATGTGGCAACATTATTGTATGCTATTGTCCTTGTAGATAATATGTTAATTTTTACAGTATGCGAATACTTTTATAAATAATCTTTTTGAAATAATGCTTATCTTATATAAATCTGGAAAAAAGTGTATGAAAATTGAATGTAAATTTTTATATCGTAAATAAAATCTGAGTAACATTATATTTATTTGCATAAAATGTAATCAAAACGTCAGGAAAATAGCAGTATTGATCAAATAGCAATAATTTAATATCTTTGGTGTTGTATATCGAATCTTTTATATAAAATATTTTTATAAATGTTATATTGTTACTCAGCCTAAACTTTTACCGTATTTTTTAATTTTTTGTAAAATATGACTTCGAATATTTTCTTTTTGTTTTGAAACCGATTACCATATGAGGGAGAATCTCTTCTTTTTTGGCACGTGATTGACGGATATCTTACGTAGTTTTTGTGGAGCAACGCCTTTGCGCGGTTTGAAAAGGTTTACCTGTAGGCCAACTTTGATCTTCTTGGTAAGTGCGCCTTGAGGAAAGACGGCTTGCACTTGAGGTACTACTGTACTAGAGACCATTCCACCTTCGGGTCCAATGGCGTGCACTTCTTGGCGTACGCGAGAAACCACGGCAAAATATTGTGGGAAGTCGTTTGTTAAGATACGGGTAAGACGACCGGAACAAGCATCTTCCATTTGGCTCAAATCTAAAATGAAAAATAATAAGGTGAAATGTACCAACTACCCACAATATGAATTTAAAGTAGGAATATTTGATCATTTGCAAGTTGTTATTCAAAAAATCGAAATGAGAAAAAATTACCATCAGCTTCAAAGCTGTCATTCAGCATATCATGCACTATGTCTTCAGAAGCATCCACAATGTGCTCTCGCCACGTCTCACCATTGTCAGATCGCAAAATAACAATTTCTCTTTCTTTTCCGCGCAATGATGCAAAGTGAGGAACTTCCAATATTACCGGTCTATAAATAAAAAAATAGATTATATACATGTAAAACATGTGCTTTGATAAAAACTTGGTTGCGAATAATAATTGCATAAAATATTCTGCTGCCTCATTGGATTTTAGTAAAAAAATTATAATTCAATTTACCCCAAGAACTTTGCGCCGACTGGTCCTAGTTCGAGCACCCGGCTCGCTAAAGCTTCTCCTTCCATCAAAGGCGGCGGATGGGGCGTTCGTTGGGGTTTCACATAGCGACACGTTATTCGAGTTGGCTGTGGTGCCGATTTTGGTGGCACTATGACGCGTACGCCACTGTGGCGACATCCACGCATCGCTCCACCTCGTGCGTCCACCAAGAACGATACCAGGAAACTGAAAGAATTTTTTTCTTAATTTGTGTTGTCACGTAAATCAATACAAATTTCACAAAATCAGTATGTGTATAACCAACACTAATAAGTGTGTTTTTATACCATTTGATAATTCTACCACACAAATTTGTACAATATATATTGATTTTTATATACACTTCCAAATGGTGCAAAATAGAGATTGCTACATTTATATAACATTGTGCCACATAAATTACACCATCAATGTGATATTAATCACAGACAAATATACATATTGCTGTATTTAAACATACTACACAATATATGTGATTTAACTTCTAATTTTGCACATCTACAATAATAGCACTTCATTGAGATTACTCACTTTCTCCAATGTAGTTTTCTGTTGATTCCGTTTGGTTAAGGCATAGGAGAATATAATTTCGTTAGTTAATATTAATATTAATTGATACAATTATTATTGTTAAAGATAATCACTAATTGAATAAATAGAGTATTTATTATATTTCAACATATTTATATCTGAATATTAGTTAAGTAAATATTTCTCAAACTTAAAAGATGCGAATTTACTTGTACTTGGAACTTGCATCAAATCATGATGATTATAAAAATATTTGAAAATCTAATAATTTCAAAGTATTGCTAATACATACCCAACGTGAACTGGTTGTGAACTAATATCGACATTATCCACATTTTTAATGTAATGTTCTGCATAAGTTTGTCCAATATGCTGGGGACTAATGCTATCTTCCATAGCAGAGTGAGGTCCTAGAATTGCCGATTCTACACTGGTGACCATACGGTTTGAATCTATGCGTTCATCCCCAGTAACGTCCATGGGCAGTGAGTCGTCTCCAAGAGATTTCATTTCATCCACTGTTAAGTATCTGTATGGCTGATCCGTCATCATAGTGTCTTCTCCTAAAAAATTATTATTGCCATGTATTTTAGTTACATGTTTCGATGTATTACTAATTAAAAAATAACAATTTCTAACGCATTTAATTATTTTGATTTTAATAAATAATATTTCAGTCTTCGAGAAACATATTTCTGAAATATTATCATTTACCTCGCTCTTAGAATATATTTCAATTATATAAAAAATGATGTCTTTTGTATATTTTTCATCATTTTTTCAATGCCAAGCATGTTGCAAAAGCTTTTATGTAAATATTAATATGTACCTCCTTCTTCTTCCGAATCTGACATGAATGCTTCATGCATGGCTTCAGGAGCTACAACTTTATATTTTTCATCATTAGCATATGTTACTTTGGAAGCCTTGGGATCAGTTACAACTTTCAGCGCCTCTAGAACGCTGATGTAACCTAACTTTTGTGCAATGTCCAATGGTGTTTGACCGCTCTGTTAATTAAAAAATGAAATTATTAGAGAAAGTAAATTGACTTAATTTAATTTTGATGCAATATACGTACGTCAGTTACTGTGTTTGGTTGAGCTTTATTGGCAAGAAGAATATTGACAATATGTGAATGTCCTTGTTGAGCGGCATGATGCAGAGGAGTATAGCCTATAGATGTACGAGCAGAGACATCTGCTTCGTTGTCTAGCAAAAATCTCACCATGTTGGCTTGACCATAATGGCTTGCTACGTGCAAAGGTGTATACCCTTGCGCTGTTTCAGCATCAACTTTTGCTTCATTTTTAAGTAATATTTGAGCTACTTTGACTTTGTCTTCCTGCGCACACAAATGTAGTGGCGTAAGTCCATTTTTAGATGCTTTGTCGGCTACTGCACCGTGCTCTAATAGGAGAGATGCTGCATCCGCATGACCTTCTTGTGAAGCCAGATGCAGTGGAGTAAATCCGGTGCGACTTTCAGCATCTGCTTGTGCACCATACTCCAACAAAGTAGATGCGATGTCCATTTGCTCTTTTCTTGCTGCGATGTGTAGTGGTGTGTGCCCATTCTTGGCGGCAGCGTGTGGAGATGCACCCTTATCGAGTAATAACAGAGCCACATTCTGGTGATCGTAGTGACTTGCCACGTGCAATGGCGTCACCCCATTTTTACCCTGCGCGTCCGGCGGTGCATCGTGCTGCAGCAATAACTTTGCTACTTTCATGTTACCATATTTTGCTGCTAAGTGCAGCGGCGTAAAACCTTTCTTGGTAGTGGCAGTCAATGATGCACCATTCTCTATAAGAACTGCTGCTACCTGTAATGTTGCAAATAAACAAATTTATGCAAACTGTGTAAATCTATTGCAAACTGAATATTTAATATATTCGGTTTATATCAGCATAACTTATTTGTTAATTCACACTTTTATATTTGATCTAACATTTTTCAATGTTGTTTTAAGATCAGTTAACGTTTGGTGATTTGTTCAAATTCACTGGTGATTGTTATTTGATCAGGGCAACCATAAATATAAATATTCTATCTTATAACTTAATATAATGCAAATAGATATCGGGTTCAAAATTAGTTTAATTACAAATTAGTCCATTGTCATAAAATATTATACCATTGTTATATGAAAAATCAAACACAGAATTACCTGCCTGTAAAATGGCAAGTAATTCTTCTAAATTTTAGTGCATTTTGTACACACTCCTACCTGATACATACTTAACTTTAATTGAAATTCTTCCGCGGTCAAACTTATACCATTGTAACATGACGGCACGAAATATTAAAAAAATCTTTAAGCAAATTGCTTTGAAAATGGCGATATTAATACGTGATATCTCTGTACATGCATGCATTAGCTATGTCATCATAATAGTTTTATTTCTAATCCATGATGATGAAGGGGAAAGCTGCATCAGGCGGAGTTTAGAAACGATTAGTTAATCATATAGTTTGGTAAGCACTGTTCCTTAGACTTTTCCCTTCATCAATGCCAGAGATATTTAAACAAAAAATAATCAAAATTAAGGAAATAAAAACTAAATAATAACATGAAATTTTATTAAACTACGTAAATATAACAATCCAGGTCATTTATAAACTTGTATAAATATAGTAGATCATAATTAACAACAAGATCACTATTGATCACAAAACTGATATTGTATTAGAAGGACTAAAGGAAGAGTGCATACCTTATTTTAAACCAATTCCCAATTATAATTCACAAATTTAACAATAAATAGTTAGTGTTAGAACGATGAATCTTATATAAGTTTTTGATTCTAAATCATGGCACAAAGATTTTCTCTAAAATATATCACTTTTGTTTCAATGGCAATAATTCATAGAGTATATAAAAATATGGGAAATAATTACAGCACGCTTTTTTCATTACTCATATAAAAGGTTAAATATATTTCTAAAATTTGGCACGTAAAACTATTGTACATAAATACTTGGTTGAAGTTAAGTAGAAATTGACAAATTTATCATTGCAAGATGACTGTTGAAACATTTAACGACATATAAAAATGCAATTTTCAATTCAAGTATTATTACTTTATAAATGGCAGTATATATCAATAAAAAAATTAATTTAAACTTTTCGCCTAATAATATTCCACATGCATCTTACCATATAAAGTTAAATTATAAGATTTAAATTTATATAACAAATATAAAAATATATTTGATATCGTGAGGAATATATTTTAGAATTAATGCAATTCATTTGGGTACCTTTTAAGACATGTGTTGAGAATAGAATCGAATGTAATGATGCATGTGTGACACAACCGTTTTCAATCCACATTCACTATGACCAAAAATGTAGTTCTAAGTATTTATCAGTCAATTTATTATATGTGAAAAAAATTGCTTGAATATAATTCGGTGTAGTAGATAATGTAAAGTTTTCGAATAAATACAATAAATTGACAAAAAGAGTTTAGAAATCCGAATTTCTAAAATTTACGTCAAAAATAACTTGCAGTCGAAAACTTAGATGAGGTACTCTTGATGCCTGATCCAGAAGAGCTGCATAAGATAGACTGTGTCGATGTGATCCATGATTCGTCTAGCGACTAAGTTCTTTACCTCATCTTGTCCTTCCTTGGCAGCGATGTGTAGTGCCGTATACATGTCTTTGGTGGTGTTGTCCGCCTGCGCTCCGTGTTGAAGAAGGAGCATTACAATGTCGACATTACCAAGCCTCGATGCAATGTGAAGCGGCGTCTGTTGCTCTCGTGCTCTAGCATTCACTTGGGCACCGTTTCTCAACAGAATGCGAATTATGTCCGTCTGAAAATAATAACAACACTCAATCAATGTTATTCATTTGATTCAATTCATATCTTTGGATAATGACCATACCAATATCTTAATACAAGGAGAGAGTTAAATACAAACCTGGTTAGCTCTTGCAGCTAGATGTAATGGTGTCTCTCCTCGAACTGTCGGTAACGTCAGGACTAGCTTCATGTTGAAGGAGATATATTACGATGTTCATACATCCCATAAAACTGGCAACATGTAGTGGCGTCAAACCACTTTCGTAGTTGCACTAATACCTGAATCAAGAAAAAGCCATGAAGAAGAAATTTAATCGCAAGACAAAAAAATATTGGACACAATAGAAAATGATGACTTACTCGCTCGTGTTTTAGTAGCAGCTCGACTACTTGATGCGATCTTTTTGCAAGCGATATGAAGAGGCGTAAAACATTTGGGCTCGTGCATTTGCATCAGCACTGCGGTCCAGCAGCAAAATTTGCAACAAGCACATGTCGCAATGAGCTGACGTGGAGTGCTGTAAATAATCCACAGTAACTTCATCGAGGGAGCGCGATGATTAAAGCAGGATACGCGCTGCATCCACGTGTTCGCCTTGAGCTGCCATGTGCAAAGGCGCCAAACCATTCTAAAGTTTCACATTGGATTTACGTACAGAAATTCGAATTATTAAATTATTTAAACCGAGTCATCTATTTATGGGCCACATAATATTTCATCAGTCATTGTGGAAGTTTCCAAAATTTCCATTTGCTGTTGTCTACGAGGCATTTTAGCCTCTCGATGTGTTCTCGTTGGCGCGCTGATCTGCCACTTTCACACGTGCAGCAACCAATTTTTCAGCATACTAATGGGAATTATACCCACAATTAGGTCCTAGGGTATCCATAATCAATAATAATAATTATGTATATGTATTCAGCATTTTGTACTATAGTAGAACTAGTATTCACGGTTTTTAGGCATATTTTTTACACTAGTTGGTTGAAGCTTTTAATTTTTTCTGATTATGGATTCAATCTTGAACTACACATCTTAAAACTAAATTATCATTGCAGAGATCGTCGTAAATCGGTTTAAAAGTTTTTAAAATATCAGGGGGCGAGGAAGAATAATCTTGAGTATAAGTATCGAGCTCTCCACTTGCGTCAACCCGCTGGTAAGAGTCCAGTAACTCAAAAAGTAATCATCGGATCAACTTGAATTTTTCAGAGAACATTTTCAAGATATTACACTTAATGAAAATGCAAGAAAATAAAAATCGATTTTTCAAAAATTCCAAGTACTCCTAACCTCTTAATGCAAGGAGAGAGTTAAATACAAACCTGGTTAGCTCTTGCAGCTAGATGTAATGGTGTCTCTCCTCGAACTGTTGGTACGTCAGGACTAGCTTCATGTTGAAGGAGATATATTACGATGTTCATACATCCCATAAAACTGGCAACGTGTAGTGGCGTCAAACCACTTTCAGTAGTTGCACTAATACCTGATTCAAGAAAAGCCATAAAGAAGAAATATTAATAGCAAGACAAAAAAATATTGGACACAATAGGAAATGATGGACTTACTCGCTCCGTGTTTTAGTAGCAGCTCGACTACTTTGATGCGATTCTTTTTGCAAGCGATATGAAGAGGCGTAAAGCCATTTAGGGCTCGTGCATTTGCATCAGCACTGCGGTCCAGCAGCAACTTAGCAACACGCACGTGTCCGCAATGAGCTGCTACATGGAGTGCTGTTAAATAATCCACAGTAACTTCATCGACTGGAGCACGGTGATAAAGCAGGATACGCGCTGCGTCGACGTGTTCGCCTTGAGCTGCCATGTGCAAAGGTGCCAAACCATTCTAAAATGTTTATTTTCAATATTATCATATTACTCCGATAATATAATATTTAATCACATGAAAACTAACCAACACACAAATAAATACTTTTTCGAATACAAGGGATCGTTCAAGTATTACGTAAGCAGATATATTACAATTATTTACCCCCCCCCCCATCGCCCTTGTCAACAAAAGTAAGCAAAGCTCTTACCCCCTACCCCCAAGCTTACGTAAACATTTTGCAATTAATGTAAAAAAATAAAAATACTACCTATGACGTAATCATCATCCAGACTCCCCTGCCCCCCATGTCAACCCAAAATAAGCAAATCAACAAATTTCCTGCCCCCCCTATAGTGCTTACGTATTACTTGAACGGCCCCTAAATATTAAAAAATCGCAGCTGCTAAAAAATTAAATTCATAAACATTCTAAGGCATAATTTAAAATAATGGTCACAAATGGTAGAAAAATGCAACTTTGATGTAACAACTTTATGTCGATTGATGATTATAGACAAACGCTGCACATGCAACAAAATTGATGTGAAAATCGATGAAATTAGGTGAGCATGACACAGAAACACAAAAGCTAAAGAATAATGAAACCCTTTGCTGAGATTTAATCGGTCATTTATTTTTTACCTTGGTCTTTGAACTGATGGGCGCGCCGCGATCCAGCAACATATCTACCACTTGTTCATGTCCTGAGCGAGCCGCACAATGCAGTGGCGTGAGGCCATCTCTGGTTTTGCTTTCGATATTTGCCCCTTTATCGACAAGCAGTCCGACCATATTTGTTTTACCCCATTTGGCAGCCACGTGAAGAGGGCTGATGTTGTGTTTGGCGGCATAGTTTACATTTGCACCTTTTTGAATCAGCAGGTTGGCTATCGATTCATTGCCATAATGTGATGCGATGTGTAGTGGAGTGAACCCTGACTTTGAAGTAACGTCCGGGTTGTGCTCGTTCTACACGCAAGGAATGCAAAGGGAAGAAAACAGATACACCCCAATGAATAAATGAATTTACGATGATATGAATATGATCGAAATTTTTTTGAAAAACGTAATGTAAAGCTTCTAGAAATATTGTATATATAATATAAATTGTTGTTGATATTTCAAATAATGACAGTCAACAGACAGCATAATCATAACCCTAAAATTAATACATATACAAAATGTACAGCACTTGGATGTCGACTGTACCCATAAAGTTACAGTTTAATCTAGACAGTTCTTATTCAATGTTTTTGTTAGTTTTGTTGCATTAGTAAAGAAAAGAAAGACACAAAATTAGTTCTGAGAAATATAATATATGCAGGATTAGAACAAATTGAAAATATGTAATTTTATTTGATACATAGTTCCATGTGATAGAGATATTTAATTAATACATTTATTTTCCCAACATATTTAATATAAAAAATAGTGATTTAAATTTATTTAAGTTTACCTCTAAGAGAAGCGTTGCTGCTTTGACGTCATCTTTTTTTGCTGCAATATGAAGTGCAGGTAGGCGTACTTTACCTCTTGTGTCACTTTCTAATAGAACTGCGACAACTTTGTCATGCCCTTGTTGCATGGCTACAGCCAAGGGTGTGAATCCATCCTACAGAAATTAACAAGTGAATATAAAAATACACTTTTACACATTTTGAGATATATCATTCTCGGGGGCACTTACTTCTGTCGCGAGACTTTGGTTTGCTCCATTTGCGAGGAGATATTTAACAACTGAGTCATGATTTTCCTGTGATGCCATATATAATGGCGTAAATCCATTTTGAGACTGAACATTTACGGAAGCGCCATGAGGAACTAATAATTTGACCTGTTGAATAAATCAATTAGTATATAAAATGATTAATTGTACGATGAAAATGAATTGAAATAATATTAGAAAAGATATGATAAAATTGATGCTTCTGGATTTGAATGCATTGGGTATAAACTGTAACTTTTATAAATAATAATCCAAATAAAAATGATTTTTTAATCACTTACCACTTCTTCTTGGCCAGCCAACGAAGCGATGTGAAGCGCTGTGTTACCCTTCTTTGTGGCGGCGTCAACATTTGCACCTCTTTTGAGTAATTCTTGTACAACCGCCACATGACCATCCTTAGAAGCTAAGTGCAAAGCATTGAGGCCATTCTGCATAAAAAATACAACATAACATTAATATGAATTGATCGGTTAATAGTATAATTTTTGTTTAAGATTTAGAATTCGGCAGTAGTTGATTTTGTCAGAAGTTTGGCCATGACGCATAGATTGTTTACATCACTAAATCATCGAGGTTCTCGTCTATACAATAATCTTAATCATGACCTCGCCTATAATAAATTTAACCAGATAAACTCCATAATTTAACCAGACACCCGCTCTCATCCAATATTAGAATTGCGTTAAACATTCATGTCATTGGCTTTATTCCAAATTAAAATAAACTATACTAATATATATATATATATATATATATATATATATATATATATATATATATATATATATATAATATGAACGATTGAGAAAACAGTTTATACCGTGGCTTCCTTCTCTATATTTTTATGTTATTTTAGTTAAATGCTTCAAATTTATTGTAGATCACACAGATGAAAATCACATCACATATAGATTGCATCGTTAGAACGCATATTTAAATATTGTATACAATTAATACATATAAAATCTCCAATTTGATATTGACATTTGTAATGGTTCAGTTCTAATGATCTATGGTTAATATTAATAAAAGTTGTATAAGTGTAGTTAATATCCAGACTCCTCTGCTAACATTCTAACCTTCAGTGACTAATAAAGTTTAATATTATAATACTATTTAATCTCTTGATCATTATTAAGAGTATATTTTGGTCTAGAATATTTTCAAATCGAATTTGTTTTTTTTTTAATGTTTTCAAAGTATATTCAAAAAAATGTGTTCAAGAGGATTTTTCAAAATTTAAATGGTTTTTGAAGATATAGCTGTTTCCTCACTCCGCGAAACTTTAAACGCGTTTTTCTCCAAAAAACTTTTCTATCTATTTCGATACGATACTCACGATTTCTCAACTTCCACTAACTAGGCTCACACCTAAATGCAAAGTTTTACTATTTTTAAAAATTCTAGAAGAAAAAAAAAGACAGATTTTTTTTTTTTTCAAACAATCGCTTCTTTGTTACAAAACATTTGTTTAACTTGTCCGTAGTTTATACGATTGCGACATTACTCTAGATTGATAATATATTTATTTAAATCATTTTTGTTCAGATTATTAGGGTCAGGTGAAAATTTTTTGTGACTCCCCACTACATCACGTTCTAGAATTCGAACTTTATGACTATTTGTAGCTTTTGTTTTTTTATATTCACAAAACACGAACTTATAACTTTTGAAATATATAGTAAAAATATTATTTTCATGCCTCTACACAGAATACCCCCTTAAGCTGTCAAACTTTATTTTGCCCCTGATGAGAGGTAAGTTCTATATATCAATAGAACTTCTATTGATGTGTGTGCTTCTACTTCTAACCATTTATTATTTTTGCAATTTTATATTCCGATAATGACAACTGTAAATTACTAAACGATAATGATATTATTGTAATATGATAAACACGTTATTTTCTGAAAATAAACCCTATTTTGTTTATTTGGAAAAGGAAACCGTTTTTTGCGCGTCGAATGTTTTCCGCGTTATCACACGCGGCTGTTGCGCGATTTGCGATATTTCTGTACAGCATCAAACTAATTTTCGATATAAATATTTATTATAACTATAGTGAATGAAATAATAAAGTTCTCTCTGACGTTTGGAAGACAGCCAGATATCTGTTCGCAACCTTGTACTCTTTGCGCCTGATTTTCGAACCCATTTAAGTTTCGCCATAGTTTTATAAAATATTCAAAATCGAAAATAAAAATATACGAACTAACAAGTGTAAGAAGAATGCATGTGTTTATGTATTAAGATGATGCATACGTCAATCAAGATAGTTGAAAATTAAATAAATATTAGTTGATAGTTCGCAAATTTAAATATGATGTTGTTTACGCGCATGTGATATGATGTTATAGTAATCTTCAAAGAACCAGAACGATCAGGAAGCTAAATTTTTGTTCTGTTTATTTCCTTACATCATTTGCTTATTTTGCATCACACAATTAACATTATCTAGCTATAATAAACATCTTCGAAATGTGATGATTATATAATAATTTTTATACAATTTTCTGGATGAGACTATTAATATATTATAGATTACTAAATTAATACTTACAGCATTACTAGTATTGATGTCTATATTTGATTTGAGATGCTCTAAGACCTTTTCTAAGTTGCCGGCCCGAGCAGCCCTAAGGAACGATGTGTTCCCATCAGACTGAAAATAATAAAAAAAAAAAATTAATATATTGAATACATAATACAATACAATAATTTACAATATATTTCATCTAATTTTGTTTTGAAAATGTTTGAATATTATTTATTTTTTGTTGCGACTTAGAAACTAATTTGTTGTAATTGGGTCACATACATTTCAAAAATAGTTATACTAATTTTTAACTTCCCGTAAGGTAACTTATAGTAATGGGCCGAAAATCAAAAATGAAAATTTTTGTATCTTCACGTTTCAGAGTTTTCTGAACATTTTGGCATACCTGAGAAAAAATAGATGTGTGTGTGTGTTTTGTGCAAATAACTTTCTACGTGTGTTGACGTAACAATTGCTTTTGGAAAATTCTTCAAAGTTAAAATTCTCATTTCATTTTTTTATTCAAAAATGTTTTTTTCTATGTATATCGAAAATAATTCAGATTTCAATTTTAATTGTGGTTAAAGTTCTAAAGCTCTCTTACATACTTTAATTGAATAATTTTAACTTTGTAATTCAGTTTATATAATTCTTATAAATATTAGACAATATTACGGTATTTATAACAATCTATTTAAAAACATTTAATATTCTTCAAACCTTTCGTTACGGTACGGGAAGTTTCAGCAGTTTGCATTAGGGCTGGATGCCATACACCACTAGTTACAAATAGTTTAAATGTAACAAAAGTGACGAAAAAAGTATGACAAGTGAATGTACTTCATATAAATATTTTTTACAATCGGACACCTATGAAGAATATAATTTGCATTGCAATATAACATAGACATTTAAAATCGTAGAATATTTTATATTTTTTAATTCTGAATACATTTTATCATTATCTCATTGATATAAATCGAATAGATTAATACGTGTCCAGATTATTTATTTTATCATTTTTAATTGCGATTTTATACTATATTGAGTTATATTATGGTTTAATAATAATAGAAAAAATTATATATTACTTGCTTTTGAAAAAAAAAAATTTTGGTTTTAATTCCATGAACAATTATAAAACAAAATGTATACAAAAGTATATATTCAAATAAATAAATAAAAATTATTTTTAATAATTTATGAAGATTATATAAAGTACAATTGAAATGATAATTAATATTCAACATGACTAATATTTGCTTCTTCGTGCATTTAACAATAATACAGCACATACTGTTACATTTTCTTGTTATGTTGCAACATTATGTTAGAATAATTTAAAACAAGAATGAAAAATTTCGGATTAATTTGAGAAATCTCCTTTAAATTTAGTAACAATTTTCTTTGTATGTGTATCAGTATCGGCGATGAGCACAATTCTATTATTTAACCGTGTATTATCTGTCTTTAATCTGCATAAAATATGCAAATCAACTAAGATTATGTATTTAAATTTCGCGCATAAAATTATCCAAGCCGGTTCATTTATGACTTATGATATCACTGCATGTTATAAAGCTAAAACTTGTAACATAGTATTTTTGTCGCGATTATTTTGATACTTACAAATATAAGTAAACGCTGAAGATTGATTTTGCTAAATCGAATATTTATATATAGTGAATTTTCTAGTACAATCTTAATCAGATGATGTTTTTTTATAATCTATTTTGTTTATATTTTAGAATCTCTTATAATATCAATCCGAACGATTGTGGTTACTATGAAGTGCTTTTTTAAATCTTGATTTTATTTTATACAACATTAACAGATGATTTAGCACCACTTGGCATTTACTGTTTATTATCAACATAATTTCCAAGAACCTTTCATTAAGAATTAACAACGAAAATTAATGATTAAAGAAATATATGATTTTCTACTAATGTTTATGCAGATCTCTTATTTTTGTATTATGCAAATTTGTATTGAATATATGCACTTTCAGTATGAAAATTATTCTAATATTATAATTGTATAGTAAAATGTAAAAGAGGTATATCCATATGACCAACTCAATCCTTTTTAGCATAGGCTTTGAGTACTTTACCAAAATACAAAAAAAGGTTTAATATATGAATCTGAATAATTCTTAAATTTTGCATCAACAAAATTGTAGTCGTCAAAGAGGATGAGTCGCTAAAAATTTAACGAATTTATCTAAATTTCAACAAAAACTCACAGAAAACCTGAAATTATTTCTGAACATTTTACTTTTATTTTTTGTTCAGAACACTACAAAAATTAATAACAAATACAAACAAAAAATAAAAATGTGTGTGTTTGTATGTAAGTTTTTAAAATTAGTTTACAAATGCTGAACGATGACACATATCAAAGGTCGAAACGTAAAAAAAATAATTTTATTAATAAAAAATGTTTAATACAATCATGTTTCAACTTCGAGAAAGCTATATATCATCTATATTGGATTTACGATTCTTGTATTTATAGATACCTACATAAAACAAAAATCAAATTGTTTTTTATTAATTTTATTTTTACATTATCTATACAGGGTGTCCCAGAACTTAACGTCAAGCCCAAATGCTCACAATTTTACCGAAGCTCTAGGTTGCATTTAGAAAGCTCATAATTTCCAAACAACGTGTTTTTTTTTTCATTTTTCAGGACAGTTACGGTGATTACTATCAACCCCTTTCCGCTTGACGTTGAGTTCTGAGACATCTTGTTTATTTGTAACACACTAAAGTAATAATTATCACAATTTTGATTAAATTTTCTTTACCCCTAAATTTTAATTCATAAATTTATATTACAATATCATCCTTTATATTTGCTATGAAAATGTATAGAAATCGTTTTGTTTATCGAATACATACATAATTAAACACGAATAATTTAATATGAACTCAACGAGAATAGCTCATGAGTCACATTGATACATTATAGCGTTGTAATTTATTATTAGACGGCCATTTTTTACATATACAAATTATAAATATAGAAGATATATCTATGCATTCACAAAAGGCTGAACGAGTTAGTGACGTCAAGAAGAAGAAAAGATAAGACGCGTGTTTTCGTTCCGTTTGATCTTGAAGAACTGAGAAATAAAATTAAAAAAAAGTAATTGTAATCTAGTAACCTTTTCAAATGACCGCAATGAATTGCGTTACGCGCTGTAGGATGAAAAAGTCTAATTTATTTACACACTAGCGCGCATTCAGACATACTTCCTTGTTTCGGCCTCTATGCGAGGGGAATCGGTACCGATTCTGAGACTTTTTTGTTTTCTTCATTTTTTTTGAGTTGATGTGCCGCTGAAAGGAGATTTTGATTAACATTCTCTATCTTCATACGCGTGGCGCTTAGATGTTGTTTATTTGCGGTACAATGGGCAGGGTTTGGAAACATTTTCTAAAGCCGGCCACAGACGTTACTGTATACATGTGCAACTGTAGGAATGCGCAACCAGGCGTATTTTCACAGTGCCCACAGACGACCCAAGTGTATGTTCAAGTGTTTGCACAAGCATATGAAATATGTAAACACAGAAGTCATTTCGACTTTCAGTAATTATACTGTCTAAACTAATAAAAACAACAATCAAACTTTGCTCAATAAAATTCCCAGTTAACTTCTAATTCTAGAAATATGTTTTTTTTACTATTTTGATATTATTACTATTGTGATTTATTTATTTTATAACTGCATTATTTTGTTATTGCAGAAATAAATTTTGAGTAATTTTAATCACTGGTTTATCCCGAGATTAAGGAAATTTAATAATACAGAGTCAAGTACAACTACTAACTTTCCTCACATTCAGACTTTAAGAACTTCCTTTTGTTGAACTTTAACGATCTCTCAAGACTCGTTAGTCATCGAAAACTTTCAATATCCTTAAAGTCTATTAGTGTTTCGTCAGTAACAATGGCAGAACTTTACAGGATTTAAAAACTTCGAGGTTTTTCAAGCTTTAATTGAGACATTATTACATTTTATTTAGTTTAAGTACTATTTACTTTGTGTTTTTGCATCGTTTAGAAGAAAACGTTCTCTTTATTCGATAATGCTACATATCTACTACTTCTACTCAATTTTGTGATATTTTACGAATACGAGTTGAGGGAAAAATCAACTTCATCAAGATTAATTACAGATTCTTTGCAGAAAGTATTTTGTATGGGAAAAATAATCTTTGAAAATATGGATATATTATACCCTTTTTAGCACTATTTATAAAATGATAGAGTAACAAACGTTTCTAGACTATCAGTTATACCATCAGGGTCAATATAAATAAATCATTGAAATTATATTTAATCATGAATTCTTTTTTTTGGTATCACACTAATCAAATAATACATGTTTGAGGATTTTATAACCACATATAAATATAATGATTAAATAATATGTATGTCACAATGATAATGAGATAAATCACATTTACGATAGGAAACTAAAAACATCATTTAATGAAAGAGTATATATACAGTGATACCTCGCTCAACGTTATTCGTTCCGGGAGAAACTTGGTTATGCGAAACGCGTTTTTCCATACAAATATATGAAAATGAAATTAACCCTTTCCACTCGCGAATTGCAAGATTTATATGTATTTTGCCGCCGAAGTCGCAGCATCCGAATGGAAATGGTTAATTCGTTGTGAAGTTTGAAATATGGTCATAGAAAATGAAATATATTTTACATATTGAAGCATTTCAAAAAATATTACTATTTTACGAAAGAAGGTACTATCATCCTTTGTTGCCCTTTTGCCCTAACCCTTTTAGCTCCTGTTTCTTCTCGTTATTTCTTCAAGACCTACTGCAAATGATAGGCATGTTTACCATTGTTCAAATTTCTGATCTTCTTAGCTTGTGAAAAGTAAACATTTACGAATTCTTGCACTTCTTTCCATGTGATCAAAAAGTTCTTCGTGGACTTTATGCACTAGAAATCTCCTGACTATTCTTCTCTTCGTCAGTTCGTGATCATATCAACTTCCAAAATTTTCTTAAGACCTTTGGGGTGTGAATGTGAATTACCCAACAAGTGTATTTTCACAGCGGGGGCAAAAATTTCCACGGACCACTCTTTGAATTAATTTGAGCAACATATTATTCACTGTATATATATTATATATATATATATATATATATATATATATATATATATATATATATATATATTGAATGGTAGAGTCTTGGATTTGTGTATATTTTGTAGAGTTTCGAACAAGAATCCAAAAATAATACAAAATAAAAAAACAAGAAAAGTTTTTAATAAACAATTTCTTTATTTAATTATTTGTTTACTGTCAACGTTTCGGAACTAGGTACGTTCCATCTTCAGGACATCTGTCAAGAAACATGATCTTGATAAGATTTAAGCAAACAATATGTTTAAGAATAGAAAATAGATTTTTCTTAAATAATAAATTAATTGTAACAAATAATAATGTACAGAAATATGATAATATGATCAAAATGAAAATGATAAAAATAAAAATAAATGAGTGGATTATCAGAACCGGATATTAAACCGGATATATATATATATATAGTTTGGATATTTTAGTTTAGATATTAGTCACGTCTGTATATATTGCTAATGTTTCTCTATATTCAACAAGTTGCCAAACCATGTTTCTCCTACACAAGGCGCCCATTGTATGAATGTATCGGCCGATGCATGTTTGTTGATTAAAGTTTGTTGGTTTGCGCATAGTTTATATAATTTCAATGTCATCTCATGCTCCTGCAGCCATAACGAGCGGAATCGGTCATGCTTAACAATATTCGATGAGCTCAACCTTAAATGCTATTATTAATTAATGGACTTTCATGCCATAACAATAACAAATAATAAAACTCTCATTTTGATTCAGAAATATCGTTATTGTTTTTTTTATTCATACCCGGACGTCCAGTCACCTGGCATTCGATTTAGCAATGCCGATGAATGGCTATTTTCACTTGGAAATATGTATATTACAATCTATATTTTCAAGTGAAAACCGATGTCACAAATGCCTGAAATCAGGCTGTCGGAAGGAAGATCTTCTGATTGAAGGCCTATAGCCGAATTAAATTTAAGAACTAGTCTTGTTGGATTTAAACTTCTATCTATGGCTCAGATATGTGTTCTAAATTCAATGAAAAATCAGAGACTACTAAAAATATCTATATAAAATTATTACTGTATTTATTCAGTGTTTTGCGTTATTTTTGCCGAATGATGACAATTACTAAAAATAACAGATTTATAGTATGAAATTTTGTGTAGATACTTGGTATATTAGAGGTGCCTATTATAATGTTATAAATGCAGGATGCAGCAATAATAAATACATTGCCCCTTCATTAACTGTTCACAATATATAATGTATAAAAATACATAAAAGTAAAAAAAAAATTAGGATCTATTAAAAAATTTTGTCACCAAAAATAACTTAATAGTAATACTCCATTTGCAACATATGATAGAACAAACTTTTCTCACATCATTTTTTTCTCATATTTAATAAATACAATACATTGCGTGGACACGAAGCTATAATTATATATATAATTTCAAAGGTATAGTTCTAACTTAAATCATAATATCCTAATAATATATCATTAAGGTTGCAGACCTCTGTCTATCATTGCCGTGTGCATACGGAAATCCAAATTATACATAATTCTATATTTTTGTTCTCTATGAAAATATAAAAAACACATATAGTGAATCATAATATATATAAAATTATTTTTTTGTATTTTTATCACATCTAAACAAACATTACCAAGCGAAAATTATACTATAACTATTTTAATTTTGCATGAATAACCAAAATATAACAAATTGATTTAAAAGTTGAGCGCTCATGTAAGATAATTTTATTGAAAATTCTAAGTAAATTAGAATTTTACAGACAACCACAGAGGGTAGGAATCAAAACCCGCATTGCGTGCAATCTGATACCAAGAAGTAGTGATATCCATTCTCACTTGAAAATCTTGATAATATGTTTGTAATTGGAAATAGCCCTTCTGAAAGCCCGAACAAAGTTACAAAATCATCATATTTATAAAAGTACAACCATTGGGTTGTTTAATTTTATATAATACCAATATACTGATAGCTCCTCAAAATTTTTTTTTTGTTATTAACAGCAATCAGAACAGTCCTATAGAGCTCGTTGTGATGACTTCTCAATTTGACCTAATTAGGATAATTATAATATTGATGATTTTTTGTATGCAGCAATGCTGGGTAAGGTTGTTTTAACTTGATATCTATATTTTTAAATAGAAACTGATGTCACTGCTGATTAACATCAATCAGGACTTAATTGTCATATAAGGCTTGTTTCTGTGACTTCTTAATAACGCGATTTTAGAAGGCAACCCAACGATTGACCTAATTGGAATAATTCTAATATTGATGACTTTTTTTTGGAAACTGAGTGAAAACTGATGTCAGTACTGATTTACAATTATTAGGTTTTAGTAGTCTTAGAAGGCTTGTTTTTGTGACTTTTTAATAAGGCGATTTTAGAAGGCAATCCAACGATTGACCTAATCGGAATAATTCTAATATTAGACTAGACTTGTTATTGGAAACTGAGTATAAACTGATGTCACTACTGACTAACAATAATTAGGACCTAATAGTCCCATAAAGCATGTTTGATGACTTCTTAATAACGCGATTTTAGAAGGCAACCCAACGATTGACCTAATAGGAATAATTCTAATATTGATGACTTTCTATTGGAAACTGAGTGAAAATTGATATCACTACTTATTAACATTAATTAGGACTTAATAGTCCTATAAGGCTTATTTTTGTGACTTCTTAATAACGCGATTTTAGAAGGCAAACCAACGATTGACCTAATGGGAATATTTCTAATACTGATGACTTTATTGGATGCAAGCTTTATATAAGAGCTGTTTTCACTTGGAAACATATTGATGTCTATAATTTCAAGTAAAAACTGATGTCACTACGGATTGGCATCCGGGAACCTTCTGGTTCGAAGCCCATTGCTCTAACCACTCATCCACGGGAAAGCCCTCAAAAACAAATAAAAATCTGCATATAATTATTGAATATTGTTACATGTAAAACTGATCCATGTTCCGCAGTCCAAGCCATGAGGTTATTAGTTCTTTTGTCCGTCAGAGAGTGACTCATTATCATCATATGTTCCCAACAGAACACGAACGAAATGAATGCAACGAAATACATGTTTTTATGGACGGATGGATTTGCAATATAAAAATTACGAGCGAGTTGCATGAATGAAATACCGCAATCATTTTTTGTTCTTTCGACGTCTACGTATTTACTATAATTTTTTACTATATTCGAGTACATTAACCTCAGATGAAAATGAAATTTGATGATACATTGTGTAATGCTCACTGTGCTGCTGAATTAATGTGAGTGAGTATATTAATTGTTTGTTGGTTTTGTCCATTTGTGTATATTATTTTATTTGTATAAAAGAATACGTTTCTTTCAACGACACATATTAGCACTGTTGATTTTGATTTAGATAGGCAGTTGATTAGGTGTAATTAATGTTTAAATATTGTATTTATAAAAACTTGAAATTCATGTAATATGCTATAGAATCTAAATCTAGTCCCAATTTGAATTTAAACAGTACATTTAAAAATATACACAAATATCTTGGTTTTAATTATTATTAAGATATGTCGACTAATGCCATAGGATTTTCCAAACTTCTCGACTCAATAAATGCCCTTATAGTCATATACAGAAGCGGTCCTGGGGTACTCAGCGCCCGCATGCCAAATCTTTTCGAGCTTTTAAAAAAGTTCTAGCATCTCATTATTAAACATACTTCATGTTAAATTATTTTAATTTAATTTTTCATTATTTAAAATATCTAAAATTGCATCGTAAACTTCTCCTGATATAGTAAGAACCGAATTGTATGTATTCATCTATACTTTACCATCGTGTATCAGATTGTTGCTTCAAAGTTTAAAAAATATTGTCCAAATTAGTAAAAGATGCAAAGAAATTATATATTTTTTGAATGCTATTGTAAAAACTATATTATAAATTTAATTACCGAATCTCGTTTTGGCGCCCCCTAAGGCGTGCGCCCGCATTTTTTGCATGCATCGCATTCAAGGTCATATATTTAATATTTGTTTCATTTTTATACAATATTGTTTTTTGATTTAAATATGGCGTTGATATTCAAAACAAAATTAAATTCAAAATGACAATTCAGAACAGGGGTCGGCAATCTTTTAGCTGTGGTGTGCCAAGCGACTCTAGTATACTATTCTCTATTCTAAATTTTATTTTAAAAAGATTATAATTTGTAACTAATGCATTACTTTAACACGTTAATTGCCATATCAGCCATATGCATATGACGTTAGGAAGTTCTACATGAGCTATGTTAGACATGTATGTCTGACATAAGCGATTTGGTAGGAGAATAAAATTTTGTAGGGTCATGTCAGTCATATATATGTGTGATATAAAAAACAGCGTTTTTCCAGGAATTTTGGCAATTTTTTTTTCGATACATTATGTTTACTTGATACATTTTAAACTCAATTATCCAATAAAGTCACCATGGCCCATGTGAAAATTTTTCTGGTATGCATTTATTTAGTTTATGTGGTTGTTGGACTTTCGTATCATCAAATTCAATCATTTTTTTTTAGTAGATAGTTTACAACAACATGATTAATATCTGTATTCAAATAAGTGTGATATTAGTATTGTCAACCTTTTTTCAATCATGGATTATCTGATTGGATCCAATCATGGATTATCTGATTGGATCCAATCAGTGATTCATATGATTGGATTAGCAGAGTACATATTATGAATAATAATTAGTCATATTTTATTTAATATACATCTATTATAATTTATTATATTTTTAATCGAATGCAAATTCATTATCTAGAAATTCCAACACATCTCAAGACTACTATTCCAGTGAGCTCAACTATTATACAAAATCGCTTTCGTATGTACGGCCTGTTATAAGTTATTATTAGTTTCTTGTGTGTGTTTGTTGTAGCGCAAAATATGTAATAAAAATTGTGGCCTTGTTTTTATTATTAGAGACTATGTAATCGTCGGCATTCTGCGTATTATATGGGTTGCTGTAGCCCGTCATCAGGATATCTTGAACGAAGGAAATATTAATATGTCAGTCGGACGGTATGCATAATTTCTAATTCGTTTTATTGACGGTGTAAGATTTAATGTATTGGAGTGTGGGACGTAGTTAAAACAAAGATAAATCGACTGGAATGAGCACGAAAATGTTTATTGTATTTTCATGTTGACCTTATCAAATTTTGGAATGTAGGTCCAATTTGACTTCCAGAAGTTATTCTGCCGAAACGAAATGAACTACATAACAACACATAACTTTTATCAAATAAACAACTATCGAACTATGTTTAGTAAAATTCCCTGTTAACTCCTAATTAAAAACATATGTTCTTTTACTATTTTGATAAAATTTGTCATCTGTTTTTTTTAGCCCTATGGGCGGAATAAGAAGGGATAGCATGGGAGCAAACGGATACAAAACTATTTTTTTTTAATTTTTAGGGATTTTTCATAGTTTAACATAACAGCTACTTAGTTTAACATAACAGCTACATAGTTTAATCAATGTAAAATACAAATTTTATGGGATCAGTTTTTACAGAAATTTTATTGTATATTACCTTGATCTGGTATTTTAAACGAAATATGAGGTCGAATAACTATTCATCTAATTTATCTCTTGTAAAAATGCTTTTTTTTAACTTAATTTACTTCTGTATTTACTATTTTTTATTCTTTGCACGTTTGCCAATGTATAGTTAGTTGGCTCTTTTTACACCAGTTATATAAAGAATGGTTATTTATCTAACTTAAAAATCTTACAAAATAATTAAATAGCGTATATTTCTAAAAATTATATTTAGGATATCATAGACTAAGTATGAGAGCTCAAAACCAAAAAATACCAACTTTCAGTATATTTCCTGTTAAATTTATTTTATTTTGTGGTTGGGGTAGTTTGTGGTACTATTGTAAGATAGAATTAAACCTTGGTTTGGCCTTGAAATAAAAATATGCATTTTCAGATGACAATGTAGATCACAAATATGTTTTCAAGTAACAATATGCTTTTGCGGGCATTACAGCAAAAATGTTGAATAATAATAACAATTTAAAAAGGTCAATCATTGGGTTCGAATGAAAAATATATTTAAGAATAATATAAAAACCACTGGGTTGCCTGCGAATAGCCATTAGTAGAATAATCATTACAAAAACATTATCATCATAACAGTTTATGATGACTAATCTTTGATAGATTATCAAAATTCTAATTGTTGTTCACAAAAAATATATGCCGTCTACAAGTTATCAAACAATTCAGGAAGTTTATCGATGTAAATAAACAACAGCAATCTTTATTAATCTGTTGTATTCTAATTAACAGATATTGATCAGTTCAAAATTAATTCATAGAATCATGCACTACTCAGGGCTGACTCCAATCATCATGTTTATTTAAGATACCAAATAATAATAAATATTATCTCGATTGAATGAACTGCAAATACAATAATAAACCGTGTGTTTCAAGAAGTAGTTGATTATCTATTTATTGATATCTTTCAATATTTACGCAGCATCTTAAAGCTCTTCGAATTCAACTTAATACAATAATGCAAATGAACATCTCAATTCCTTAGAAAATTATACAAAATGCTACCAAGAACGCACTTTTTATTTATTCTTACATCCTTCTCGAGAAGAAATCTGAACGTAAATAAATTTAAATCTAATATGAATTCAATCCGTTTGCGTAAAGATTTAATTAAATTGAAGCGCCTGTTTTTTAGACATTTCAGAAGATCTTTAATAAGATGTTTTTTTGATAGGTCACGAGCGCGTACTCGCGGAGGACAATAGATTCGACATTGACATTTGGCATCTACTTCGTTTTCATTTATGTCTACAAAACATTGTAATAAAGCAAAGACATAAAATAATGTGACTTCTGTTAATGCTGCCAAGTTGCCAAGTTTTTCGATTTGCCGACGAGCGTGGGATCGAGATTCTTGATAATGATTTAATAATTTGTATGCGAATTAGTTGCATAAATATCATATTTACCATTGTGGAAATTTATCAAGAGCAACGCGATATTTGCTTGCAGATAAAATATATTTTGCCACTTTTAGGTAACAATTGGTATAATAATAACAATTAAAGAATTAAAAAACTATTGCGGTAAACCTTTATGTTGGCGTAATTAGCATTTTGCTGCGCTCCCACGACATTGTCATATAGTCTTCGCGCTGGTGTTCTTTTTAAAAAAGTGTAAAAATATTTCTCTCATTGATTATATTTATGTAAGTAGGATTATATCGATATATAATGAAATTTGGAAATGTGCATGCTGAATATTTGCTTTTTCAAGTAGAGACATGCAAGTTCAATGATCTAACAGGACCTTCCAATATACAATTCTATTTTATTGATGATTCCTTTTCTAGTATCCATTTACTTTTTGCTTATTTTGAAGTAACATCTTCTTTCAATTTTTTCTTTAATGAAGAAAAACTGTACAAGCTCTTGGCACTGAATGCAAAATCGAGAGAAACTTTTTACTTCAACCTCTCAAGTTCTCTAAAACTTTACACTTTAAACAAGAGTGCGGAAGAAACATTTTTAAATTGAATTTTACCTCTTTCAACGTTACTCTTCAAAACTAAATAATTTGAATGTAAAATATATTATTTGAATGTAATATTAGGTGTAAGATGTTTTCAAAAACATCAACCCAACTTTGAAAATAATTAATCAGAATGGTAACTATGATTTAGTGTTCAACACCTTCGATTTGAACTTTTGAAAATTTTACTTCAATAAATGAAACATAGTTTTAATATAGGGCTATGGTATATATGTGTAACATAAAAAATAGTGTTTTTTCAAGAATTTTAACAAAAAAATTTTGTTGATACAAGCAGTTGCCTTGATAAATTTTTAATTATAAATTATCTACTAAAGTTACTATAGCTCATGTAATTTTTTTTGTGATATTATCGTGTAAATTATATGCTTACGGGTGGTCTATTAATCACGTGAGACTTAAAATGAAGGGTTACAGAAAAGCACGAAATATCACGTGGGGGTTGGGAGCAAAATATCAAAATTTTTCAAAAAAAAAAAATACCTTTTTTTCATGTAACACAAATGCACATGATGTTGTGTTGGGGAGGGTATACTTTTATATATCATCACGTATCACCAAGAGAAAGGGGGCCGTCCAAAAATCCTTAACAATTGATCATGTGTTTAATAGACGGCTTCTTACAGCTTCTATTTATCAAAATTAATTAAAAGGAGCTTTCCTCGATCGTAATTTAATTCCTCGATCTGACACGTCTTAAGAGAAATAAAAACAGAATCTTCACTTCCCAAAAATTATCGTCAACCTTTGAGTTTATCGTCAAATTTCTGGTGCAAATGCACTTCAAATTATATCTTTTCCTATTCATTAGAATCAATTGGAATAGTCTTACTCGATATCATGTAATTATAGATCTTAAGAAAAATTAACCAAATATCATCACTTGGAAAAAAATATGTCATCCTCCGAGTTTATCGTCAAATTTCTGATATGCACTTCAAATTACAGCTTGAAAGTTACAGCTTTTTCTATTCATTAGAGTCAATTGGAAAAGCCTTTCTCAGCATTATTTAATTATACATCTTGAGAAAAAATAACTGAATATCATCACTTCGCAAAAATTATGTCATCCTTTGAGTTTATGTCTAATTTCTGGTATGCGTTTCAAATTAACGTCGGCTCTCCGGTTATGAATTCAAGAGCGGTGTTCATTTCATTTCAACGAATGTTTGTTCGCGCGTTCAGTGTGTCAATTTAAAAATAGAATCCGTTTGAGGTCAGTGATGTGATGACACAAGAGTAGCCGGAAATGTTGTCATGGTAATTATTTAACATTCCGTCGCCTAGGAACCACCGAACTTTTACTGATTCGTTTTTATGATCACGCCGCGAACTGACATAATTGACCGGAGCTTACTTTTGACATGTCATTGATGTCAATAACATTAAGTGATTCTATGTTCGATTAACGAATGACAAACGAACTTGGCCTGATTTTGTTATTTGATAGGTAAAAATTAATTTTATTATTGGTAAAGTAGAGCTTGTTTTCGGCACGAGTGGTAAGAGCTTTGGTTTTGCACCCACAATGTTTCAGGTTCTACTTGTGCCACGCACAACCTGACATCATGCAGAGGTGATACCAGTTTTACTTGAAAATGTATAGGGTTGAGCGTGGCTTAAAGATCCGAGGGTAATACGGTCCACCACCATTATCCCAAAAAACAAGCAAGGTGTAGAATTTTTAACGATACTGTTTTAAAGTAGAGGGCAAAAATGTGTAACCAGTCATCACCTTAATAATTAACGTGATGGCTGGCAGCGGTTTCCAACCTGTGGGGCTGTTCTAAGGAGGGCGCGTACATCTGTTTCCAGAATACTATTATCAAAAATAATCCAACATTTTTGGAACGATATTAAAAAATAAACAAAAAATAATTAGTTTTTATGCATATTTTTACATAATATTGCTTAATAATTTGTAGTCTGATAATATCAGTTCAGTATTTATAAAATTAAACTGTTGAAAAAATTAAGAGGGGGCGGAACAATTTTTTATTATAAAAGCAGGGGGGCGCTTTGCAAAAAAGGTTGGAAAATGCTGCCTTAATTCTTACGACGTCGTTATCAGAAGATAAATCATGTATCAATATTCATATAAAACTTTTTTTCGTTGGTTGTTTTTTGGTTTTGAGCTCTTTTATTTAGTTTATGATACCTGAATATAAGTTTTAAGTATACCTCATTCAATTAATTTTAGCAGCTTTTTTTATATAACCTCTACAAAAGCTTACATGAGGGTGGGGTAAAAGGCACCAACTACAACTTCACTTCCGAAGGTGCGAATAATAAGAAAATAGTAAATAAAAAAGTAATTGAAGTAAAAAAAACTATATTACACGAGATAAATAATATTAATAGTTATTGCAATTCTTCTGATGAATATTTCGGACAAAATGCCAGATTTGAGTTATAAACAGTGCGATTTTAATGAAAAAATGTGCCCATGAAAAGACTAATGTAATAATTGCTTGACTAATGCAATAATTTCGTGTAATCAGCTCATGGGGTAAAAATGAACATATGACAAATTTTAAAGAAAACGGTAAAAACCGTACTTCTACAATAGTGCTGCAATTAGCTGGGATTTTTACTGAATATAGTTTGACAGTTGTTTATTTGATACGTGTTATATGTTGTGATGTAGTTTATTTGGTGTATACAGTATAGTTACTGGAAATGAAATTGGACCTTTGTGCCCCGCTCTACACTACCTCAAAACTTTATTTTTACTTAACAATTATCGTGTCGCCAAGATAAGCTTTATTTTTAATTTATAAACATTCAAAATCTAAAATTATATATAAGGTCCATCAATCACGTGAGCCTTAAAATGGGAGGGAGGGTCTAACAAAAAATCACGAAATATCACGTGGGGGTGGGGGGTCTAGTAAGATGTCATGTGTATTTATTTTTAACTTAAATTTACAAAAAAACCTAAAAAATTTCAAAATAATTTTAAAAAAACACGTTTTTTTCTAGGTACTAAAAATGCGCGTGATGAAGGGGTTATTTTAAATATCACCATGTATCACCAAGGGAGGGTCCAAAAACATTTAGAAATCGCTCACGTGATTAATGGTCGTCCCAAATCCAAAACAACAGTTGATATAAATAATAAAAATTAAAAAAAGTTTGAATTTGATTGAACACTTATATTTTAAGACATTGAATAAATGAATGAATAGCTGAACACGATTAGGCCCACATAACGCGTATCAAAGCCGATAGTAAAAATATAAGGTTTTACAATACAGATTCAGAAATAAACATGATAGAGCTAGTTACTACCATTCTATCATTTAATTGGAATGTGTGTTTTTTATATCTGCGTTTACATTGTATCTATCTTATACGAGTTTAGCTATGTTCCCTTGGCCGTCCTCAAATAAATTACAGTATAATTGTGCGAGCGATCGTTTCCAATGTCGAATGATTTCAATTCCGACGTGAAACCTTCGCTGAGAGACTCGCATCATTGTTTCGAATTTGATTGGAAGGAATTCGAAGCCACATAAAATGATTCAATCTGCTTTTAAGTTGAATTGGTTTGTTTTTTTTTCATCTGAATTGACGTTATTGCAACACGTGGTATAGTACCAATTTAGGATAATTAGTAATTGTTTAGATTGTGTGAATAAGAATAAATTATTTATTATTTTGTTGGTGTATGTCGTATTTGATAAATTTGATATATATTTCATGATAAAATTAACAATTGTATTATTAATATTTAAGTACATACTCGTATACATCATGAACTTGATTTAAATTTTAACGATCGTGACATTCAAACGCTTGTAACTTTTGAATGATTTGATATAGGACTTTGTTTGCTGTCTTTGGATAAAATTTAGTAAATCCAAAAATCTATACGCCGTTGCAAGAATTTTTAAGATACCGAGATATCCATGAACAACAGTTCGAACAACTTGAACACTTGTAAATTTTAAAGGTTTCGAGATAGGCCTTAGAGGTTTTAGCTTTACCTTATAGGGGCGTCCATTAATTGGACGCTTTACTTGAGGCTTTTAGGGGGAGGGAGGGTTTTACAAAAAATCACAAAAAATCACCCGGGGGAGAGAGGTGCCTAGTAAGATATCACGTGTATTTATTTTTTTATCTGAATTTTCAAAAATATTAAAATCTTCGATTTTTTCGTAAATTCGAAAATTTTGCTCGAAAAATTTTACGTAACTAAAAATACACGTGATGTGTGCCGGGGTAGGGGGATATATTTAAATATCACAACATATCACCAAGGGGGAGGGGAGGACCAAAAATTTCTTAAAAATCGATCACGTGATTAATGGACGTCCCCTTAAATGGAATATAGATATTCGAAATATCTATCGTTACCGAGTGATTTTTTGCTTAAAACTGTTTTCAAATTTTCTATTTTTTTAAATGCTTATATCTCGAAAAGTAAGTAGTTCAAACTACATATCGCAATATTTCTACATGAGCTTTCTTACTTTATAGGAATATACTGTATAATTTTCAGCACTTAGAATATTTCAAACAAAATGCTAAAAAAGTACTGATTTTGTTCATCAATAGTCATCAGCTAATAATCGATTTTTTCGATTAACAGCAAAGATCATAATATCATGAAAAAAATTATTCCATGTAATTTGTAAATTATGAGTTTTTAATTTTTCGGTTGTGGTTGTTTTTTATTAGTTTTATTCATTCAAACTTTGGATCTGTAACTGTAAATAACATTACGGTACTAGGATCACAGTCATAGTTTCTAGTTCAAGTTTTCTAGAATCAAGACAATTTATTAAACCATGAATTTAAATTTCTCAAAGTTGGTCAATTTTGAAAGGTTCTTTTAAAAAATGTACTAATGTGTGTTGACAAATTCCATCAAAAGTTTGCACATTAAATTATTTATGATAATTTCATAACACAAAAAAATCGAGTGAAAAATTGAAAATTTATGCTTTGGCAAGTATTAGTAAAACTAGTATTAAGAAAATAAGTAACATTTAATTTTCATTGTCAAAGTCAATCATTCGAATCCCGATATAATATATTAAATATTTGTTATCGAAAGCTATGCTATAAAATATTGACTAGAAATATCCTTTTGTAATTTGTGCTACTTTAACTTTCACTGAACCGTTTCCAAATCATCCTTGCCCTTGGGCGGAGCACCCCGAAGTCATTATTGCATCCGATTTATACCGGCATTATTTAATTACGTGATAATTTTAATACCATAAATTTTATTGCCTCCACGACCATGTTAAGGTTAATTTATTTTCATTTTATTTTTATTAATATAAATATTTCAATATATTATTGTGATTCTGAAGAATTCGTTTGCGTACGATTGCGCATGGCTTTGATATTGATCGTTCAGTCATACACGCAATTATCTATGGGGGATGTTGGAAACGAAATTCCCTGCAGAATACTGATCATTTGGAGATGAAATTAACTAAACCACTGAAATATTTCATTATACATTCTCCTGTGCATGAAATGATAGCAAACATCTAATATCAATAAATGAAGTTCACAAAATTTAAAGTTACTCGAATAGTTGAAAATGGAAGACGAAAATTGCTAATTTTCGTAAAATTAAAAAGAGAAGTCCAAAATTATCAATGTGAGATCCCATTTTAACACTTTGGTATTTTGCATTCGGAAATTTTCCCATTTATAACCTGTTCTTTCATATAAGCATACTGGTTGTTTACATCATTTTCAAATATTTCATGAATTATTGTAATTTTATTATTAAGAAATTACGACAATTCAGTTCAAACCTATATTTTTATAAAACCCGGGACAATCTAGGACAAAAAAACGAAATGCGGGACAAATATTGCTTTTAGGGAAACTCGGGACACAAGTGGAAATCCGAGACTGTCCTGGCTAAACCGGTCACCTTAAATTTAATTCAAAAATAAAATAAAAAAACATGTCATTCTTTCTTATATGTTTCCAAGTGAAATTGTCCCTTTCCTAGCATTACTGCATCAGTAAAATGTCATCAGTGTTGAAATTTATAATAATAAAGAAGTTTTTCAAATATAGATGGGCCAACCTTTGGGTTGCCATCAATTAGGTGCTTGCATGTTGTAGACATAACATGGCGCATGACCCGGGCGCCAAAAGACTTCCGGGTCATAATGTTGCGTAGCCGATGGATGTTGAAGTAACCGGAAGAGTTTCAGTGAGGTTTATAGTGAAAGTAATTAATTTTTAATTAATTTAATTATTAGTTATATCCCCGTGAAGATTTTTGCATATTTTTATTAAATTCAATTGATAGTTGGCCACTCCTGGATTTTTTTTTAAATTTCGGATCAATTTTTATTTTTTTTATAATGGCTTAATAAAAATACATGTGGCCCTAAATTTTCACCCTCTTATCACAAACCAAGTGGTACGGATCGGTCACCCCTGTTTTTTTATTTTCGCTCAATTTTTATTTTTGTAGTTATAAAGTTTTAAATATTCGGTGTTGGAATTTGCTCGTAATCATTTAATATGTTTGATCTACGTAAGTATCGATAAAACGTGAACTCATATAATCGACCTAATAAATCGCAAACAAGATATTATCCATATTCAATTTATTACCGACGTTTTCCACAGATTAATTGCCATTTCCTTCAAAATAATCACATACTCATCGCTCATATTTCCAACAATGAGAGTGCGCGTTTGTTTATGCCCCAGGAAGCCTTTTATCTTCCAGCAGGCGTCGGTCTGCCCGAATTCCATTTACTTTCATACCCTTGTTTTGGGGTAAAGTGAAGTCATTGTAGCGCTAACAGAAGTGCATCGCCCTTACGCCGAGGGTGGTTAAATCCCTTCGCAAATGTGTCCTCGTCATAAAATTTTATTCGGCATCATTCATTATTCTGTGTACAATATTACTGTTTGGGTTTTATAGGGTTTTTCACGCTGATTTTAGTAAAATAAATAGCATCTACTTAATATTAAAATATGGGGATAAAGTGTATTCATATATTTCAGGATTTATTTTATAAGGGATTAAGTAATTTGGTGAAAGGTTTAGGGATAAAATTCCTTTTTTTTAAAATAATTGTATCTATGTACATTGAATAATTAAATCGCAAAAATATAGTGGGTAAAGTATTTTGAATTAGTAAAGTTTATAAAATGTTCTTAGAAATAACAAAAATTCAGCATTCTATATATAGACCAACAACTATCGATTTACTATAAAAATAATTTATACAATTATATTCCTATATTGTTCTGATTATTGCACTAGACGTATTATTAGGTAAATAAATTTTAGGATTTATAGCATTTTTACAACGTTTTTATAAGTCATGCAAAGTAATCACCATAACTTTATTTTTGGTATAACTTTATGCGCTCGGCTTAAAGGTCAAATGGCATCTATAATGGTTATATTGCATGGTTGCAATTCTAATTTGTGGAACTATTTTGAAAAGCTTAATGGTGCCAATAAGGAATATGATAGTTTTGGTAGAAATTAGAAGCACTGAATATAATTAGAATTTGGAGATTATGAGTAGGTACTGCATTCACAGAAATAGATATTATAGTCATTATAGTAAGTTTTTTTTTTTTTTTTTGTAATAGTTTTATTTAGCAATCAGAAAAATTACATTTTTCTATAAGCTAAATTGCAAATTATGTGAATGTTAAAATAAGATAGGATCCACTGATCTATCTTACATTATGTTACTTAATATATTTATATATATAACTAATGATTGTACTTAAATACTATGTAGAGGCCACTTTCTCTTCAATCTTGGGTTTTGTTGAGGGCGCAGTAAATCCTTTATCGATTCATTTGGGTGCATCTCCAATCTGTTACGGTATTTAGATGATAGTTCTTTATATGTTTCGTGCACAGTCAGCATTTTTAGGTCGCCATAGACAGTTTTGTTAGTGACATACCAGGGTGATTATAGTAAGTTCACCTCGGAATTCGAGATACCCAGCTGTAAGTCTGTAAATACTCTGTAAATACAGAAGTTGTCTCAAAACCTACATATGGTGAGGTGTACGTACTATATGTAGATTTTGATACAACTTTTAGGGTGTATTTACAGAGTATTTACAGATTTACAGCTGGGTATCTCGAATTCCGAGATTTTTATCTAATTTAAGCTTAATTGACAGGACTATTATGAGAATACAAATACATTACTTGTTAATTGAACATATCACGATAATGGACATTTTTTGTGTCTTGAGATATTTCACACTTACTTTTAATGAAGCTTTTTGGAAACTAGTTTTCGAAAATTATTTCAATTGAATAAAACCAAATAAAAAATACTCAAAATATTTTGCATTGGAAAATTAATACACGATAAAAGCCCAATATTTTTCTCAAGTTTTTAACATTGTTCTGCGTCTAGTGCTTTAATATAAACTTATACAATTGATTTTCTGTTGTTGTTACTATTACTAAATACCTCAAACTAACTCTGTTTTGATCAAAAAATCAAATATCTGTGTCTTACTAGAAACATTTTATTACGAAGAGTAATCAAAAATAAAATTTTCTAAGCGTGTATGTTGATATTTCAACTATTTGCCGAAACACTGCCGAAAAGGGCTATTTGCATCTAAAAACATTTACGATCTATGTTTTCAAATGAAAATAAATGTGATAATTATTGCTGCTTGATATCAGGTTGCACGCAACATCGATTTTGAACTTGTGGCTGCAATGCCAAGATGTACCCAAGAAACATTGAATCAAAAATAATGTTTCTTCTATCCAATTCCTATTTGATGATAGCAAGCTACAACACCTGTATTATCATTCGCTGCAATCTGCGCATTTGATTCTTCTATTCTTTGGTGTTTGCGAACCATCGTGTTCGGTTCGCGTGTTTCCATGAGGAAATGAGTCATATAAAGAAACCATATATATTCAGTGTTATGTCAGATGCAAATTTATGTACTGACATACACAAAGGATAAAAATAGTGAAAACTTGTTTCCAACCAGAACGGGGTGCGAACACAATCGATATCGGCACCCGCGAGACGGCGCTTCCGTTACCAGGTAACCTGTTATACCCACACACCTGCGACTAACCAGCTGTTCGCGGTGCAATGAAGTTACGGATTTATTTATAGGCGGCCCATGCTCCGGTCAAAGGGCTGAGGGGGGGGGGAGATATTTTCATAGTATTTATCTCATGCTTATTTTCTTACGATTAGTGCATTTGTTTTTGAAAAATAAATATAAAGTGAATATAAAGTTAACCCTTTCCACTCGACACCAAGTCGGACGTTATCTACTAGTAACTCGGCGCCACAATTGGACGAAAACGTTCTTCTTGCAAACTAGCTTTTATTATATAAGTACATTCATTTACAATAATATCTTAATTTATTTTCTGCTATATGTAAGAATTTAAAGCAATTTCGAAAAGGCATACCGATTGGATTCCTGTGTCGTTATAATTAGCGTCGTAAGTATAACATATCGTTTTTTATGTGTTTTGTCTTTTTGGGTGAAAATTTTGCTTGAGGAATTGCTCGGTCGTTTTGCCGTATTAGGAAAAAAAGATTATATAATAAAAAAGGGTAAAAAGTACTTTGAAATTAACTAATAGTAAATTTTGTAAAATATAGGACATTGCTTATACTTATACGCATAGAAATATTTTGAGGATGAGCAACTTTTTTTAACTCACGGTCTGCATTAAATTTTTATAAACCTTGATATATAGTAATAAACTAAATTATAATATAATTAAATAACAAGTAAATATTTCATTAATACAACAAGAAAAGACTACACTATAATTAATTTATTATGGCGCCGCCTTCCAACGAAACCATTCTTCTTGTAAATTTGATTTTATTGTGTATGTTATGCCCTTTATAGGGCATTGAAAAACATGCATTTACAATAATATCTAATTTTCTGCTACATGTTAAAGCTTACAGCAATTTCCAAAAGGCATAGCAAGTTTTTTCCAGTGTCGGGGTAGCAACCATCCGGTGTAAAAGCTCAATGCCATGAAGATTGCCGCCTTCATGGCCAATATATTAAAATGAAAATACGTCCAACCAAATATACTAAATTAAAAAGAAGTAAAATAAATAAAGAAGAAAAAAATAAAATTCTACTTTAGAAATGGTTGGCTGGACTCAGAAAAATATTTATTGGGTTGCATGAAGCTCCCGGGCCGCGGATTGTTAATCCTTGATCTATTATATCCGACGCTTCAATATGAACTGAGTCACAGTATTTGTAATTCTATAGTGTTTTAATAACACAATAATATAATGCAGTTTTTCAATGTTTAAAAATATCCGAGAAAAACATAAAACTTGATCTCCAGTTTATTTTTAGAAGCAAAATCATGTTTCTGAAAAATATTATTAAATTGGAAGTAATACGGCGAGATTAAAACACAAGTATCGAATGAAGCGGGCTTAATGATGCAAAAATAACTTAGGTAGAATGTATAGCACAGTTCACAATTTGTATGTTTTTATTTCAAATATTCAATGCTACTATATACACGACGAAATATGAGAATTGATTTCAATAATGAAAAACCTAGAAAAATATTATTTTTATTTTTATAACTAAAATTAAAAAAAAAATCGTTTTGGTGTAATGGCGTTTTTATACCATTTCTACCATATTAATTATTTATTACAATTATATATCTTAGCTATTTTTTTGTTAATCGATTGACTATTATATCCACTGCAGTAATTATTACTGCACATCAAACGGAGTTTCCAATGTGAATTCTACCTGTCGTTCAACCTGTGATTCAAATTTGGCGCGGTTCAATGCGCTTGGTTTGAATACTGGCAAGCCCATCACCAGATCGTGAAGGAACGCATAGTTACTTCACACGAACGACATACATATTATATATCGTAAACGAATTTCTAATTGTAAAATGAACACGACGTCTGACAATGTAAAGAGAGTGATTATATTAAAAATATCATATAAAACAGGGTGGAATTAACGAATTTCTAACTACTGAACAATTTATTTTCACCATTATGGATTTCGGAATTAGGACCAGAACAAATATTTTTGTTTGGTATACTTTTAATTGCAATCTGCCATACTTGGACATTCAGTGATTATTTTCACGTTATTATATGGTAGTAGTTGTCTAATCATGTTGTGACTATTTAACTGTACTCTAAGTATTTGTTGACATTTTATTATATATGCAACTGTACTCATGAGAGCCCAATTTCACTTGAGGTTATATGTGAGATCTATAACCTCAAGTGAAAATTTGACATCAAAGCTGCCTAATGTCGGACTTGGCCCTGGCTAGATTCAAACCAGCAAACCCGGGACTAGTTTGTGCTAGCTTAGGTCCGAACTGATTACACCACTGCATAGAACAAATACTATTTCTGCGAAAATACTTTTTTTTAAACCTGGGTTTTCATTTGGACAGAGTACTCACTTGGAAGATTTACATTACTAAAAGATAATTGAAAAAATTATATCGACTGATGGGTTGCAAGTCCAACCATCTACTTAGAACAAGATATTGATAAAAAAAACAGTCTTGAAGCCAATTTAGGCTTATGGTATATCACTTTGGGGTGTGCAAGCAAAACCAACATAAATATTTTGCAAAATATTCAAAACAAAATACTCAAGTAAATATTATAGACGCCCAGATATATTTCAAATTGGTTAATTCATCAATACACTAATCAGAGTAGATAATCAATAATCAAGTAAAAATCAGAAAAACACACACATCAACTCAC
Source organism: Ctenocephalides felis (assembly GCF_003426905.1). Classification (NCBI taxonomy): domain Eukaryota; kingdom Metazoa; phylum Arthropoda; class Insecta; order Siphonaptera; family Pulicidae; genus Ctenocephalides; species Ctenocephalides felis. The sequence continues at coordinate 163,260,000 of NW_020538040.1, forward strand.
TAAGAATCTGCTAAGAGAAAATACAATAATCGACTTGAAAAAACTATGACTTAGCCAGTTTATAAGTAATTAAGGTTTAATTAATTTAACCTGTTTCTTATTCTATTCAAACCTACTAAGAGAAGCTACTATAGAATATTATTGCTTTCGGCTACTATTGATTCTTGAGAACTAAATTTACATCTTAATTTTAATAACTGAAAGAATAAATTTTAGTTTTATAATATATTCATTATAATATTTATAATTTGTTTATTGAATGAAAAATCTACTTTTGAAATGTTTATCATTTAACAGACAATTGTAAATTATCAAGTTTGATAAATGTCTTAAAATCTTACATCAAATACGTCTACCGACCCAAAAGTAGGTTTTAGGCAATTCATCATCAGTCTCAGTTCATAAAGAGTCTCCATTCCGTCTCAATCAATCTCAATTCATTATATTGTCTCCGTTATGTCTCAATTTTTAATAATATTCTAAATGAAAATTAGGAGCTTATTATACCGTAAAATAGACCAATGATAGGGCAAGACTATGTTATGTAGCAGGTTTCATATAAAGTGGTACTATAAACTGTAAACGCCTTATGTGTTAACTGTGCAGTTAGGCGTTTTGGATAGAAAACCTTATCTAGAAAACGTACAAATATCAAAAAACGATGTTATCATAACTGCATCTTTGAGATAGGGCTTGATAACATATGAGTGAAGTTGCATGTTATATGTAAATCGCCTTATCGCACAACTAATACATGGTATTTTGACAGTATTTATTAGCATCTTGTATGAAAACTGGAACGTAACATAGACTTGCTATAACATTGGTTTATTTTACGGCAGAATATATTTATTTTCGCATTTGGCACAACAATTCTTCATAATGACAAAATATATTCTTATCGTTAGTCAGATTGTAAATATTTTAAAGAACCAAAAAAATTTAATACCATATTATTTCAATGTTATTCTTCTGGTAACACTCCTCCGCCTACCCTGTGAGTCACTCACAAAACTGCTATCAGTAGTGACTTATCGCTTGTTATGATCTGTCCGTGATTAATGTTGGTGTTTATGTTACTCAGTTTTTTGTGCATGTATGAACTGTGTTTTTTCTACACGAGGTTATCTAACACATGTAGTACCTTGTGTATTAATGAGTGAGTTACAATTTATTTTTTATATCTTGCCGTTGAAATATGTAGATATTTCAATTGTTATGTGCATGGCAAAAAAGTGATCATGATTTGATGGCGCATGAGGCGCTTATATGTATTATTGTATTCAAGATGGCGTAATTTCTTTCAAATGTCATATTTACAATTGATACATAGAATTATTTATCTTTATTATGGTTATGCAGATTCTAATTTTACTTTATTAGTTCGATTTTAAAAAATATGTTAGTGGTTTTGATGGACGATCATAAATTATTTATTAACTTTAAAATTAAATTTTAGGTAATTAGGCTTATGACTAATATATTGACAAAATAGTGATCATGATTCAATGGCGCATGAGACACATTATTGTTTTATTCAAAAGGGCGCAATTTCTTTTATATGGCAAATTAGTAATTGCTACATAAAATTATATTTTTTTTTATCGCCATGCGAATTCTAATTTTACTTGATTAGACAATTTTTAAAAATTATTAGCTGTTTTGAGGGACGATTATATATTACTTATTAATTTTAAATTCTATGAGACATTTTATGATATGAGGTAAGGGGGCGTCCATTAATCACGTGAGGTTTTTAGGGGGAGGGGGGGTTTGACAAAAAATAACGAAATATCACGTGAGGGAGGGAGGGATATAGTAAGATATCACGTGTATTTATATTTTAACAATTTTTTTTAAAAAAGTTTATACATTTTCAAAAATATCCTAAAATTTTACAGTTTTTTCACATAACTAAAAATACACGTGATCTTTGGAGGGGTGGGGGCTAATTTTGAATATCACCATGTATCACCAAAGGAGAGGAAGGGTCCAAAAATTCCTAAAAAGTCGTTCACGTGATTAATGGACGCCCCCTAATTAGGCAAAAGCTTGAAAAAATGGTGATCATGATTTAATGGCGCTTTATTTGTTCAAGATGGGGTAATATCTTTTAAATATCAAATTTACAATTGATACATAGATTTATTTATTTTCATTATCGTTATATGAGTTCTAATTTTACTTGATTATAGTAAAGTATTAGTTTTGAGGTTATTAGGCATATGCTTGCCAAAATAGTGATCATGATTTAAATGTGGCGTTGATCATGATTTAAATGTCAAATTAACAATTGATGCAAAGTATTATTTATTATCTACCTTAAAAGAAAGTTTATTTTCTTGAAAAAATCCGATTTGCTAATTCTATGTTTTCTCGACGTTTCAAGTCATTCTGAATCGAATGAGACCAAATTTGGTAAAAGTATGTGTGTGTGAGCCGATTTTTGACCTGTCGTCGTCTTTTTTCAAAAATGACTGGATCGATTTTAAAAATTTAAAAACCGTTTAATGTATTTTGATGAGGATTGTGTTTGTCAGTTTTGCTTGGCCAAACCGTATCTTTGTAATTAGCAGAAAAGGAAAAAAATCGTCCACTTTTTAGGTTATAATCTTGAAAATAAAAAAAAAATATTCGAAGACGATTTTAAAAATTCGAAAAATCTTCGAAAGATATTGGTTGGGAATCGCGTTGATTAGTTTTTGGTAAAGATCGGCAATTAGATGTTAGTTTTGTTTTTTGATGATCTTGATAGAACTCTAACTATAGGAATAATCTGAAGTATAAAAACAGGCTGACTGAACTATATTCTAGCTGGTTATTATATGAAATTCATAACAAAAGAATTAAAAACGAAATCTTAATGACTTATCAGTCCACTAATTAACAATATTTTTTTATTCTTTTGTATTACAAACACAGTAAAGTGCATCATGAACAAATTAATTTATGCCTCATGTAGATGATCAAACAAATCTAAATTAAAAAATATGTTTTCTTCCTTTTTAATCAAGCAACTTCTAATTGCTCTGCATAATATATGTAATATCAATTTTATTATATATTTTATTTTTTCAAATGGTTTTTGCTATTACCATTCAGAGACATTTATCCAAGGTACTTAAATGCATTTTACAACCGTCTAGTGCCTATTACATGTCGCACAGGTGAAGTACACAATTTGCATGATACTTTGCAGAATTCTTGTGTTCGAAGCAGTTTGTTTTGTCCTTGATAACGATGTTATAATATCTATTTGAGATGCTCGAATGTAAAAATATGTAGCGATGATTTCATTCAATAATGTACGTAATAGCACAAATAATTCTCAATTAATTGAAATAATTAACTGAATGATGGCGTTTGTGGACTGTAATTTCAAGTTATCTGTGCTTGTCATCATTTATTTAAATTTTAATGTAACGACAATTAACGAGCTGCATAACTGGGATATGTAATATTCAACCTTGCAATTTAGGATAATAGAAGTTTTTATAATGACCAGTTGGCAGAAGAATCTTAAGGCGTAATAAGTTAATTTTGAATTGTTCACTATAGTACACAAACGTGGAAAATGATTTCAAAATTTAATTTAATAGTAATGCACAATTTGAATTTTTATCATTGTCGATCTTTTACCGTTTTGCTTTATTAATAGGTTCATAGTTCAAACACTCTGACAATCATTTTTTTTAATGGCATCTTGTTGCCATAAACCTATTTATATTATTATCAAGTACACCTAATTTAAATATTAAAAAAAATATATTTTATATTTATAGATTCATTCATATTATATTCAAATAATTAATTAAAATCAAAGAAGCTTACTAAAATAAATATTGAAGTAACCTAGATAATTTTAATGATACAACTATATGTTTCAAGAAACCTATAGGGTGTTATATATTTTTGTTGGACAATCAAGAATTATGTATTTTTTATTTATGCATGATATTTTATAAAATTATGGTGCAATATTATAAACGCTAGTATTTTGTTCTTATACTTTTCTTTTCTCATTTATTGCATTATTGACTTAAAACAAATTTTTGTTTAAAAAAAAAATAACTTTCTTTTGAACTATCACTTTTCAAAAATTCTAGCGTCAACATCAATTATTTCTTTATTCTATAAATTTCCATTTATGTAAAGCTACAAAACAAAAGGCCTGAGCAAAATCGATAATAATTATTTTATATATTTAGAATCAGTAATTTAATCCTTCGTTCCGATATGCATTGACTTTGTAAGTGTAAGTAATTTGATCTATAACATTTCTGCAAGAAAATGAACCAGTTCTATTTTTGTTTTTATGCGATTGGAAATTTAAGAGTTCTTCTGTATTGTTGTTGTGTATATATTTTATCTAATTTTCTATTTAATAAATTTGAGAGAGTATTCCGGTCTAGAGGTATGAATTTTACGCGATTCTTGGAAGGCCATAAAAAGGCCTTTTAATTTTCAAAACATTTTTACTATAATTTCTTTACAAGTTGTTATAGTTTGGAGAATATAAAATAAAAATAGTCATAAAATTTTAATTCAAGAAGATATTGTAGTGGGGGGTCTAAAAGAATAACATCATGTCCACGATTTTAGTTCTCCAAAAAATCAGAAGAAAAAAAAAATTAATCTAGAATAATTTTGCAATCGTATAAACCACGGACAAGTTAAAAAAAAATCTGCTGGAATGTTTTTCAATACTCTCGAATTTTTTGAAAACAGTATTTATTATTATGATGAGCTTAGTTAATGCTAAAGAGAAGTCTATAAAGAAGACTAAAAATTTCAATTAAATCGGTCGTAGAAGTTGAGAAATCGTGAGTATCGTATGAAAAAAGTCAGTTTCGAGAAAAACGCGTTCAGTTTCGCAGAAGAACGAAAAAAACGAGAATTACCATTGTCCAACAACTACATTACCAAAAAAATTTATCTCTTGAAAAATTCTCTTGTACATATATTCTTGAACATTTAAACTTTGATAGTATGTGGAAAAATAAAATCGATTTATTTTCAAATTTTATACCAGAATACTCCTTTAAGTAATTATTTTAACATATGTTCTCCGATAGCAATCGCATTTACCGTTAAACTTACCCTATCTGTAATTAGGCGCTTCGAGATAATTATTTTGGCCGTGCATATAAAATAGACGCGGTGTATAATTAGGCTAGCACGCGCCCACTTTTTTCACATCTAAATTTCGTTGTATCAAATAATTTATGTATTATGCATGCTACTAGGAATTATCTCATATATGGGGTAGCTTGATTATATTTATTTGACTCATGATTTTCGGGCAAGATAAGGAATCGAATTCAGGGCGAAAATGAAAGTGAATTTTTAATTATTAAAGTACAAGTTTATAACTTGCCAACTAGTTGTCCATGGCATCGTGCCTTAAGGAAAATTGCTGAAAATTCCCGTACCAAAAACTATTTTTTTTTAAAAAAAACTTTAAATTTTTAATTTTTAATAAGATTTTTGAAAATTTTGATATTTTTGAAAAAATCGACTTTTTTGAAAAATTTGGATTTTATTTTATATTTTGATTTTTTTTTTTTTTGAAAATTTTGAATAATTTTTCATTTTCGTTTTTTTACGATTACTATAACTTACCCTGCGGGAAGTTAATAAATAAACATTTACTTTTTGCTTTCTTAATTTTTTTTGTTATTATTTTAAATCAATTAATGAATGTATGAAATTAACATGTATATTGACATAATATATTTAATAATAAGCTACAGTGGAGTTAGATTTTTTTTTTAATTTCGATATCGGGTAAATAAGGCGTCCGTCCTTGGCAAAGCTCAAGGCTTTGATCATTTAAATTTCAATAAGAAAATATCTCAAGTTCATATCGATTATTTCGATTTGTTTATGTTTTCGCCGAAATTTCCGATGCATTAACTTTTCCAGTTCTTACTACGCATTAGTAAACAAAAACGAGGTGTGTACTGCGTCTTTGAAAATCAGCATTTATAAATATATTCCGTTTGATTAGCTTGGCTAATCGATCTCAGCACAATAATATCAGGACGACATCAGGAATGCAATTACGTGAATTCCATTCTGATTAGTTGTCGATTAAACGATGCGTATTACGATCAGAGTCTCTTGGTAATGATTATTTGCATTTTATTTCATAAAATGTATTTATGACGCAATGAATATAGTTTATAGTATAATAGAAGTAATCGTCCACGTTTTAGTCTACCGATAATCGATTTTAAAAATTCAAAACCTGTGAAGGAATCGCGTTGATTAGTTTTGGTAAAGCTCGGCCGGTTTCTTCATAATTAAATGTTGAAATTTGTTTTAACGATTTGAATGAAACTTGATATAAACGTAGATTTTGTAGTCGGAAATAACGTGGCCTGCGATTAGCGGTTGAATTTTAAAGCTTTATTAAAGTTTATAATTTCGCCGCGAGCTTGAACGATTCCAATCAGAATCTGTGCCAAAGCATGTTTGTTCTATGGTGTTTGGTAGGTAACTACTAATTACAATAAATAAATGCTCGAAAGACATCAATTGTAAATAGTATTAATAATTTTTAGTGAAAGCAAAAATGCTATTTTCGAAATAAACAGTTGAATACTTCATTTATCTAAATAGTGCAGTAAACGGAGCGTTTTAGGTCTGAATTTTTTTACTGTGCTCCGAATTTCATGAAATTTTGGAATTAGGTTCATCTTACCCTCAAATTCAAAAGTGAAAACAATTCGGGTTGCGCCATCACCCCCCGGGGGGATGACCCCCCTTCTCAATTGTGTAATTACATTTTTTTTAAATAACTCTAACTTTTTTTTCCAATTTGCGCGGCCGCGCAGTCTTTAAACATTCATAACTCTGTCAATTTTTGTGTGAAAGAAAAATAATAAAAAACAATAACAAGCCAGAAAGATTCCTTTGATTTTTATCTATAAGCTTTTATACGTATTTTTTATTCTTTTTGAGATATAATGAAAATAATTTCGATTTTTAAAAAAATTGAAAAAAAAAGTTTTTATAAAATCGTGAGTTTTCTGAAAATAGTTCGTGCTAAAGTAGTGAATCTACTAGAATCCATCAAGATGTCTATAATGAAGTGAATTCTAGATGGAATGTGAATTACTTTAATTCTGGTGGAAATGGCGCTCATTAAACCATATGATTTAAAAGAAAAAAACTTCGTATATGCTTCTTATTTGCACGATAGCTCACTCATTTTACACGCAAAAAACTTGTAACAGGACTCATTTTAAAGCTTATGATGAGCACTATAAAACCCAATTTTACCGAAATGCATAAAATGTAAAACCTCGACACTAGATGCCTTTAAATACAACAATTAAATCTTGAACGAAATAAAAAACGACTTTGCTCTTTCAAATCTTTCTTAATATTTTTCCTAAAACACTTTACGTAATACCGATTTATTAAGATTTTTATTGACATTATTTTGTTCATTACATGATTTTCGTTAAAATGTATATTTTAGGAGATATTTGCAAAAAAACGAAGAAAAACGCCAAAAATATATGAATCTTTAGTGGCCAGTAACTTGAAAAGTATTAGTTTTTTTGAAAAACTATAAAAGACATTTTTTTCTTATAATTAGTTCTTCTATCGATTTCCGACGTTATTTTGAAAAAATGTAATTACACAATTGAGAGGGGGTGTCATCCCCCCGGGGGGTGATGGCGCAACCCGAATTGTTTTCACTTTTGAACTTGAGGCTAGGATGAACCTAATTCCAAAATTTCATTCAATTCGGAGCACAGTAAAAAAATTCAGAGGTTATACGCTTTTTTCCTCTCCGTTTACTGCACTAAAATAGGATAATCTCAATTCTTATTGATTAAGTTTTTACGTACCAGGAAGTTTATGTAACTTGCCTTAAGGCAGAATGCTACTTTCAACTGTTTTTCATTATTTTAGTTATTTATGAGTTGCAATTTTGAATATGCCTTAATTTTATCGTACCATTTCCGAATGACCTTTGCTTCATTTTGACTATCATTATCATAATTATATAATATAATATTATATTTTTATAAATAAATACTGAGTTTTTCTTAGCTTAGTAGACCTGACTACAACCTGATATCAAGTAGTAGCGACCATCAATTTTTTCTTGAAAATATAAATATTTTAATAATTAGTGAAAGTAGCCCTCCCAGGCTATATAAATTTAAAGGTTCATCAGTATTACAAAAATTGCATTAATGAATTTTTGACATAAATATCGGCAATCCATACAAATTGGCGGTGCATTTTTTAAAGAAAGGCCTCCAAAAAATGAAGTATTTCGAAAATTTTAAGTTCATAGTTTAACAAAAAGTGAAATTCTTGAAAACTTGGGAGAAATTGTGTCACCATTTTTGATTGTGGTCTCAGGAATTTTAATCACGAATATGAATCCAAAGCTTGAATGAACAAAACTAATTAAAATTAACCAGAATAACCGAAAAATTGTCATAAGGGCTCGAAAGCTCTAAGTTGAAGTTAAAAGCTCATAATGTTCAAACTACGTGGAATAGTTTCGATTCATGATTTTAATTCTCTTTATATAAAAAACCAAAATAAATATAATAAAAAATCACCACAAATTAAATCAGTCAATACTATATAATAAACTTTGTAATATATTATAAATACAAATACAATTTGTAGTTATATTCAAAATAAACACGTAATTAATATTACAATTGAAGTATTTTACGACAAATCATTGGTCCTTCAAAAAATCAAACCAAAAAAAACATTGGTCCTTCGAGCCGGATTTGACGTCCAGTAAAATCGAAGGGAATCGAATACATCAAATTGGAAATCAAACAGAGTTATGATTAATACTGTCACCATATTTCGGCTTGACTTTGAATTCTGCAACACTCTTTATATATAAAAGAAACTTTATAAATAAATACTATCACATAAGTTGAAATAACAGTATTTATGATAATTTGACAAATAATTTAATTATTTTTAATCACACACACAAACACGATTTATTATAATTATTTTTATGTAAATTTTTATATTCTAATAAGCTTTTTTTAGCGTACAATAATAGTATTACCTACTATGTACTTAATTCCATGTATGTTTATATCGAAGTATATTTAAGCATAAGCATATGTAAATATTCTTCAACATATATGTCCATTTATAATTCTAATTATTATGGGCGCGCAAGAGATAAAATAATACATTCGTATACTATCGCTATTAATGGGGCATGTAACTATATAATAATTTATGAATATATACATACACATAAGTAGCTATTTACGTATTAAATATTTTAATCGCAATTGTAATCGGAGTCGATAATGTCACAGTATTTAATTGCCGTGCTTTATAATTTATGTGACGGAAGCTTCTTCGTTCTCAGTATCAATTGCAGCATCCGCAGATATCAGTATCGATATCATTGACTGTGATGAAAGTTATGTTTAAATTCACACGCTCAGATTTATAGATATATCGTTTTAAATCGATTATGTCTTTGGTGGTTTATTTGCTTGATCATATCTATATGAGACATTAAATCAATTGTCCGTAAAGTACAAAGAATAGATACAAGAACAACGTTGGGTGATGCAGTTCTTGACAGTGATGGTAGTACAAAAACCAAAATATAGAATGGACTTAATAATAGACTTAAAATAGCTTATTGAGATTTTTTAATTTTTCTTGATTGTAAAGCATTTGACTGAATAGCTTCCTTACTAGGCTAAAAAAGCAACCTATTCCTGATCGATAAATTGAAATTTTCCATGATATCCCAGCCAAATGATGAGCTAGGGAGTTGAAAATTGGTATATCGTTTTTTTAAAGCTATAAAATGGCATGAAAACCATTTGAATACCAGGGTGGGGCAAATTCTGTATGGAAACACGATCAAACTCTTTCTTACTATCGAAATCAATTTTCTACAATTACCGATTGAAAACTATATCCTTTTCTGTAGGATTACTTCTCATGTTCGCTATTTTTTGTAGGAGTAATTCACATATTGGTTATTTTTTGTAGGAGTACCTTACATATAGAAAAGAAGATAAAGTACTTTACATGTATAATGAAGAAAGAACAGCTTAAATAACAAAATAGGGTTTTTGAAAATTTTTTAACAATATTATACGCACTGATTTTGAATAGCAGTCACAATTTTTGGAATTTATATTTTGTGATAATTATTTTTACTAATGGTCGTATTCTAGTTTTGATATATATTTTTTATTATAAGCTTACCTAATGATTGTCTTTTCCTAATTGTGATGATCTAATGCAGTGGTTCCCAACTATGGGTCGCTCCCTCTCAGGGTGACAAAAAATAAACAAACAGAATTGAAATAATATAAAAGATGAACGAAAAAATCACTATTTTTTATACATATTTTTATATAATTTTGCATATTAATTTGTAGTCTGATAATATCAGTTGAGTATTTTTGAAATGAAATTGTTGAAAAAATTAAGATGGACGCAACTTTTTTTATTAGAACGGGAGAACGGGATTTTTTTGCAGTAACGCATAAAAATGACATTCTCACTTAGGAAAATATTTTTAGTCTATATTTTCAAGTAAAAATGAATGTCACTACTACTTGATGTCAGGTTAGACAAAACACAGAATTTGAACACGATACTCTATCACCTCTATCTCTTCATTTTTTTTGGAGAATAGAAAATGTTTGTATATTTGTATATATTTTTATAAATTATATTATCTCATATAATGAAATAATGAAGTAATTATAGACATTATGTATCAAGAAATCAATTATTATAACCTAATATACTTTTGATGTCTATGATACGACTCGGTGACTGAAGAACATTATTTTGTTAAACATAATATGCTATTTTGCGGCACCAAGAACACTTCTAGGTTGGGCTAATAAAAAACGTTACTTTTGAATGTTATGCTCTGCAATTATTGCGAAATCTCATTTCTCAAAAGGCATAATTTGAAAGAATTCATAAAATAATCGATCATTAGGTGCTTTCTCGAGTTTTAAGTGTTTATTACTCGTCCTTCGTATTGTGGTATCATAATTGATTCTGGTATTCGACAAACAGCAGGTGCAGTTCATACATATGCAAATATGTGTGAACATATATTGAGAATACTAATAAATTACAAATATTCATCTTTGTTATTATTTTATACAATTTGTAAGCGTAAACAAATTAGTATTACTTGAATGCCCTTGCGATTTTATTATTTTGCACTTGAAGACTTGGGTAAAATTTTGGAGCTGTTTACAGAATTTTTGTAAATAAGAGTCATTATTCATCTCGAGATTCTAACTCGCGATTGAAAATTTTGAATATATTTTGTTATTAATCGACTATTATATAGTTCAATTTCATTAAAATTTTGCGTTATGTATTACATTTATATTGAAGCTTTCATGCCAATTAATATACACACATAATTTGATTCTTGTGTGGGTCTCCCATAGCATTTTCCCACGCAATCGTATCAAATATATAATAACAAAACAACAGGACATGCAGTTTTATCTACAAGTATTAATTTCACTTTTGAGAAATTCAAAATCGCACGGGTCTCAGTTCGGGTGGTCGACTAAGTTACGATAATAATTAATCATATATGTTATCTTTTGAAACCGATTCTACTAATCGTAAAATTATATACGAAGAATTTTTTATTCTTATGTTCGAGCTTAAGTCCTGTGAGCCTTTGTGGAACTATTGCTACTTATTATTGGGCTGGCCTACGTATATTTGATATATTTTTGTTATTAGAATTTTTCAAATACTGATTTTCAGTTTAATGCAGAATTTCCAAGGAGAGCTTTTTCACATTTTTCACAATAAATTACATTTTTTTGTTTTATTTCAACAGAGATATCAGAACTTAGGGTCGCTATGATGGTTTTGACTTAACTACGACGCTTGACCTATCTATATATTTGATATATTTTCATTATTATATTAGGTTGTCAAATATCTCCCTTCCGCTTTTTTGCTCTTGGTTTATAATACAAAAAGGCGGAAGGGAGATATTTGACAACCTTATAATTTCTCTAATACTGTTTTTTAATTTAATGTAGAAATTTCTGGGAGGGCTTTTTCACATTAAAAAAAACTTTTTTTTTTTATTCTATATGAACAGAGATCAGATCTTAAAGGACTTTATAAGCTATTATGATGATTTTGACGCATTATCATATTCTGATCGTGATGTACTATAAATGCTATAGCATCCATGTCAACTATTATGCTTCTATTTTACGAAATTCGCTTGTCTAAGATTATTTGTGATTACGGAAAAAAATTATACGGAAATATCTATATAATCAGTTATTCATTACCTTGACAGGTGGAATAATAACAAGAACGTAAGACTATAAAAAATTGAATTTAAAATAATATACTTTAAAATTTGACTGCTCTAGAATTCATGTCATTAACACACACACAGTGAAAATGAATGCTATAGCATTCACGTTAAATAATAATGTTATTTATTATCCAGACGCTGGTGCCATTTGGAGGTTAGGTTTTATGTGTCAGACGCTCGATCGAACAGCAAAGACATAACTTTTTGATAGTCGTGAGATTAGATTATTATTATTTTGATAACACAAGCGTGAAGTCGAAATAAAGTCAATATTCTGACTCTGGTGCTATTTGGATGTTATATGTTTGAAACGCTTGATCGAACAGAAAGACATAGCCTTTTAATAGTCATACGATTAGATTATTCAACATAAGAGACCCATAATATAAAATTTCTATTTTTTCCCGAGAATTGGCTCCTAAATATAAATGCAATAGTATGTTGGAGGGTGAAAAATTACGATTTAAAATTACTATGAAATAATCTAAAACCCATATCTTCCTATTAAGAATAGTAATAAGCAGATAAAAGTTTTACTACTACCTTTTCCTTCGCACAATTTTACGATTTCACGAACAATAGTTCTTTATCTAAAATTAATTATAAAATTAGTATTAGATGGTCTGCAAATCGCGCCGCTGTAATAGTATTAGCACGGATAAGGTCAGATAGCAAATGTTTACAGAAGGCGAACAAAAGAATTGCATAAGTAAATATTACATTAAAGAACGGTCATACTGCCATATATAACTCTTAATGAACGATTGAAAATCACGGCGAACGACTGAGCACTGTTAACCGAGCCATAAACACCGAATTAGTCGTGCTACGTGAACTGTTATTACAGGAGTCTTATGCGACGTCGACAGGTTTATAAATATTTTTTATTTGTTCGAAATATACTGTACAATTACACTCACGCATGTGTACCTACGTTTGTGAATAGAAATATTCGAAAATAAATACATATATGTATAATATAATTAAGGTGCGCTTTTTATAGAACTTGCGTCGGAAAACATTGCACACTGCTATTGTGAATTATGTTTTCGATTTGATTTACGGAAATAGAAACCGGAAAAACACTATGAAATCGGGTGGATTTTATTTAATTAAAGGATATATATATATATATATATATATATATATATATAATCTTAGATAATCTCTTGTTGAAGAAAGCTAATATAACAGATTATCTCTTGCCCTTTACAAGATAGTCCCTAAACGCGCCTAATTCGATTAAAGATGTTAATTCTATTAAATATACAACATTACTAAGATATTTAAATACATATTATATTTAATTAAATTTATTTGAGTGAAGTTTGGTTTTCCTCTTTGTAGAACAAATATTAATCGTAGACACAACATGAAACACCAATAAACCACCAATAAAACACCAATAAAATTTTGATTGATTGAAAAAAAAGTAGTAGGCTTTTGTCTTAAGGCAAGTTGCATCAACTTCTATATACGTATACAAAATGAAGTTCATTATTAAGAATTGACAATTCGGATATTTAGGTAAAATATTGAACTGTTTATTTCGGAAATAAAATTTTCGCGTTCACTATAAATTAATCCAAATGTATAACTGTTTGAATTAAAATATTTGTTATTGCATAAATTAATTTGTTCAACACATTTCATTTTATCCCTTTTTGGTTCTAAAATGTATTTTTTTGAAGACGTCAACTGTAATCAGTAGCTACCTACGAAACACTGAACCTACGTATGACCGAAAGGCATAGATGCTGATTAGAATCGCTTAAGCGCTTAAGGCAATTCCACAAACTTTGGGGAATTTTTATAATTCACCAAAGCTTATCGTAGGCCTATAATATTTTAGTATGTTATTTAACATTTTTTTAACATTTAATTACAAAGACCGACCGATCTTTACCAAAAACTTATCATCGCGATTCACAACTAATATCTCATCGAACAGTTTTTGAATTTTAAAATCGGTTTGAAGATTGATCAATTTTTTTTACACGTTTTTCCTAATTACAAAGAAACGGCTTGGCAAAACTGACAAACGCCAATCCTTATCAAGCTACATCGAATCGAATTTTAAATTTTTGACATCGGTTGAGACGTTTTTGAGAAAACATCGAAGAAAGGTCAAAAATCGAGTCATACACTTACGCACACAGTTTTTCCAAATTTGGTCTCATTCGATTCAGAATGGCTTAAAACGTCGAGAAAACATAAAATCAGCAAATCGAATTTTTTTGCAAAAACATTAACTTCTTCTTCAGGAAGTTAATTAAATTGTTTGTAATAAATTACAACCATATTTTTTAAGTATGCCCAAAAAGATTTTTATGTGTTATCTATATTATTTTATTAAAGCAGTTATAAAATTATCTTTTTAATTATTTTTTCTCTATTTTTTGTCTAAAGTTGATTTTATTATTACAAATAGACTCTACTGGTCTATTTTGGTCGTTTTCGCGTGTCATCGACCGACCTGTCGTTACGGATTTTATTATTTACACATTTCATTGCTCGTTATACGTACTTCTCTGTTTACGATGCGTTCGTTTTGGAAAGTGAATTTTCGCATGCACCCATATCAAACACTTAATTTTCATATTCATACGAACTTTGCGTAATTTGTGTGCGTGAACCGCAATATAAAACGTTTATATATAATAGATATTTTTATCATTTATTTAAACAACAATCAGAACATAAGAAGAATGAGCAGTTGTAAATGATACATCTTAACTGCTTGTTTTTTTTAGAAGGCAGCCCAACGGTGGTTGGCTAAACAAAATATATTTGATATACAGTGGTACCCTAACTTACGAGCGACCTGGAGCAATATTCATCGCTTTGACATACGAACAAAATTTGACATACCATATTTAAGCGAGAAAGAGTTTTCTATAAAAATTCTGCTGACAAAATGAAAATATGAAAAATTTCCTCAGTTGTAACATTGACTTTTCTATAAGAAAAATATACAATACAATATGGAGGATTATTTTAACGTTTGAAATTTTAACTATACATGAATAGTGATTGTATTGCTTTTTCGCTTTTTGTACAAAATTTACAAAATATTATTTACTTCCATAACCATAGGTCCTAGGAAAATAACCTTTTTTTTAATTAAAGCGTGAAATTATTGAAAAAAATGACGACCATAGATATGTACTGGTTTTAAACAAAAGGAGTTGTAAGGAATATGAACTTCAGCTAAGGGTCTTTCTATAATTTTTAAGTTGCTGCCTGCTCTGAAAATTTTTGGATAAAAATCAACCCGAAAAAGTTGCAACAGTTGAGTATGAGAGTTGTTGTTGACTTTCATGAATGGCAGAAAAAAAAATCAACAGTGAATGTAATTTTGTTATTAAAAATCAATTTAAATCAAATAGAAGCAATAGTGCTTGAACTAATTAATGGCATTTGAATGTATTTAATTGGAAAAAATTGCTACAAGATACAAGCATGGTTACGGAACGATTTAAACGTATGTCAGGGCTCCACTGTATTTTTATCAATACAATTCCTCTGATACTGATGATTTTTAATTCCGGGAAGGGATTGCATTTTTTATGCATGTTCACTTGGAAACATAATTTCATTTAAATTTTCAATTAAAATCCGATGTCATTACTGCTTGACATTAGGCTTTTCGAGGTGGTAATAGTTATTCGAACATGGAACTTTCTGGTTAAAAGGTTAATCTCTGAACACTAAGCCCATGTATTGGTTTGGTGTGCAAACGTTTTTAATATTGGGAAGTTATAGAAATAAGTTCTTGGTCTGGTTAGGTTATATCACTAATAATATTTAACTGAAACTTTTTTTAACTCATTATTATTAACTTGTTAGATAAAACAATGAGCATTATTACCAATATAAATCATGGATAACTTTATAATTCGATTGAGAATCTATTAGTAGTAACTATTTAGCTGAAACTTGAATCTTGAATCTTTGTGTATAAATTTAGGATCAAAAACTATTTTTTATTATACCACGTGAAAAAAAATGTTCCTATTGCATGATATAACTTAATTTCGTCTTTTTGAACGTGTGCTTTTGAACAGGGTCACACGAAAGATTTATAAGTTCAGGGTTGGGCTGTGGCACGCGGCTTGATTGTGACGTCATCGGTCGCGTGTGGTGCACAGAAGGGTGCATGCCCGACGTCTGTAATTGTGTTCGTTTATTGAAAAGGGCTGCCATTGATTTTTAGACGGAATGACTCTTTAAATGTGCATGGAATTAATTTTACTCGGCAATATATAGTGAAAACATGTTACATGTTAAAATTTGTTTTGTCTGATGTTATTTTCTAAATATTTTTTTTAAAGTTTTTATATAAATACTAAGCGACATCGTTAAAATAATTATTATACTTCTTTTTTTCGATAAACATAAAAAATTGCTACTACCACAATGTCAATAATATTCCGCATTTCTGATATCCCATATAAATTTCGCACAGCGTACGGTTTGGCACGAATTTAATAATTTGGCGCATCACAAATCTGTCAATAAAGTTGCACGCATGCAATGTTTCACTAATTTTAGACGAAATTGCGTGCGAAAACATAATTCGACTCGACTAGAAACGCCCATGGAATCTGCCCTATTTACGTATGATTTATAAATGGTAATGAATAATCACTAAACTAAATGCTTTTTTGAGGAAACGATGATTATATACTGTTTTGTGTTTATACAGTCGTGTTTGCACAAACTGATTTACTAATTGCGCGGTAATAGATCTTTCGGATGTTCGAGGATGGACTTAACAAGAGTGAGAATACACATATATAGTCATGATGATGTTTATACACACAGATATATATATATATATATATATATATATATATATATATATATGATGAAAGTTTTGTCGACGTTGATACATATTTGTAAAATTTTTTTCAGCCCAACCGTCGAATTAAAAAAAGATTAAATAACAAAATTATTTATTCCATTATACGTTTCGACACCTGATGTGTGTCATCATTCAGTAATCTAAATTTATTGTGTTATTATTTATTGTGTTATATATATTAAATATAGGAGGGCAATATGTGCTCCTCCTATTTCTCGTTTGTTAATTAATAGTATTTTATTATTTTACACAAATTTAGTGTTAAATCAATTTTTACATCATAATTAATGTTTTCTGTTTTTCCTGGTTTGGTATGTATAATTTCCTCCTTTTATATATTTATATTTATCATCACTTGTGTATAAATGTTAAATGTTTTTTTAGATTACTGAATGATGACACACATCAAGTGTCGAAACGTATAATGGAATAAATAATTTTGTTATTTAATCTTTTTTTAATTCGACGGTTGGGCTGAAAATTTTTTTACAAATATATCTATATATATATATATATATATATATATAAATGTATGTGTAATTACATAACACATATGCTTATTTGTATAAAATAATTTGTTTTCATACATATAGTGTAAAAACGGACAAAATGACATCGTTTTGTTTATTAAAGATATTTATTTATTTAATAATGTTTTAATCGAGCACAATTGTTTTTACTCATCTTTGGTCATCGACTATCAGAAACGCATTCTTTTAATTAAATATGAGCTATGATAACATACTCATTAAGATAAAATGCAACTAATTACAAAAACCATGTTGTCCATTTAGTACATACAAAATAACAAAAGGTAAGAATATACTGGAATACAAAGTTTTAAGAAGGCATATCCTAAATATAATGCCACTGTGTCATTTTGCCCACATGTACCTTATTATTTTGATTATTTAGATAACAAAATTTATTAATATTTTAATTTACAAATCTATAATATTATCATAAGTCTAATTGAAATTGTATAAACCTCAGAATATGTAAGTGAATTTCACTTTCGTTGTTATTTCGAAATTGCACTCATGTTAATTACTACACGTGCACATGTATGTAATCGGCACTAATTTCTTAAACATCGAAACATCGAAATTATCATCAAAATAAGCGTTTTAATAAGAACCTACCAGTTTGAGTTTTTTGAAACATCCCGACATTTTAGTGGAGATATGAATGCAAACTGGTAATATATTTAATCCGAACCATTGGTTTGCATCCTACATCAGTACACTCAACACAAGGGATGCAATATAATGCGATCCAGCCACTGGTTTTTGGGGTTGAATGTTCGGTGGTTGGAAATGAAAGTTAGTTACTTTCTAAGGCACATTACTACACGACTGCTTCCACAATCGTTAATTAGGCGCGAGTTACGGATGGAAGTCTGATCTTGTCGGCCGAACGGTTAACACTGCTTCCATAGTTGAGAGCGGGCGCGAACCCCCGCTACGTGAAAACGTTGCGATGTCGATACGCGCCCGCGTGCCCGCGTGCCCGCTCGTGGTGTGCGTCGTTCTTTGGCAGTTTGAGTGCATCCGTGTGTATGGACGCAACAATAACAAGATGGAAAACGAAAGTGCACCGCGAAGCCACGAAAATCGGGCGTCGTTTCTACCGCGCAGGCGCTCCGCCAAAATACATCAATATGCCGGCAGTACGAACGCCACGACGCCCTTCTGGATCTCTCGTTCTCTTATTTACTTGTGCCGGCTGGGTGATCAGATCTTTGTTTCCGCCTAAAACTTTACCGCTTGCTTTCCAACACCAATTGCCGAATCTCCTACAGTTATCTTCAAACATGACAGTTACTTTCTTATCTTTATTGCTTGTTCTTTCTTGTTAGACCTTATTGCTCTATCTTCTTATCTTTCTATCTTCCAAAAATAATCGATACATTCTTTCATCACCGGTTTTTCATTAATACAATTTCAACTAGTGGTGAATGGCATAGTTGCTTGAGGCAAATTGCTAAAACCTCCTGTATCGTAAATTAAACTTTTTAGAGTTCCAAATTTTTTTTTTTTGAAAATTAAAATTTTTTTTTAGGATTTTGAAAAATAAATAAAATCTTTTTCAAATATCTGATAATTTGATGTGCATATGTCTAATGATCATTTCTGAACGCCAAATGACAGTTTTTTTTAACCTTTCTTCTATGAATCTCGGAAACCGCTAAACCCAAAAATTTAATTAATTCTTTATTCCCTCAATACAAGTGAAATGTTTCCTGAATCATTGAAATCGGGCGCATCGTTCTGTTAAAGACTACTATTTTTGCATTATTGCTCTGTATCTCCGAATCGACTGGACCTGCTTTTGCCAAAAACTCATGCACGCGTCTCTCCGTCAATACGAATCTAACGTTTTTTTGTCATTCAAATCGGTTGATCCGTGCTTCCAAAATTGTGGGCGAAAAGTTGTATCCGTATACACATACACATACACGCACACACTAACACACACATATGAATTCATTTTTTAGGTATGCCAAAATGTTTAGAAACTTTAATATCGTAAAGATATGCAAAAATTTTCATTTTCGATTTTTTACCCTACTGGAAGTTATTTATAATAGACACACTCGTTCCTTCTTGATAAATGTGCTTTTTTGGTCTGTACTTATAATTAGTGATCGAAATACACAAGATAAATATTTTTTTATAAAGCATTGACCATGAATCATTCTATCAAATTATTGCAAAAAAATTAAAATGAAAGAATAAACATTTTTTGAGCAAAAACCAGATGTGAATAATACGTAAAAAAAATAATCACATAACGTAATAATGAAAAACTGTAACAGAAATGCTAACTTCCATACTAGTCTAATTATTTATTAAAAAGAATAAGTCTATTTGATTGTGAAATTCAAATTAAATATTATACTTAAGTTAAATATAAATTATCACATTTTTTATCATAATGAAAATATGAATAAATTGGCATTGCTAAGAAAAATTCGTCACTTTTGTTTATTAGTAATTTACCTAAACCTTGGTTTACATCAGCATTTTATATTAAACATAATAATGCAATGTTATAGCTTATGATGTAATAACTAGACTACGAAGATTCCTAAAGAAGAACAAATATTTTTTGATACTCAAAACTTTCAATATTTTTGAGCTATATAAAATAACTTTCACTTCACATTTTTTCCAAAAATTTGCTACAATTTCGATTTCAGTATGAATAATATTCATTTTTTGATTATATCACTGTATAATATAATAATGTATATTAATAATAATTATTTATAATTAAATCCAAAAGATTACTTATATTCAGAACCACACCCTGTCGATCCACTTTTCATCGAATTTACTCCAATATATATCACAATATCACATCACAATATTATAACAAATAAAATTTAATGTATGCCATAACACTATTGAATTACGTTAAATTAAAATTTTTATAAGGAAATGCATAAATACTTTATCAATAATTTTATAAATTGGTTATTGAATCCACATATTATTAAATATATTATTGTTTAAATTTTCTTATCAAATGGATCTAAATTGAAAATGGCTATACTACACAGTTCCTTTCATAACTGCTTGTTAAATTAATTTAAATATGTTTAATATAATACGATAAGCTCTCACGGTAAACAAATATTGAAATTCACTCTGAAAACATCACGAAATGCTTTTGCACTACTCTACTTCTTCAACGACTATAAATTTCAATTTCTAGAATGAAGATACATTTTGCATTTATATTCGATTATATTATGCAAATTAGTGTGTATTTTATACTGTTTTTATTTTATACGCAACATATATGATAATTATTTTTATTTTTTTTTTGTAGAACTTAAGTTTTGTGGATGTATACCTTTCAGTAAGATTTCAATTATTACAATTAATACAGTTTTAGACAGATCGAACAAACGTTTCAATATCACAAATTTAATTAAAATTACTGATGTTTCGAATGTTAACATTTTTTTCTCGGGATTAGTTAAATGAAGTTTCAAAATGCATATTAATATTAAATTAGTACGGACAATTCCGATTTCTATATATCTTCACATCATTATTTTTTGACAAACACATTTTTTGAACGACTTTTTCGTTACCTATTAACATACAATAATGAATTTTGCTTTAAGATGATAATAATCTTTGAAATTATGAACAATAAGTGATGAATTCACGCTTGAAATAAAATAAATTTTATGACTTTCTTATTCAAATTTTTAAATTCATTTAATGCATCAAATTAGTGGTGATGAACACTTTAAGATTTATATTATTGTAATTATATTTACAGTTATAAAGATTGTGCTGTATTAGGCTATTAATGTCTTTACAAGCATAATTATGAATTATAATCACGTTTACCGTTTTTGTTCGACGATTGTTTTACTGTTTACTACGATAATATATGTCACTTTCAACCTTTACATAGTGAAAAAAAAGTATTTTAATTCGAATTTGTTTATTCGTTTTAGATATAGTTTTTGGACACCTGAAGACACCAATGAAAAATTTATAAATATGGTACTTAAATATAGTATTTTGACACAGATTATTTCTTTTAATCATGGGTTTCTAAACTTTTTTGGGTTTCAGACCCCTTAGGCTTTGCCATGGACACCCTATTTACCCGATGTCGATTATTTTGTTATATATTTTTAACTGTACCAAAGTTTATTATCAAATATTTAGAATAAAAATTATGTTATTATTATACATTTATTAATTGAGTTTAAAACATTAACAAAAAAATAAAGTAAGCGAAAAGTGTTTAATATATTGTTGATACATTTGGCAACAATTTTGTAAGTTTAATCTTACATTTCCCGGCTAATGATGTCTAGTCTACATCTCTTTTTATATTAGGAGATCGCTATTTAACTACTATTGAGTCGTGTTTTATCCTTATTTTCCCGAAAAACTATCACAGTCTCAAAAAATGCAAAGAATATTGCCAGGCCTTTCAATAGTCAGCAAATTGGGTCTTTAACAAGCTCAACCGTCTTTCTTAAGTTAAGAGATCAGTAATAACGCTAAAAGTTTTTTCTACTGTTTATTTCACAACTAATAAATCATCTTTTATCTTTAGTATCCAGAAATAGTGAGTCTTAAAAAGCTCAAAGAATATTGCCAAATCTTTCAATAGTCATAAACCACAAATTAAATGCTTACATATGCTTCAATTTACTTATTTTGATAAAAAAAAACAATATTTTTATTTACTTTTTAGTTTTATTTATAAACATTGTGACTTTACTATAGATAATATAGGAAATTAAATTAAATAAATATTGGTGGTGTTTTGTGACTACCGTAGACTGACTCCTATTTTCAAATTTTACATGTATCCCCTGAACGTTGTCATGGACCTCTGGGGGTCTATGTGTACAACTCTAGGAATCATTGGTTTAAATTCAAAAAGATAACACAATAAAAAAAATTCTCGGTTGATAATGAGTCGTATGCATACTTTTGTTGGCATTCATATAGTAATAATTATATGGATAATAAAAATTATATGGATCAAAATACATTTATATTCAATGCATATGTAATGGAAATATGAAAATATTTAAGCTTTCAGAAAATATCTTTTTATTACAAAAATCGTGTTACAATAAGAAAACTCCTGTTTAAGACTTATGCGAATATTAAATTCGTTTTTTTTTTGTAAATGTCTTGATCCAGTTTAATACAAAAAATTCTACCTATCTATGTTCACGTTTATGAAGCAACATGGCGCCGGCTTTAACTTCAACCCTCTAATCGATATTTGTACATTTCCCGCCCCGCCATTATATACTACACAAAGAAAAACTATTTCCGGGCTTGTTTAAATTATCGTTTTCGTTATATTGGATTACTGAATAATAATGATGTAGTATATATATAGATATAATTACATATATTTGTCGACAATATATATATATATATATAAATATAAATATATAATTTTTTATGGTTATAAAATTTGAGTTTACTACTTCCATATGCGCAATAAAAATGATGTTTTTTTATATTTTCGTGATTGTATTAGCGTATTATCACTTTAGTAATTTTTTTTTTCACTCACCTGGGCCACAGTTTCTGTCACCATGGCTGCGAGGCGTGGTGACCTCCTACTATATGACAAAAATCACAAAAGCGTTCATAAGCACACTGAATTATACTAAATAAAACAGAATCACTTCAAATAAGAATTTAATTTTTTTATTTATTTTAACATACGACGAATATGATTAATAATATTTATTTTAATAGATTTAAGTAGGAAAAAATTGAAACTTTTTTTTTATGACTAATTAGAGTAATGCTTGATTTATAGCCTGGCTTTTTGCACACAATTATACAGCAGCGATTTATTTATATAAAGGTTTAACTATATATTTTTTTATTAATTAAAAGTAGACTTGATTTATTCTTTGTTTTGTTTTATATCTGTCGTTTTAATCGATCGGTCACATCGTCCGAGAACAACGCGAGCGCGTGTATGTTATACGGCCGACGTTCGCGGTATCACTAAAACTGTGGAACCTGCAGCGCTACGCCGAACGCTTTCGTGGCCCCATCGTAGCACACGGCTTTGTACGGCGGCTCAGTGGGGGAATTGGGGGCCGACTAGCCGTAGAGGGTTGCAAAGGCGCCGGCCGGAGGTCACAACCCAACCCAGGCGCTCGACGACAGGGACGATTATTCTCAAACTAAGGAATTTGTGGTATTGTTATTTATGTTTGTTCGAGTCCTGTTGCTCAGTTACTTTGAGATACGCGTACTTATTTAGCAAAAAGCTGATACAAATACGTTCAACCAGCAAACCAGCGAAGACTCAACGACTTAAAGTTTTTGATATAATACACTGCATTCGAATTATTTGTAGTACCGTTACACAATTTGAGCTTAAAATTGAGCAAAACTTCTTTACACGCATTCGATTTGGGAAATAAGATAGTGAATGCGAGTGAGAGCGTTACGAAATTTTGATTTATACATTTCAAGTTTTTTAATTCACGACAAAAATGATTATTTTCAAACTAAGGAATTTGTGGTATTAATTATGTTTGCTCGAGTCCTGTTGCTCAGTTACTTTGAGATACGCGTACTTATTCAACAAAAAGCTGTTACAAATACGTCCAGTAAAGTCTCAGCGACTTAAAGTTTTGATATAATACCCAGCATCTGAATTATTTGTAGTACCGTTATACAATTTGAGCTTAAAGTTGAGCAAAACTTCTTTACACGCATTTGATTTGGAAACTAAAGTAGTAAATGCGCAGCGAGAGCGTTACAAAAAGAGTGATCGGCTGAAGCTGATTAAGACAGAATATTTATACATTTCAAATATTCTAATTAACGACAAAAATAATTAGTTTCAAACTATGGAATTTGTAGTATTGTTATTTATGTTTGTTCGAGTCCTGTTGCTCAGTTACTTTGAGATACGCGTACTTATTCAACAAAAAGCTGTTACAAATACGTCCAGTAAAGTCTCAGCGACTTAAAGTTTTGATATAATACCCAGCATCTGAATTATTTGTAGTACCGTTACACAATTTGAGCTTAAAGTTGAGCAAAACTTCTTTACACGCATTTGATTTGGGAAATAAGATAGTCGATGCGCAGCGAGAGCGTTACAAAAAGTGTGACCGGCTTAAACTGAACAAGACAGAATATTTATACATTTCAAATTTTCTAATTCACGACAAGAACGATTATTTTCAAATTAAGGAATTTGTTATATTAACTATCTTTGCTCGAGTCCTGTTGCTCAGTTACATTGAGATACGAGTACTTATTTAACTAAAAGCTGATGCAAATACGTCCAGTTTTGATATAATACCCAACATTCGAATTATTTGTAGTACCATTACACAATTTGATTTTAAAATTGAGTTGGCAAAACTTCTTTATACACATTTGATTTTGGAATGAAAAGAGTGATCAGCTGTAATTTAATCAAAGAGGCATGAGTGATTACTTGAGAGAGAGAGGTGATTACTTGATTAGAAACAAACGTCATAATAGTAGTTGTATACATTTCCACAATTAAAAATATCACAAAATTCTGAATAAAAGACTTGTAGGCTTTGTAGGATTAGAGGAAAACCATTATGACTTGTCACTAATTTAGGCAGAAAACTTCATCATGATTCTAAGGGTGTTCTATCTTCATCAAAGATAGAAAATACGATAGTACTTTCAATATATATTCCTAGATAAATTTAAACTACCAATAAATCAAACTCAAATGTGCCTACTATAAGATACGAAACAATAATCGAAACAGTTTAATTTAGATATTTTTCTAAATTTTTAAAAATAAAGATCAAATTAATTTTATCAATTATTTAAAAGAAAATCCAGTCACAATTTTTGATTGTTGTTTCTGTTTTTCAGAAACATTTCATTTAAATTTTTGCTAATTTCTTTATTATTTTTATTATCTATTATTTTTCTTTTTTTTTTTGTTTTCTAATAATTTTCGTTTTTTTCAATATTTTTTGTTTTTTATTTTTAAGTTTTTATACTTTGTTTTATTTTTTTTGTTTTTTTTTTTCATTTTTTTCCATTTAGTATTTACCCGAATTTGATCCGGGGCATGATTTTGCAATCGCTTTGCATTTAGAATTGTTAATCATATGGCTTACTTCATAATTTTATTATTTAACTTTAAGTTTTTTTTTCATTAAACAACGTCTTTAAATTTGTTTGTTGTGTTTCTTCCTGGTTTGATATGCATTGTTACTACATTTATTATATCTTCTAATAATTTTTTAAACTTTGTAAAATATTTTCTAGAATTTGTTTAGCGTGCTGAATGATGACACATATACAGTGTCGAAACTTTATGAATTATAATTTGAATAATATAAAATTTGGAACAATTTTTCGAGTTTGAGAAGATCTGTCAATACCACCAATAAACATCTGTCGAATTCTACGGATTCTATATTCGAACCGAGTACATTTGCTATTGACATTTGTAATTGATTAGTCAGATAATAAGAACGATGTTCACATCAAACATCAACAAAACATGTTATTCATATAATTTCCCTGACCCCTATCAACGTCAAGAATCAAGAATCATTACCGGCGCAAGCTAGCCGACCTTTGGAAGAGGCTAATATAGAGACTAATTCTTGGAGAAATTAGGTATGTTATGGTAAGGTCTATATGCGTATGAGTAGGTAGTCACAAACTATCTAAAAGCTATGAATTTGCTGTGCTATCATCATGCGTTTTACACATAAAACTTTAACAAAACACACAAATGTCAAATAGCAATTTTATCATAAGTGCAACTTTTTGGTGTATCATTGATAACATAAACGTGAAGTTAGGCTTTATGTTTAAAACTCCAGATCGCACAGCAAATACATATCTTTTTGACAGTTTGTTACTACCAACTCATACGAATATAGACCCGTAACATAGCATTACCATATTTACCATAGTGTCGTTGTTCTTTTGTAGTGTGTACAGCACTTTTATGCGAAAACTGAGCTTTACTTGCCCTCGCCCCTTGCCCTTCTCACTTGAAGCTCCATCCCCTCTTCGTGGAAAGCTCTTGTTGCCATCCCCCGGACTTGGGGTCACCTTGAATACTGTTACGGAATGAAGCGTCAAGCTTCAAAACGTGACGTTGCGCTAAAAATAGAAGCGCTAGATTTCGATTCCGAAATAATAAAATAGGCAGATGATTTTTTGCAGCGCGCGAAATAGCTGACCTATCTAATAAAAATAAAATCTTTTTTAATCTTCAAATTATTGATGAAACACATCTCTGATCCATTAATATCTCTATTTCGGATAAACTTTATTATTCACTTGTCAATCATGATTATGGTGAATTGATTTGTATTTAGCTATAAATAATACGAGAGAAATGGTTTCTAAATTTAGAAATCATTCATTGGACTAATGCGAGTTTATATGAATAAGACAAAATATGTATACAAAATTTATAATTAAACAAAACCGCATTCATTGTTGTATTAGTAAAAGAAATATTTTTAACTGTATTTATTATTCGATAATAAAACATAAATGTTTTATATTTATTTCGATGTTTTTTTATAATTTATTTTTGTGCGGACATGGTTGAGCGTCGTCCACCCTTGCAACCACAAGATTCTGGGTTCAAAATCCAAGTTGCTTGCATCCTGATATATTGCAGTAGTTATAACAATGACATACCTGACACACTTGAAAATATAAATTACAAATAAGTTTTCAAGTAAAAGGGCGCTACTGTGTAAAGAAATATGATAAAATTCCTAATTTTATCAACTTTCTTTAGGGTAAGCGCAAAAAATCTCACATGACAATTTTTAATATAGTGAGTTCAAGGTCTTCTTTATAAATTTATGGCATACTGAAGAAAAATCGAATGTATGTGTATGTGTGTGTGTTTGGATAAAATTTTTCGTCTACGATTCCGAGCGTGATTCTAAAAACATTCGATTTGTACTGGCTTGCTGATTACTTTTTGCCAAAGGCAGGTTTAGCAGTTTCGAAGATACGGAGCAACAAGTGAAAAAATTGCAGTTTTTAAGAGAAAGGAGCATCCGATAAGAATGATTCAAAAACATTGAAACATTGAAACAAAAATTTTAACTTTAGCTTTCTAAAATTTCGAAAGCTTACTTGGGACTCAAACAAGCTTTTCAAAAATTCTTAAGCTTACTTGGGACTCAAACAAGCTTTTCAAAAATTCTTAAGCTTACTTGGGACTCAAACAAGCTTTTCAAAAATTCTTAAGCTTACTTGAAGCAAAAATTGAGTTATCGAAAAAGCATATTCTAAAGCTTTGGTTATATAAGATTTCATACACACACGTTCATAATTTATTATAAAATTGCTCAAAAATATTGAAACAAAAACAAGCTTTTCAAAAATTCTAAAGCTTACATGAAACAAAAAAAAAACTTTCAAATGTTTGTATTTTGTTCTGATCAATTTTTAGAAATATGAGATAAGGCCTTTATCTTATTCGGAAACAACTTTGTTTAAACATAAAATATGAAATGATAAATTTACATATTGATAATAATCTCTACTCGCCACTAGTGTATTATTAAAATTGACAAAAAACTTAATTAGGAGGCGCTCATTAATCACGTAAATAATTTTTTAAGTATTTTTGAAATTGTCCTTCTTCTTGGTGATACGTGGTGATATTCAAAATAATCCCTCTTTTCCTACCAAACATCACGTGTATTTTTAGTTACGAGAAAAAAATGTTTTTTTTATTTTTTATTTTTTGAAATACTTGTTTTTTCTGGTAAAAAAATAAATACACGTGATATCTTACTATACTCATACCATCCCTACGAAATTGGACACCTCTTTATGTAAAAGTTTTCACAATGCAGTTCGATTAACATTTTGATCTGCTCTCGATAAAACCATTCGTTAAGAAATATCAACTAATTGAGCAAATATGTAATACGCAATAAAAAGTAAATATATAGTATGCAAAATGTAATACGTCAAATCGATCATGATTTAAAGATCAGGAAAATAAAAATAAAAAAATACTCATTATCCCTATATTTGTTTTTTCCATTCTCTATGCATGAAAAAGTTCTGTATGCATTAAACATGTTTGTCTCAATGGTTGCCCCTTCAACCCCACTAGTCGGAATTACCTAACAATCTTTACCCTAGTGGCGTGCGTTAGCCAACATTGCACTATATAACAACATCCGCCAACAGATACATAAATTCCGTCATATACTGTTGTATGGGTGTGCAAGCTCCCGCGACCGCTTTTGTATCGATTGCTGCGAAGTGTTCCATTGCGCACGACTATTCACACCACCGCCCCAATCGTGGATGTATCTGTGACAATATATATATATATATATATATATATATATATATATACATTAGTTTTCTCTCTGCAGCGTATAGTGTAACGCCGACGTCATTTAACCTTCAACCTTTTACCAGATTCGTGGATTCGGTTATGGCCATGGTACAGCATCCGCGTTGCAGATATCCTAACTCCACACATACATACATACATTTACGTTGAATTTGTTGTATTAAAGTAAATGTGTATATTGGCATTATGAATTTTTAAAAATAGACACCTATACAATTGCATAAGCTCATCGCCTAAAAGATTTTCAATTGATTTTCTTGCAAAATTGCAAGTTGAATTATTATTTATTTTTAGTCTGCGATATTATTTTAAAGGTCGATTTGAATCGGTAATGAGATTTGGTAAAAAATTAGTTTTAAATGGAATAATTATTATTATTTATTTTTTTGTTTTATTGTACATATCAAACTATACACAGTACATTCAGCTACTTTACAGATATATATTTATTTGACAGCGTGAGAAAGATCACTATCCTGCCATATCACCTTCTTAGATATTATGTGTTTTGTTGTAGTAAATCATTGCAGATTCTTCTTTTTAAAACGCTTTGTTGGTAAAGACTTGAGCAGGTCACACGCTAATTGGTTTCGATGAAGACTTAGACGAGCTTTGTATCTGGAGCAGTAATGATTAATTTGTTCTTCTATAGTTGACTTCTGAGATCTTGATGTATTAACCAGTTATATATTTTGGAGCGTTTACGATTTCTTTCAAAATTTTGTTCTGGAACCTCTGTAAAATAGTTATGTTTGATTTACTGGTCGCACCCCATAGTTGTAGACCGTACTACCATATTGGTTTAATAATTGTCTTGTATGTTAGGAGTTTATTATTTTATTTGACAACGTTAGATTTTCTAACCGTCTTTTTTGTGATTTAGATTTGTTCAGTTCATTGACATATTAAGGGGTATTCATTAATCACGTGAGGTTGTAGAGAAATGGGGGGGTGACAAAGATCACAAAATATCACGTGGCTAAGGTAGGGTTATAGTAAGATATCACGTGCATTTATTTGCCACCTACTTTTTTTTTTAAAAAATCAAACATTTTCAAAATAATATAATTTTTTTTGTAACTAAAAATACACGTGATGTTTCTTCGGGGGAGTGGGGGTAATTTTGAATATCACCACGTATCACCAAGGAGGAGGGTCGTTTCAAAAATCTTTAAAAAATCAATCACGTGATTAATAGACGCCTTAACAAGTTAACCGCAACAATAATATCAGAAAAATTCTCACATGGGCCATGGTGTCATTATTCGAAAATTTAGTTAAAAATGTATCAAGGAAACTGATACATTTTTATAATTTATTATAAAATTTAACTTTTATAATTTATTATAAAATTGCCCAAAAATTTATCATTTCTCGTAAATTATTTCAAAATAGGCAATTAATATTTATTTTATTACTCATTTCAATTCTATTGCAGTACATGAACTACCATATTTTTTGTCATTTTTCTGATATATGAAACCATAGTTTTATCACAGAATATAAGCTAATATTCAAGGTTAATTAACATTTGTATTACATTCTTCATCAGTTAAATTGCTGACGGTAACGCCCTTTGTTGGTATCGCTTTTAATTGTATTAAAGCGCCTATTCAGGTCAACTCTTGCCATGAGGATGATGAATGCGTAAACTTGACTACTACACAAGTTTTTATTCTCATTCTATAGTTAAAAATAAGAAAAACAAAAAAATCCTACTTTTTGAAGAAATATGCTCGTGAATGAATGTTATGTTTTTATAATTATTTTTTAAAAGACTTTATTGATGATTGCTAATTAATTATTTAAAACTTATTTTTTTCTTGACTCACGTTTTTCCCACATTTGGCAAGATTCAAGAAATGAAAGCTTAAATGAAATCTTATTAAATATAAAGTGGCCAAGAAGTGTAAATCAGAGGGAAAACATGTTGCTTATTTATTATAAACTATTTAAAACAGAATTTTAGTTCCTTCGTGTATTTTCCACATTGTTCGATACTTTTAAAAACAATATTGCCCGACTTATCTAAAAACAATCTTCTGCCAATATGGGTGGAATATTGGTAATAAAGACCCAGGATTCAAATATTGCGCCACGATTTAATTCTACGAGGTCAGACCCTATATAATTTATTTTCATAAAAATTTACTTTTACTTATTCATATTATTGAAAATTGCAACATGTTTGTAAGGACAAAATTTATTGATTTCAGAATTTGCTTCGTATATTATAAATTCTATTGTGAACATATAAAATTACTTTAAAATATCAGTATATTATATATATATATATATATATATATATATATATATATATATATATATATTATATTTCGATTTCATTATAGTGAATTCCGAAGACAACTGTATTAGGGCAGCTATCTATTTTCAGGTTCACGATCGTATATTAAGCAGTATAAAATGAGATACGCAAATATGTATTGCGGCATAACTTTTAGTATATTCAAACGGAAAGCGAGTTTTTCATTTTAACTCCTAAGAACACGAAAGCAACCCATAAAATTGGCATATTAACCTGTTATATAGTCCGCAGGAAACAAAATTACTGCATTAAGCGAATTAGCTGCTTTTAGCTTTCAACAGATCGCGGTTAATAGTACATTTTGTAACTTTTTGTTTAAAGAATAAGAATATTTATGATAAAATATAATTTTATTTTTAAATATAGACATAGGCGTGGTCAGTATTTTGATAGGATAAACAAAAAAAAAATTTTTTTTTTGAATCTACATGTTGTCAATAAATTTCCACTCGCGAATTGCAATATTTATATGTATTTTGCCACCGAAGTGGCGGCATCCGAGTGGAAAGGGTTAAGATAAAAATTGTTAAAGTAGAGTGGAAGACAAAGGTTCTTTAACTATAAAAATACTGACATATAATCTAAATGTATACTGTACATTTAAAAAATAATTTATTTTCATTTTCAATTCAATTAATTTTTAAATAATTTAGCACTAATGGTGTTGAATCGATTATATTCTACATAATAATACACCTATCATACGCAACCAGTACCTAAGCATATTTAACAAATTTGAAAATGATTTCCTAGTATACCTTTAAATAGTTTGAAACTTTTTGTTTTTAGTTTTGGGTAATATTCATATTTTTTATATTACTTTTATTCATTCTTGTTAAATGTCAACATGATTTATTTTTACCCACTTGCAACAAATTTATTTTTTTTATCTATGAATCCAAAGAAAAGAAAGAAAAGTACCTTTTTCTTTACCAACCGCTCTAATAAAAAAAAGGTCGCGCCCCCCTCCAATTTTTTCAACTAATTTAATTCAATTCAATTAATTTTATCAAATACTCATTTAATATTATCAGACTACAAATTAATATGCAATGTTATGTAAACATATATATAAAAAATAATTATTTTTTGTTTATTTTTTAATATCATTTTAAAAATGTTGGGTTATTTTCGATAATAGTATTCTGGAAGCAAATATAACAGACGCCCCACTGAGGGGGTGCACCCCACAGATTGGAAACCGCTCCTTAACTTATATTAGTCATATCAATAAGTTATTTTATTTAATTATTTGAACAGTACATATTTGATAAAAACTCAAGAGCTTGATAAAAACTAAGTTGTTGTGATGAACTTTCGTAAGTACGTGACTGTTTACAAGGCAACCCAACGGTTGGCCTATATCTATCTGTTGAAATTTATTATTAGAATTTTCGTAAGTTGGATGGAGCAATGTGAGGGAAAGCTATATTTAATTAAACACGTTTTGTCATCTACATTAATAATGTTTTGTTTTAATATGATTTTTACATTAATAATTATATAAAAAATGTGAAAACGTTAATAGACAAAACAGCAATGTATTACCAGATATTTTCACTAAACCTTCTGTGTTCGATCTCGTTTCGCGCTCGACGTGATTTTATAACCATTTAAGTCGAATTTTTTAAATCACAAATATATTATTAAAAATAACAGTGATCAGTAGTTAGAAAGAGAATTTATTTGTATAACAGCTGCTTAAGTTGCCGCGGATCGCCTTGATGTTGCGACCTTGACATTTTAATACTATGTATAGTACCGCGTGCGTTTCTGTACCTAATGTTAGCTTTTAGCGAATTCCGGAAACAGGAGTAAGAAAAGGTATTAATTAAATTTCTAATATATTCTCGCAAAATTTATATTAACGTTGAACGAGTCAATAAACAACGTTGAGGTTGTAATGAATTTAGTTAAAAATAGCATATATTAATTATCAAATATCTTAATCTTCTTACTCAATCTAATACTACTACTTTCTTACTAATTGTAACTATTATTGCATCAAATTTATTATTTTCGCCTTCAAACGATTTTTTAAATTTTAGTATAGTAAGTAAATAATTAAGCATGAAGATATAAATCAATAAAAATAAAACACATACTGCGATTCGATATTTAATTATTATATATTCAAAAATATATCAGAAAAGTTTAGTTATAATTTTCGTAATAATATTTTTTAGAGGAAATTTTGAACTTTCTTCTTTGTTTAAGTCGCACTTAGATATGTGAACTTGATTTTTATATTTTTGTTTTTTATTTTTGAAAACAAAAATATTTTTTATAGATTGTTTTTAATCAAATTTTTTATATTTATTTGAATTAATTCTTATGGTACCTTCTGCAAATGCTCCTATTTTAAACAAAAATATTAAAGCTTTAAAATTACTCATTACGTCGGGGTCACCAATTATGGAGTGTTACTTTGTCCATATAAATCAATATAAATGAAATACTTGAAATATATATTTAAACATGAAATATATATTTAAAAACACTTGAAAAAAGTTCAGTTATAATTATTGTAATAATATTTTTTTTTATTTTCCATGTGTAAAAAAAAGTTGCCAATTACGTGGTAAATTAAAAAAATAAATCAGATAAATTCTGTTTAAATGAAATACTGTCGTTAGAAAATTTCATAACACAGAAGGCTGAAATCGAGTTTTTCACAATTAAAATAGACTTCAAATAATATTATTTTTTATGTAATGAAATTTATTATTAAAAATACTATTAATTGATTTTATTTCACTAAGTTGAGTATTTGATTTTGCATTAGCTATTTTGATCAATAAATTTATAAATTTATAGACCATACCCATTTTATGAGATGTTGTGTTATATTTAACAAAATTAATTTCATTTCTGTAATCAATGACTAACAGGTACTATATTTGAATCTAATGAATTTAATACATACTTTATAACATTTTTTATTCAATAAATCAAACGTTACTCCCGCAATACATTGTTAAGATTTGTATATATATTTTCTCTAATCAGCCAATTGAAGTATTGATTTCAGAAATCGGAACATGTTCTAAAACTTTTTTTTCTTTTTATTACAGACAATCAGAATTATAATAATTATTATATGAGTATGTATGCTGTTTAAAATGTTTAAAGGAATTCTGCAATGAGAAGACTCTACAATAGAAGTACAGAATCTAGAGCTTGGTAAGTACTTTTGATACTATTTTTTGTTATTGAAATGTCGCACATAAAATATATTAAATGATGCCTTCCAAGATTTTATTCATATATATCAACATTAAAATAAACTATCTATGATTAGTAACCATATACATATATGTAATCAGCCTGGTGTAGTTTTTACCTTATTCTGCATTTTCATGTTATTAATGCAGTTGCCATAAAGTAAAAAACTTTCAAAGCTTTAAGGAGCTTACATGCATCGTTATGGGTTATGTAAACAGCCTTTTCTTCCTACAAGATTCAAAGTAGGGATTAGCCCACTTAAAGATTCGCTCGGCAAGGGTTTCTATACAAAGTTCAGTGGATCGAGTGAATCGTTGTCATGTTTTTGAAGGATGTTATTGTGTTATTACGAAAACAAATGTCGGCAGTCTGATATAAAGCATTGTATTACAATAATATAATAGTTTATGCATTCGTTTATAATGTTCAATTTATTGTTTTATTTTTTTATGCGTCCATAAGTATAAAGCTTCTTGATATTTTGAAAATATGGGATTACAATTATCTTACATAACTATTACCTTGTGAAGTGATTTCGACGAAAAAATATGTTTTCTTATTTGATATTATTAAATAAACTAAATGAACTACATCACAACAATCAACGATCGAGCTATATTCAGCAAAATTTCCAATCAATTGCTAATTACAGAAACATGTTTTTATCTATTTTCCTAAAATTTGTCACCTGTTCTTTTTTACCCCGTAGACTGGGTAAAAAAGGACAGTCAGGGACAAACAGATCAATCGTCCTTTTTTAATTTTAAAGGGGGTTTACGAAATAATAAGCTATGTTATTTAACCACTATGAAATTGGGAGATTTTTACAAAGATCATTGTACATAACCTTGATCTGGTATTTCCAAAAAAACATTTATAACCAGACTTGATAATTTATTTCTTGTAAAATTGTGTTTTTGGACTTAATCTACTTTCTATTTACTATCTTACTTACATTTGTCAATGTAAATTTTATTATTTTCGAGATAATTTTGGTCGACCTTTTTACTCGGTGACTTTTAAGCCCCGCTCTATCCTAAAACATTCTAATTTTTAGTAGATTAGACTATCAAACTACTGCTTTTTTCTATATTGAATTGAATAATATACCAAATATTATAATTTTATATATAATTGAATAAAAAATAAAGTAACTCTAACCAACTTATTTAACATATTACAATTGGAAAGTTCACAAATACACTTTTTTGTGAATAGTTTTTACATCCTATACTAATAAAGGAATTTTTATGACTAATAATTGTTATAAAACGCATTATTTTTTCATTCGTAACCTGGACATTTTTTTGTAATATAATGACGTATAAAAATGGGAACTGTATAATTGCTTTTTTCATATACGCAATGCATAGGCTCAATGAGAAACTACAGTTAGAATATAATTATATAACATTTTAATACAAATGGAATATGCCTAGTTGTAATTCATTGTGGTTTTATATATATATATATATATATATATATATATATATATATATATATATATATATACATATCTGTGTCACTGTTTATAAATGTTTAGGTTTTACAAACTATCTGTCATTAAACTTTTTATCCCATCAATAATTTGTAGTCTATTGTTTTAATTAGATATTTGAATCAATTTGAATTTCAAGATTTTCTTTGGAACATAAAGAAATAAAATTGTACGTAGAGTGTTATTAAATATGATACTTCTATAATTAATAATATAAATAATTTATTAAATCTTGATAATTTAATTGCTTGATGAAAGGCCTTAAATCAATTGTTCTATAGTGTCCTCTTGACGAAGTCATGATAATACCAAACAGACAAATAAAATACTCTTAAAATAGGTTTTCATTATTTTTTTAAAATGATTTTATTTTAAATTTGATATACCAACTTTTTTGCTTGTCTCTTATTTATTTATTTATTTATTTATTTATACGCCAATCGGCTTTATACAGATTTATAATATTGTTTGCTTATTCATAATTTGTATATTTATATCTATATATACACATATATATATATATATATATATACATATATATATACATACATATACACATACATACACATCTACTTACATACAGATATACATACATATATACTCATATAATACGCATACATATACATACATACGCCTATATTCACATATTAATGTCACACATGTTAATTATGTTCTTCAATTATCCTGTTTTTATACTTATGACCATGTCTGAGTACTTCATTTCTGATAAAATTGATAATTTTCAATTATAATATTTTTGTGATATTTTCTACTTTAGCCCAGAAAACTAGAATTTCTAGTTTCTCACTTAAATTTTATTTGAGTTGCGTGCGAAGATTCGATCTGATAGTATTACGTGTCGGTGCATCGGGAAATTCGTTAAGTGCTTTCTTGATAGGATTGCTAGCATGATTGTGTTCACAAAGGTGTGATCCACATTTATTTCGGTTCTCACGTTTAATAACTTACAAGATTATAATGACATACTAATAATACGCCATATTTTATAAATTATGGAATTTACCATAATAAATGTGTGATTTTTGAACAATCAGAACTTATGGTTACTCTTATGGACTGTTGTGACAAAACTACATTTTTCGTAGGTAACTAGATATATATGATATATTTTCATTATCAGAATTTCTCTAGCACTAATGGATAAAGGACTATTTCAACTATGAAGCATATTTAGATCTATTTTTCAATAGAAATACCACTACTACTAGAAATTGTGCTTTTTAAGATGGAAATCGAATTTGGGACCTAAGGTTGCTAAAACAACTGCTCCATTTGAGGATATAGATAACGAATAGATTACCAATTGAGATTAGGCTATATGGAGTGAGATTTTTGTCATTTATGTTTTCTAATCAAATGTTAGAAAAAATTTATGATCTTACTAACAACATCCATTTACCACATTGGTCTTGATGTCCGCCAAATACGATTATTTCTTTCAATCTCATATAATTATCCTTACGTTCTATCGCTCATAATTATAACTCTACTCGGAGGTCCGCGTGCCCTTCTGACATTAGTGAATCGCATTATATAAATTAGTTTATTAGATTTTTTTTTTACTATCGTGAATATATATTTGATGTTTCACCTTGTTTTCTGTTACAATCGCCATGTAGTAATGACGGCCGTGTAACGCGAGAGCCCTACGTAATTACTTTGCGTTGATTCTCTGATTGTGCGTTGACAAAGTAACGGACCGTGGATAAGTGACATCATATAAGTTAAAAACATGAAATCATGCTCTGCAGGTTTCATTTATATATATGTATGTATATATATATACAGAAATGGGCTTATCATATCCGAAGCCGGATTGGTTAGGATTTGACTCCGCTTCAGAGAGGAGTTATATCCACTTAACAACTCCACAACTCCGCCAACTTTGAAACATAATACTTGACACAAATGTGTTCTCTAGTATGTTGTCAACAAATCTAAGGATTTATTAAGACATTGGAAATAGTTTACAAATAGTTCAAACATTTTTGTTTATTTTATTATAATAATTACTATTTTATGCATTTCAATATGCATACAAATCTCATATTGACAAAAACTTGGGAATCAAAATCAATTTTGTAATTATTTTTTTAAAGAGAAAATATAGAATTTTTTTAATATGTTTATTTTTATATGAAAATAACGCAGTGAACCTTATATATGAAATGAGAACAAATCTTTGTGTATAATATTTTTCACAAAATAATAATACCTCACATTCTTTTATTATTTCCTTTTCGAGAATTAATTATTCATCAGGTAGTTTGATTAGCATACTATTACTTTTATATACAGTAATACTAAATATTTTTTAGCTGGTTGTATACCATTGAAAAAGCTCATTTACGGACATTATCGTATACAGAATATAGAATACAAAATAGCATTATTTTGAGACATTATATACCTGGAAAGTCCTAAAACTGGCTGCGAGACGAGGAAAAAAACTCTTTTTTGACTCAAATCTTTGTATTAGTAAAAAATCTCAAGCAAATATCTCCACATGTTAACAGATTTAGTATCCGTTTAGGGAAGTCGGATATGACACATCCTGTGAGACAACTCCACTCGGATTCACTCCGAAGAAGGAGTTGTATCGGAGTGATAACTCCGGAGTGAGTTACCCATCTTTAATTTCTATACATATATATGTGCCCTTATATGTGGGGTTCTTATTGTTTATTAATATTGGGCCCATATTGGCTTTTAATATTGGTCTCATATTGATAAATGTTAACGAAACAATATTGGGGCAATATTAGTAATCAATATGGGGCCGACAAAAAAAATAATTTTTTGCCAATATTTACATCCACACATATGTATTTAAATTGCACTATATAATCCTGAATGGTGTGGTTTCTAAATTTTTACAATATTATAATTATTATCTTATATCTTAACACTTTTTTGCGTTTGAAAAATTAAATTTGCATTTCTTTTTTCATGGATAAAAATTTGCATGAGGCTGCACCTTTGTTCTACAATAAAGTTAATCAATACATCACTAATTAAACATTTGCATGCTTGCTGTTTACCTAGAAACATAAGTACATGTGTAATATTTTATAAGTAAATTTGAGTATTCGAGTCACGTGTGATTCCATAAGCAGAGCTGCGTTTGCTGATATTCAATCGAATCTGCGGAAATTATAGCGAAATATAGCTTGTGCATTTGAAGGATATCGAATATTTTTATGGTTTCATCTTTTTTTTGCGCACTCTGCAAAATTTACATACAGGCTCGTTTCGAATGAATTACATTGAATCACGAAATTAACTGCAATATTTTTTTGATAAAAATACAAAATGCATTAAATATAAAACAGATCTTCTTTATTTTGACAAAGAAACTATTAGTTGCAATTAACTTCCCGTAGGGTAAGTTATAGTAATCGCAAAAATTAGGTAAAAAACATTTATGCATATCTTTACGTTTTCAATGTGTCTTAACATTTTGGCATACCTTAGAAAAAATGGTTGCATATGATTGTGTAGGTATGTGTGAACCTATGTATGTATGTGCGGATACAAATTTTTGTCGACCGTTTTAAGAGCACCGATCAACCGAATTGAAGATTCAAAAGACATTCGATATATATTGATGGGGAACTTGCTGAAGTTTAAGTCGATTTTTTTAATACTTTCAAAATTCTCCAAAAACGCTATTTTTTTTTCCAAAATATTCAATTTTTTCGCATTATTTGTTATGAACAACATAGGCAAAACCAATGTGACAAAACCAATAGAATTACGTTAACATTTTTTTGATATCTTTCATATTTCCGACAAAAAGTGAGTTTGAAAAAAGGGGCCACTTTCACATGTTTTCAATGGTACCTTGGCCAAATGAAGAGCTAGGAACTGGAAAATTGGTATATCAATTTTTTTTTCAAAAAGACCTATAAAATGACATCAAAATCATTTAATTACCAGAGTGGGGCCGATTCTGTATGGAAACACGCCCATACCCTTTAGCATTTTAGTATGGAAAGTTCCACCAATTTGCCTTAAGACACGATGCCATGCACCACTAGTTATAGTTCACTTTTATGTGATATAACAATATTACCAAAATAAAAATAAAAATCTGTTTAAAAATGCTTTTATTACAGTGTAAGATTAATGTATCCATTGTGTATCAAGGTGAAACAACCATCCTTCTGGTTCTAAACGCATTGCGTCAACTTTCGAGGTTCTTGAAATGAGGTGCGTGAAATGAAACAAAAAATAGAACTACAAAACAAAACAATGAACAAAGTTTCGTGTTATTATATATTTCTGTGTGTACAAGTCACAGCTTGGAACACACACGAGATATTAATTCCACACTTCCAGCGTTCTATTGGACGCCTTGACCTTGCCCGTCGCCTGGTAAGAATGCTCACGGAGTTTACGTAACAATATTACGCATCTGTAGACCGGGTTACGCTAATAATATGTAACGAGAAAGCTCCAAGCAAATAGAGAAACAAAGAAAATTTAATATACATGTTTACCCTTGTTATATAACGTTTTATTTCACATCAGTACATATGCTTTGAATTAGTAACTAAAAACCTTTTTATTAAATATCATTGATATTTTATTATATATATATATATATATATATATATATATATATATATATATATATATCTTGATAGTTTTTTCGACGTTGAAACATATTTCAAAGTAACTAGCAGCCCATTCGTCGAAATAAAAAAGGTATAAAGTATAAAAACTTTTATTTATACGTTTCGACACAAGATGCGTGTCATCATTTAGCAACTACAACAATTTGAAAAATTATATATATATATATATATATATATATATATATATATATATATATATATATATATATATGGGTGGTCTTTAATATGGACATTTTCGAATTTTATTGCTCCCAGGGGCTTAAATGCTTCCTAATTGATAAAAATATTCTGTAAAAGTTTTAACTCTCAATATTAACTTTTAGATGGTGCGCAATTCAATCAAAGCTTCGTATGGAAATAGCATGGAAAAAAATTCGAAAATTTTGAAAATGTTTTTTAGCTATAACATAGCGATAAATGAATTAAAAGTGAAAATTTCTGTCATTTTTTAATGAAAATTCGACGCTCTGCAATACAGGTTTTATATAGTTTGTTTCGTAGAGCGTCGAATTTTGAATAAAACTCATTCATTTGTTCGCTAAGTTATATCTAAAAAACATTTTTAAAATTTTTGAAATTTTTTCATGCTATTTCCATACAAAACTATGATAATAGAGGATTTTTGTTTATCATAATATTTTTATCAATTTGGAAGCATTAGAGCCCTTGGGAGCAAGGAAATTCGAAAATGACCATATTAAGGACCACCCTAATATATGTATGTATATATAATCATTTATTATACTAGCTGACCTAGCAAACTTGGTTTAGAATAGTATGGCTAGTATGAAAAATAACTAGTTATGATTGTGGAAGTATGAGGTGAGTAGGAGAAAGCGGCAACTAACATAAATTATATGAAAGATTACCTACTGCAAAGCAAGCCACATATCGTCTCTAGTGCAGATTCATAATTATTACAAGTACCGGCCTAATCTGTAACTGACTTCATTTAATTTGAATTGGTATATTTGAGATTCAAAGTTCAAAACTTTGAGTTATGCTGTGGCATGTCTACCGAATCAAGTGAGCTTTCAAAAACTTTGTGGAAAAATATACAGATTTACCATAGTTTTGTATGGTGCCTAGTATCCCAACAAATACTGTTGTATGTTCAGGTTTTATTATTTAATTTCGATTTTTTTCTCTGCTAAAATTTCTCTTTCTGCAAGTAATTGATGAACTTGGGTATTATTGCTTGAGCACATAGGAAAATATTTGCACAATGTAAGAATCCTGAGAATTAGTGTTTATGCATGAATCAATCGATAATTTATCGATTATATCGCATATAATTTTATCGTTGCTAACCTTTTCGTCACCAATATCCAAGAATTGTTTTGAACATTTTTCAGCAGATAGAGCGAGCGGATAAATTTAAACTTTTCCATAAGCTCAGAAGAATTTTGATCGTTCAGCGAAAAAGTATCGATTACTAAAATTACTATTAATAAATAGGGATTTATGGTAGAGGGGTGAAAATTTAGGGTTGCATATATTATCACTTTCACATTATAGTAAATTAAAATAAAAATTAATATACTATTAAATAAAATTAATTTGGTCTCAAAATAAAAGTGTTAGAGGTGGACAACCCTCTACAAACTCAAGAAAATCTGAAATAAAATCCAGTGAAATCATTTACGGACTGAAAGCATGAGGAAAAATAAATTGATTGCTGAAATGACTACTACGAAGAAGAGGTTTAATATAAGAGGGTGAAAATTTTTGTATTTTTGATTTATTTAAATGAAGAAAATTGGACTCAAAATTTATGGAACTAAAAACCATCACTAGTAATTATGTATTATTTTATTTTTCATCACTGTACTCACAGGAAATATCAAATCAATACTTTTAGTGCTTGGTAACTAAATGTGCAGTAATCGGAGTTCAAATTAGCAAATAATGCTTGAATATCCATCTAACATTACAGATACGTGAAGTTTATAATATAAAAATCAATCGTTATACAACTTTAACTTAAATATTAGATATCGAGTTCAAGATTAACAGATCATATAATTTGAAGTAATAAAATTTGATCAGTTATCTGTTGCGCTATTTCGGAAATTGGTATATATATATATATATATATATATATATATAATTATATATATATATAGATATATATATATATATATATATATATATAATTATATATATATATATAGATATATATATATATATATATATATATATGTATATATATATCAAATTTTAATTAGATATCTTCATTGATGTTGACAGTATTACGTCATTCGCGTTTTCGTTTATGTAAATTATACACCATTGTGGCGCTCATAAAATGTAAATTATTAGAAGAATGAAACTATAAAAAAACTATTGATGTAGTGAAAAAAACATGATCGCAAACGCTCATTATGACTCATAAATTAAGCGAGCTCAAACCTTACGTGCGTTCTGGTACTTGGTTTATTGAAAAATGACAATAAAGCAGTAATAGGCAAAATCGGAACCGGTTTCTGTATATATATATATATATATATATATATATAAACTTTTATCTTTATTACACGGCTATCAAATACTATACATACTT
Source organism: Ctenocephalides felis (assembly GCF_003426905.1). Taxonomy (NCBI): domain Eukaryota; kingdom Metazoa; phylum Arthropoda; class Insecta; order Siphonaptera; family Pulicidae; genus Ctenocephalides; species Ctenocephalides felis. Next base: position 163,303,402 of record NW_020538040.1, read on the forward strand.
TAAAACCTTAAACCACTAATTTAAATTATAAATCTAATGTTAAAACGTTTACAATACAAAATGAAAAAAAAGTGTTCCAAATATTGCAGTTCTTTTTATTTTAAATAGAAAATTATTGCACAGCATAGCAATTCTTAATTTTTAAACTAAATCAATTTTTCTTTAACCAGATTAATCAAAAATTATTTTTATTAATTTTCATAAATTGGAAAATAGCATAGGGAGAAGTCCCGTAACGTCACCAAGCACCGGACACTCTATTTTACACGTATTATTTAAGCGAGTATAAATATTTTCATTTCAAAATACAAGTGAAAATGGCATGGGGGGCACACAGGTACAGGATCACATGAAGCACACGGCCACGGCGAGAGCAACCCTTTCCTGTTTTAGGCGCAAAATCACGGCGTAAATATCAATGGAAGTAATTCTAGCATATTTATGCATTTACATTTGAGTGGAGTGCAAAGATCAAAGTTCTACTTGATTGTTATCCGTAAACTGGTAGAATATTATTAGATCTTTTAACCAATTTTAGTAGGTGCCACCAAATGAACGAAAATGTCTGTCCCTTAGCACCGGGCACTAAGTCGTCCCTTAGTGCCAGACAGTAAACATATCGATATTTCTTGTGAGAATTTACGTAATTTATTACAATTATTCAATTATGTTGTGTATGAGAGCTAACGGTCACTACATACCTCCATTTTTTGCATTTCCCAGTCAAAGAATGAAGAGCTTAGGTGAATACACAAGCTGAGAGCATCGGTGTGGCCCAGCCAAAAGGGTAGATGAATAGTGACATTTTTTTGCTATATCTAAGATTATTCGTCAAAGACACATGTGCAGACATTCCAGAGTGTGGAGATGTCTTCATATGTGATCAATCCAGGTTATTTTGAAATGTCCGGTACTAGGTGCTACTGTTTAAAATCATATTTTTTGATACCATAGTTTGATTCATAGTATTAATTATTTTTTAGCAAAGATTGCGGTTTCGTTAATTTAGTTTGATTTCTTCTAACTTTCTTCTTTCTAACTTTGTTATCTAGCATAAATCATAATTTAATAAACATTTCGTAAAATATTTTTTGATTTATTTATAAATAACCTTAGGTGTCCGCCACTAGGGGACTTCCCCCTACATTTAAAAATATTTTATTTTTAATTTAATTAAGAGTACCAGCAATTTGTCTTACAATGCCATGAACCACTAGCTATTTATGAAGTCAATTAGACATAAATGGTTATTTTATAAATTCGTAGAATATTACAAATATGAAGTGGTAAGTAACAAAGTGCAATTAAACCACCCGTAGCGAAAGAATCATTCTTAGAATCTGAAATAATGTATTAAATACATATACCAACTCTACCAGTTCAATTCACAAAAAAATCCATTTTCGACAAGGAAGGTAATTGCTGCATTGCGAGTGCAATAGGTACGCGGCCATGCGGTGTTGTTTCGGATCAATAGCGATGCTACCGCCGCCGCCGTGCAGACGCCGGGGCGTCTACGATCAACCTGCTTATTCCATGGCGACGTCAGAAGACAAACATACAATGTTGGAATTTCGAATACACAACGAAATCAACATAAATGATACAATAATCTTTGAAAATTAGATTTTCAAATTTTTTGAAAACTTAGAGAAAATTATATTTTTGAGAAATTTGAAATTTTTGAAAAAAATTGACTTCTTGTTATTATTTTGAAAATGTTGAACTTTAAAGCAATCGCGCTGCATAGCTGTTTCAGAGAGAAATTATCGAAGCGCGTAAGCGCCGTGTCGCAGTCTTACGGATAAATCTTGCAACAAAACCCATAGAAATGTAAACAAAATCTGTACTTATTACTGCAAACTCCATAAAATATCTCATAATTTGATGTAAATATATCTAATGATTGTTTTTGACCGCAAAATGACATTTATTGTTAATTTTTTTTACAAGATCTCCGAAATCGCTCAACCTGCCATCCCAAAAATTTTACCCGCTCTTCATTCTATCAAAACAAATAAAATGTTTTTTGAATTATTGAAGTCGCACGCTCTCAAAAACTGAATTACCATTTTTGGCACTTTTTTCCCCGTATCTTTGAAACAGCTAGGCTTGCCTTTGCCAAAAACTAACTAACTAACACCACGTCACTTTATCAGTAGGAATCGAATTGTACAAATCGGTTATATAGCGTTCTCGAAATCGTTGACCAAAAATTGTATCCGCACATACACACACATACACACATATACGCACACATACGCACACACACCCATACATCCATTTTTTGTAAGATATGTCAAAATGTTCAGAAACCTCTGAAACGTGAAGATATATGAAAAATTTTCATTTTCGATTTTTTTGTGATTACTGTAACTTACCCTATGGGTAGTTAAAAATTTTAGTCGTAATAAAGGTATAACGTAGTATAGTTATATATCCAGAATTACATTCTGCACGTCTTTGTAACATTCTTTTGTGTGAAAATAAAATGAAGGTTCCTTTTAGATAGGTTTAACTGTTAAGTATACATATTCGTCATTATTTACGGATAAAAATGAAGGTCTTCACTTCGTGGCAGATTTTATATAGAGCTTTAAATCCTCTTAAAATTGTTTTTACTTTTTTCATGCTCATGTTTTCTAGTAAAGTGCATTGTTTGCAAATGTTGTGCAATACTGTATATAACTAGGATAAAATAGAGTTTTATAATATATATATATATATATATATATATATATATAATTTTTTATCAATATCAGTAAATTTGACAGTTTCTATACTCGTAACTTTATAAACTAAAATTTATAAAACAATTGTGATTATGACCCGCATTAACCAAAAATCATAAAACAAACCATTAATATTTCCATAAATAAACTTTTAACTACTCGCATAAAATTGACTTTTATGTCACATTTAATATCTTTGCTGGTCACTACTATATTATAACATTCATTTGCTGCAGAAAATTACTATTCCTTCTTTTTAAGGGATGAACAATAAGAAGCAGAAGCAGAAAAATAATTTTAGATATTATTTATGTAAACTTTGTGATATTGTTAGATGTGAACCTATTTTGAATACATGGTAGCAAAAATTTATAAATTGCTTTACAGATATTTTTTTCGAGGGCATTTTGATATAGCCAGATATAGCATAGACAAACAGAATTCAGTTAAAGAATTACTGCAAAAGATTTATATCAATAAAAGCACTACCCATATACAATTGTGCTTAAAAAGAAACAGTAAAGAAACAAAAACATTTCATATTTTTAAATTGAGATATTTGATCAATTTGTTTCGAAGATACCAGCAGATATTTTTCTGAACATCTCCAGTTGTACTAGTCATTATTTTAAACAAAATAGTTTATATAAATATATAGTAGTAAGAGAATGTAAATTGTTAAAAAACAGAATAAACTAATAATTTGAAATATACACCATTAAAACGGTTTTGATATTTCATTTAATTAACTTGTATTGGATTCAATTTTTTTAAATTAATTGGATAAATAATAGAGAACAAATCGCTCGTCCGCCGTGTAGAATAAAATTCTCTGTTCTGAAGCTACTTGTTGAATGATTTTTAAATAATTGAAGTCTATACAGGGGTTTTTGCGAATATATACACTGTAATTAAAAATTACAATAACTTTAATTAGTGATTACAGAAACTAAGGAATATTTTTATAAGACAGAACTGATACTTATCAGAAAGATTTTGCGTATTTCTCCAAAACTTGACTGAAAAAACACAAATATTCTTTTTTGATATATGGGCGATTTGAATAAATTTAAACTGGAAGTTGGTAAAACTTCAAAATGCAATAAAAATCACAGTAAAATAGCAATTTGAATTACATATAGTAAATGTTAAAAATACTCAAGCACTATTATTGGTATTTTTGTTAAAGATCATTGATAATTAAATATGATAATGTTGAAAAATCTACGTAATCATCACATATTAAAATTATATGCACTGCTATACGTACTTTCACATTTTTTTAAACTTTTCTCATGGAAAGTTATAGTAATGACCCGAAAATCGAAAATGAAACTTTTTGCATATTTTCACGTTTTAGAGGTTTTTTGAAAATTTTGGCATACCTCAGAAAAAATGGATGTGTGAGAGTGTTTTGTTTGAATGGTTAAAAAAACATTCAATTTCTATCTTTGGCAAAGGCAGGTCCAACCGTTACGGAGATACGGAGCAAAGAGTGCAGAAAATAGAAATCGAGGTTTCGAGAGAACGGAGTATCTGATTTGAATGATCCAAAAAACATTCAATTTGCAATGATTGAGAGAAGAGGTGATTAGTTTTTGGCAGAGGCAGGTCTAGCCATTTCGGAGATACAGAGCTAAATGTACAAAAAAAGGCAGTTTTTGAGAGAACTAAGCATCCGATTTGACTGATTTAACACTTTCTACTTGTATTGATAAAACTGCTGTTGGAAATAGTTTTTATTTCAATTTTTTTTTGTATATCGAAAATAATTCAGATTTTAATTTCAATTCTGGCTAAAGTTCTAAAGCTCACTTATATACATTGAATAAATAATTTTAACTTTGCAATTCAATTTATATCATTCTTATAATTATTAGATAATGTTTCAGTATTTATAATAATCTATTTGAAAACATTTAATATTCCTCGAACATTTCGTTACGGTACGGGAAGTTCCAGCAATTTTCTTTAAGGCCTTATGCCATATACCACTAGTTAATACATATTGGCATCTATTCCATATGAAACTTCGGTAAATTTTTGGTAGTACTTAAATTGTCTAAAGATAAATGGAATGCTGTGTATGATGGTATCTCGTATTTATACATGGTGAATATTTTCCAACCCTAGCATGTTACATCATAAATAGTAAATAGAATCGTAAACTTTATATAACCCGATAAAGTTAGAGAAAGTCGGACTTTTCCATAAATATTAATCAGCCCTTTGCGAGGACAGATGACGTACAGTTCCGTTGTGTACCGTTTGCTGAAGAAAATAGGTCAATCGCTAAAACTAACACTTGTGGAGTTTGATACAAACAATGTTGTTAGAAAAAGACATTAAACTGTAGAAGCAGAGTAATAAAAGTAAATTCGATAGTTTTAATATAAACGAATTGATATGAGCTGTAAAACATTGTTTTTTTCTACAAAGAATGTAGTCCTGAATATAATACTTTAGGAAAAATTATTACTGCCACGCTGATGGGAGGAGCTGTATTCAATTGTTTGGTTTAATCGTCCAAGGATTATTATGCTATTTTTAATGAAACTGAATACACGTGGAGTCCACAAAATATTTATTGATATCCAAAACTTAGAAGTTGTGAAAAAGAGTAACAATAAAATTAGGAGAAGTCTTTTTTTAGCGAAGAACTCCGAGTTGCTAATTTTTTGTTTTCTTGACATTTCCAGTCATTGTGAATCGAATGTGTGTCATTCATAACATTTCAAGTCATTGTGTGTGTATGTGAGCCGATTTTTGACCTTTTGTCGACGTTTTCCTTAAAAAAAAACGACTGAATCTATTGCAAAAGTTTAATAGCCAATAGTTTTGTATTTTAATCATACTGGATTTGTCTCGGTTAGACGTTGGGGCATAATTTGCTCCAATTGGCATTTATCTTTGAAGCAAAAGACCAATCAATACCAATACCACAGTTTCAATTACCTATCAATCCAAATTTGGTTAGATATTCTTTAACATCCCCTAGGGTAAGTTATAGTAATCGAAAAAAAATGAAAATATTTTTTTTATATATCTTTACATTTCAGAGGTTTCTGAACATTTTGGCATACCTTAAAAAAATAGATGTATGTGTGTGTGTGCGTGTCTGTGTGCGGATACATATTTTTGTCGACTATTACGCGAATACGGATCAACCGATTTGAATAATTCAAAAAACATTTGATTTCTACTGACGAGGAGACGTGCTGATTTGCTTTTGGCAAAGGCAAGTCTAACCGTCTCGGAGATATGGGGCAAAAAGTGCCAAAATTAGCATCCGATTTAAATAGATCAAACCACATTTTACTTCTATTGACGAAATGAATAACAGGTAAAATTTTTGTAAAAGCAGGCTAGCGTCTCCGGAGTACCAATAAAGGGCCGGTCGTGGTCCCGTGGTAAGAACGTGGGCTAGCAAATCCTAGTCCCGGGTTCGAATCCAACTGCGGCCGGTTCGGTATCAAAGCAGCTTGATACCAGATTTTCACTTGAAATCATAGATTTCAAATATGATTTCAAGTGAAAATGGCCTTTCGTGGGCATTGCTGCAGCATACGTATATGCAGAGTGCGCAATAGCTGTAGTGGCAGCATGCCTCTTACAAGTAAGAGGTACTTAGATTGTATGACTATACAAAAAATGAAAAAAAAAACAAGGACTCTGACTCTGTGCATCCATGACTGAGTTGGAGAATAAGTCAATACATCGACCTTCGGGAAAAGTTAAAATTCAAATATATGTAATAAAAAGGAAAAAGTAATAAAAACATGTAAATATGTTAGGAAAAAAGTAAAATGTATGTAATAAGTAAGAAAAAGTAATATGTATGTAAGAAGAAGCGTTAAGTGTCTTAAAAATGTAAGAAAAAATGTAATAAAGTTTAAAAAAAAAAAAAAAAAAAAAAGTAAAAAACAATGCCATTTGGCGGTCAAAAATGAACATTAGACATATGTACATCGTATTATCAGATATTTTATAAAGATTATAACAATAAGTACAAATTTTGTGTACATTTATATGGGTTCCGTACCAATGTTTACACGTTGGACGACTACGCGGCGCTTACGCGCTTTGATATTTTGACTACAAATCAGCTATGCAGCGCGATTGCTTAAAAAAACGTTCAAAATTTTCAAAAAAAATCAAAATACAAAAAAAAATCAAAACATAAAACAAATCTGATTTTTCAAAAAAGTAAATTTTTTGAAAATTTTCAAAATCTCTCAAAAATCTAATTTTTACGTTTTGCAAAGTTTTTTTTAATAATTTAGTTTTCGGTACGGAAAGTTTCAGCAATAGCACGTTTCCAGCAGCCTTAAGGCACGATGTCATACACCACTAGTTTTTGTCTTTTGCTTGAATTGTCTTATATGATTTTTACTGCCTCAGATTTCTCACTTCGGCATCAATCACGAATTTAACACATTTTAATGCTACAAGTGCCTATCGAGTGATCATCGCTAAAATGCAGGATATGTTACATATCTTGAATGATCTTCACATGAAGTGTTAATGTATTTTTGATGACGAACCGGAGTATTTCTCGGCATTTGCAGAACGTCGAACACATGATATTTGCGGAATGATGTAGCGTTAATATTGTTTTGCGAGTTTGTTCAGAAACAAGGGTATAATTCCATGCCAGAATCCCATTACATATACCGCCCGTAAAGTGTATTATTGTGTCGTGCTATTTCATTCTGCGCATAGAGAGCTATAAAAATGCCATGTATGTACTTTGTCCTAACACGAACTCGGAAGTCAAGCAATAAATACTAACACATCGATACGAAAAGCAGTTATTTTCTTGTTAATTGACGAACAATCAAAAAAAAGACCCATAATATTAGCATATTTAATACAGACTTGCTGAAACACAAGCATACTCTACAAGCAAAAAAATGTGCTTTAAGACTTCCTGAAACTTCTTGCACCGTAATTCAATTTTTTCAAAAGCTTTAAAGCTTTTTGAAAACTTTGAAAAAAATAGATTTTTGAAAATTTTTGAGAAAAAACCGTCTATTTTGAAATGCTTGAAAATGTTGAAATTCATTCAAGTCGGTTGCACCATATTGTCGGAAATTTGCAGGACCTTTGTTTAAACTATGTAAATAAACATTAATCATTCTAATTCTGGGTATAGGACCCAAAGAATTCTGAATAAAATTTGCGTTTATTATTAAAATCTCTAAAAATATCTGATAATTTGATGTGCATATGTCTAATGAACATTTTTGACCTCTAAATGAATTTTTTAACTTTTTTTCCCAACCTGCTTTCCCAAAAATTTAGCTAATTTTTTATGCCGTCAATATAAATGAATTATTGAATAATTCAAATTGGACGCTCTGTACTCTCGAAAATTGAATTTTGATTTTTTGCGCTTTTGCTCTGTATCTTCGAAATGGCTGTACTTGCCTTTGCCCAAAACTAATCAATGCGTCTCCCTGGTTATATAAATCGAATGTTTTTTCGAATCGAATCGAATGATAATTCTGATCATGTTCTCAAAATTGTCGACGAAAAATTATATCCAGACATGCATACACCAATTTTATCTTACTCCACGGGAAGTTAAAAAAAAATTGAAATATAATAAGAATGAAAATTTTATATTAAGCTATTGCATAATTTTCCAATTATAAATTTAATTTTTTTTAAATGGGGTATGCATTATCGAGTCTCGGGCAACCTGATATCAGTCAGTGGTGATATCCATTTTTACTTGAAAATACATATTGTTGTGAGGAAAATAGCTTTTACCAGCATTGCTGCAATATGTCAAAACATTTTATCATCATTAGATAAAACAACCATTGATTGGGATTTTAACAATTACTTCTGATTGCTGGTAAAAAATTTTTTTTTCAATGTTCCAAAATTATAAGCAAATTACCTACACGGTTTTTAAATTTTCATTAAATTATTTGTAAAAATTTATTAGGATTTATTGCTACTATATTTTAAAATCTGAAAAAAATATAAACTTTAGATCACGTTTGAAAAAATAGTACTGTAATGGCAAAATTATTTTGCAGCTTTAATAAATACTGGGATAAATTTTACTACCAATGTGTAATGGTGCAATATGAATCTATTAAGTTTTTTTTTGTTTTAGAAGAGATAAGTATTACACACATTTAGATGCCCCCACATTTAGATAAAGTATTACACACATTTAGATGTTTTTTGAATTACTCAAATCAGTTGATCCGTGTTCGCAAAATCGTCGACGAAAATTTGTATCCGCACACACACACCACGCGCGCACACACACATACACACATACATCCATTTTTTTTAATAATAAGGTATGCCAAAATGTTCAGAAAGATATACAAACATTTTCATGTTCGATTTTTTTGCTATTACTATAACTTACCCCACGGGAAGTTAATTGTTATGATTTTTAATATATTTTCTAATAATACATTCATTGTTTTCCTAAAAAATATTTTGAATGTAAATTCAAGCGTATATTAAAAAATAATTCCTACCGACAAATTATTATAATATTGCACGATTAGCCAAATCGACGATCGATATTGTTTTCTATTAAACGAACTAAAATGTTTATGTTTAAGGATGACTTAGAAAACTGTGCCAATTTCACAGTTTCACTTGGCCGGACACCAAATTTTCATACAGGCAAACACATCTAATTGGATTAGTCGGACCTCTTGTTTCCACGCGCCCGACTGCATCGGGTTTCGTATGACAAAAACGCGAACGATAATCGCCAACGCAACATTTGGGAGAAATCGCCAGACTTGTATTACATTGATTTTATGGGTTTATTGTACCTTGTAACTTATTCAAAATTTACAAATAGTCACCTGAATTATGCGAAAACTACCGCCAACGTAAAATAGATGTTATAATAATTGTATGAGTCGACTCTGAACCATGGCATTTTATTTATACTTAACTAGTTTGTAGTTCGTTATGGGAAATAATATTTTAGGATTGTTTTTCAAAATAAAATACATGATGAAATGTTGTAATCATTTTCGAAAATTGTATCGAATTTTATTTTTAATCAAAAAATTTCTTGTATATTCCTGATGATTATGCTGATTGATTAAAAAAGTTAATTTATAAATGAGTGAGTAAATTAGATAAGCAAAGAAACAAGTGCTCATAACATGATTTTAATACAGTATTTTTTTTAGTTTTTATTGTATATTTGTCTAGGTACGTTCTCAATAAACTTCTTTAACTAAAACATTTAATCTTATTTGATTAACAATAAAATATGTTTTTCTAAATGTGTGTAATACTTTTTTCTTCCAAAACAAAAAAAACTTAATAGATTGCTATTTGTAATATAGAGTATCTTCTACAAAAATACTAAAAAGTATTCTAGATTTTACTAAATAAGGCTAATAAAATTATTTCTCATGAAGCAGCTCGTCTTATTTAGTATATCAAAAGCTAATTTTGTACGCATTATCTCGGATTCTTCATTGTACAGATTCCAAAATCAATATCTACAATGTATTGAAAGAACGCCCCGTTATATATTACATATTTTCTCTAGTCCATTGTATCGAGTAGGGGGTGCATTTATTATTATACAGAACACGCCTTTATTTTGTTCCCTGAAAACCCAAAATAAAAGTCATGTTCCTGTATGATGAAGTTAATGCTCGGATCGACTTTGTTCGTTAATGCAGATGTCTTACTTCCCAGGAAAAGATTAATGGATAACTATATTGAAATTGTCTATAAGAGACAAAAATTGTTTTTAGTAATATAAAGATATGTAGGATTTAATCAATTTTAGTAATATTATTTTTAACTTCCTATAGAGTAAGTTATAGCAATCGAAAAAAATCGAATATTTTGCATATCTTTACGCTTAAGGTATTTCTGAACATTTTGTCATACGTTAGAAAAAATTCTTATGTGCGTATGTGCGGATACAATTTTTTGTTGACGATTTCGAGAGCCGTTCAACCGATTTGAATGGTTAAAAAAATATTCGATTTCTATTCAAAATATTATTATTTCTCGTCAAAATTCGAAATAAACAAAAAATTGCAAACTCGTTGAATAATTTTTTTGTTAATGAAGCATTCGATATGACATCAAACATTGTAGTCGACCCAGTTATTTCCAGCACATTTTTTTCAAAAATCGCCGTAAATTCCAAATCATTATATCTTTACCCTATTTCTAACACAGAACTCTCTAACGTTATCTTATCTCTCAAAAATACCTACTCTTCTGGTCCTGATGGAATACCATCGGATATTCTTAAATCATTTTTTCCATTTTTTATTGATAAACTTTCATTATGTTTCAACAATGCTATGAGTGAAGGTTCATATCCTAATCATTTCAAGCATTCAAAAATTAGACCTCTTCATAAAAAAGGTCCTACTGATATTATTAATAATTATAGGCCCATTTCTTTGTTGAACACTTTTAATAAAGTTTTTGAAAAAATATTGTATAACAGACTTAATAACTTCCTGTCTGCAAATAACATTCTTTTTAAAAATCAGCACGGTTTTCGTCAAAACCGCTCAACTTTTCATTCAATATACACATTGGTTCATAATATTATAAACTCTTTTGAAGAAGGTTCTTATTGCGTGACAGTATTTTGTGATCTTTCTAAGGCTTTCGATAGCATTTCCCATGAAATCCTTATTAATAAATTAGAAAAATATGGTGTGCGTGGTTTACCACTTCAACTATTCACATCTTATCTATCTGGCAGAACACAATCAGTCTATCTTGATGATCAAGACTCCACAGTAATATCTAATAAGTTAAATATAAAACTCGGAGTCCCACAAGGCTCTATTCTTGGTCCCCTATTATTTTTAATTTATATTAATGATTTGCCAAATTGTACCGATCTTTGCAAATTTATTCTTTTTGCCGACGACACAAGTTTAATTATTAAAGGAAAATCTTTTGAGGAAGTCAGTTTTAAACTAAATCAATCAATGATTGCAGTTTCTAATTGGTTCAACTCTAATAACCTTTTACTTAATAGCGATAAAACTAAAATAATGTCGTTTCGAACAGTCAATAGGATTAATAACGAAATCAATTCCCTAATTATTAATGATGTCCTCTTTAATTTTTCTGCCGTTTCTAAATTCCTAGGAATTCAAATTCAAAAAAATTTAAATTGGGATAATCACATTTATTCGTCATTAATACCTAAACTTTCCAGAACTTGTTTCATGTTAAGAGTGCTCAAATCTAAAATTAGTTTAAATTGTCTTCTTTCTATCTATTACTACAACTTCTACTCGCATTTGGTCTACGGCATTCAATTTTGGGGTTTTTCACCATCCTTAAAACATGTTTTCAAACTTCAGAAAAGAGCATTAAGAAACATGTTCTCTCTTAACTCGATGACAAGTTGTAGAAATATTTTTCAGAAGTATAACATTCTTACTGTTCCTAACATATTCCTACTTATTACACTTCTCTTTATAAAAAATAATCCCCAGTACTTTAATTTATCTTCCATGTCTGATTCCCACTATGTCACAAGAAATAGAACTATCAAAGGATCGACTTTTAAGCTTAATACTACTTTTAATTCAATTGATGGTTTTGGTATTCAACTGTTCAATTTATTACCTTTACAAATACGTCAACTAAGCAATCATAAATTCCACAACGTTTTGATTAATTTACTAAAAGCCAACAGTTTTTATGACATTTCTGAATATATTAATTTTGACTTCAAGAAATACAGTACCATCCCCTTAATATCATAAATATCTATTGTTTACTGATTATATGTGATATCTTACAAATACAGCAATTTTTGGCTATAACTGAGTATTACTTAGCTTTGAAATATTTTTCTTCGTCTCTGATACTGCTCTTTTTTTTCTTTCAGAAAAGCTTTTAAACTTTTAAATAATTTCTGCAAATTAATGGATATACAGGACCTCAACTTTTGAAGATGCTCTAAACGAAGATGTAATATCAAGTTTCATAAAATCAAGACTCAAAATTAAATTAGTTTAGCACTCCTTTATTTGTATTTCTATATTTGGTTGTTCTGTTATTTAATTGTAAATTTGTATATCTAATACATCTAATACATCTAATCTAATACATCTAGGTGTAAAATGAGTGAGCTATCGTGCAGATAAAGGACGCATTGGCAGGGCTAATTAGTTTTTGGCAAAGGCAGGTCCAGCTATTTGAAGATACGCGTCAAAATATGGAAATTTAGTTTATATATTTTAACCCTTTTCATTCGGATGCCGCCGTTTATATATTTTAACCCTTTACACTCGGATTTATTTGTTACTATTTATCAATTGAAGAGAGAGCTTTAAAAATCTTCAAGAAAATTGTTTAACTGAATTTAATCTTACTAATATTTAACTGAATTTATTACTGTTAATCAATTGGAGAGCTTTAAAAATTTGTTTATAATTGAATTTAATCGAGCTAAAATATTTGTCCTTTTATGAAATTATAATTTTATAATTTCCAACTTGTTCCAGTTTATTCTTTTTTATTTATCAATTAGAAGGAACATAAATCTAATTCTTAATGCATGACCACGAAAACTTCTGCCATTTAAATTTGTCCTTGCCCCGAACGAGGCAATATTGATTTTTCGGGTGGACTTTTAAAAACTGCATTCTGTTTAATAATGCGTAGGCTAATATATATATATATATATATATATATATATATATATATTGTATGATTCTGAATTTGATGTTGATATATGTATTAACAAAGTCTAATAATCGGGCATAACATCAATAAAGAAAGATGTACATCTTCAACCAGTCTACGAATAACACACTATCCATTTGTGATTTTTTCAAATCAGTATTTTGTGAAAATATTGTGTAATTACAAGTTAATGTTTATAATACATAGTGTAGTGCATTACCATATCCTAATACCTGGATTATTAAAATTTTCCAATTTAACACTAAGATCAACTAATTTTTCCACTGAATGAAGGCTAGGATTATAGCCGAAACGTATGGATTTAAAATAAATTTTTGAAAGAAATTCATGTTTTTTATTGATGTTATGCCCGATTATTAGACTTTGTTAATATATATATATATATATATATATATATTATATATATATATATATATATATATATATATATATAATTTGTGCCAAATATGAGAGCATGTTCTAAAGTTTTACAAAATTAATATTAGCAAAAGTTACCTAAATATGTATGCGAAAAGACAAGATCTGTGTTATATAAATATATAGACAGAAAAATGGAGCAGCATATAATGACATCATTTTTATGTCATTTTAGAATGAATACGTGTCTATTCCGATGACATTTTATATGCGTTATTATTCTGACGTATTTCAACACTATGTAGAGTATGAATAATGACTATAAAAATGTCATATATGAAAAATAAAAGCAGCAAATTTATTATAGCAGCAAAAGATTTATAATGTATAAAGTTTTTGTAATGTATAATGATGCATAAATGTATGATATACATAATTTTCTCGACGTTTTAGACATTATGGATTTAACCCATTTGCATAACCTTCAAAATTCTTAAAAATTTCTAAATTACAAAAAAAAAATTCTCGAAATAATTTCAAAGTTTTGCAAAAACTTCATTTTTTTCAGAATTCTCAAAAAATGTTAAAGCTTTTCCTTTCCACTCGCGAATTGCTAGATTCATATGTATTTTACCACCGGAGCGGCGCCATCCGAGTGGAAAGGATTAAAAATGTAAAATTACGATACGGGAATTTGCAACAATTTGCCTTAAGGCACGATGCCATAAACCACTATTTCTGTATAAAATTATCTAAAAACTTGAAGGTCTACTTAGCTCTACTATTTTATCTATGGTATAATTGCATTGTAAAAACTGATTTGTAAAATACCATGAACTCCTCAATGTTCTAATATCATATGTTTAATTGTTTAGACCTATAAAATTAAAAAATATAAATAGAAACATTTATAATTATATATGGCAAGTATTTTTTTTTTAATACAACCGTAGCAATGAAAAGTGTCCACAATTTTATAGCTTGATCTCATTTGTGTCTGTTTGACATCAATTTCTGTAATTTTAAACCCAAATACCCGAATTCACCAAATAAAAGTTCCCGATATAGAATTGGATTCAATGTACAAAATATTTGTACAATGAAACAAATAAGAAAGATCATTATTTGCTCCATTATCTCACCTTTGTGCCACTGACACCCTTATTGCTACGCAGTATTGTGATTCATCGTCTATCTGGGTCGAACGGACCCTTTTCGAATTCTCGGGTTTAATGAAAACATTACACGTTAGGAAAGGTACACATTGGTAGATTTTTCAATATTGAATTGGTAATTGGATATCAAGTTGTGATATCCATTTGCACCTGATAATATATATAAAAATTTGCGAGAATGCTCTTTTTAGACGATGCTGCGAAAAAGTAGATAGTATATACATAATTCATATACTTAAGAAAAAAATTAGTGCAGTTTTGGATTTTTTGTACCCAAACATAACTAATGCTTATTTGAATGCCGAATCGAGCTTATACTTTTGCGTCTAACCTTGTACTTTTATACCATTTTTTTATTCCTTTGTTTTTATGGCGCATACCTCTAATACATTTTATATTTTTATCGTGTTTTACTATACTCAACACTTTTACAGCCTCTAATGTAGAGTATAGAAAATGTAATATAATAAAGGAAATGTAATAATTTGAAGTGCATATGTCTAATTATCATATTTGACCGCCAAATGGCCTTTTTTCAATTTTTTTTTTGTTGAATAACCAAAACCGCTGGATCCATCTTTCCAAAATCTTAATAAATTCTTTATTTCGTCAACTCAAGTGAAAAGCTTTTCAATAATTCAAATGAAACGCTCTATACATATATATGTATGTTTGTATACATACATACTAAACACACATCCATTTTTTCTAATGTATGCCAAAATGTTCAGAAGAGCATGAAACGTAAAGATATGCAAAAAATTTCATTTTTGATTTTTGCGATTACTATAAGTTACCCTACGGGAAGTTAATGAATAAAAAGTGTTCTAGATGACTCGAAAGGTTTTTGAATAAATTGTATTTATATGTATGAGATTAATGGTATGATATGACGGTAAATTGTTGGATTTAAAATTTTTTTTTAATTTTTTGAAGAAAAAGTATTTATTATAAGTTTTCTGAACGTTTCACGCGATTTTATATCGTTTGTCACCAGAATTGTAAAATGCATATATGTTCGTGTGGTGTTGACCAAAGTTCGACTTATCGTCGACATTTTTTTTTGAAATTTCGATAAAATTGGATAAAGACTATAGAAATTAATTTATTGCTATAATTAAAAATCACATCAATTTATTAAAATTGTTTGCTTCCATAAACAAGCTTGAGACATTTTTGCCAAAATTCGACATAACTACTTAGTTACTGGGATGACAGATATAGATATTGTTAATTTTCTTTAATTTTTTTTATTTGTATGAGCACCGATTTTATATGGATAATCAGCAAATTTTGGTAGTACTTACAATGACCAAACCCGAATACGAATCCAATGATTGTACGTCCGGATATGATGGCTTCCTTCAATTTAACACAAAACAATTAGAATAATTTATTATCATTAATAGATATGTTTTGCATAAAAATAGTACTTCCAGATATGCAACTTACGTATGAGCGTTGTTAAATGCAAATAAAAATTCAACTAAATTTTATAAATCATTGTGTGTGTCTGATACTGTTTGGACGTATTTTTGTTTTATTATATTGGCCATGAAGAAGACAATCTTCATGGCATTAAGCTTTTACACGGGATGTTTGCTACTTCTAATGGTGGGGGTAGCGGAGAGTTTAATGGGATTAATTGACCACTTCCAAAAGTAAAGTCCGCATAATAATATGTTTAATAAATAGCCAATAAATGTATCTTCTTTCATTATAACTTAGTAACAAATTAGTGATTGTAATAAGAACTGCAACAAATATATACAAATATAAAACAAATCAGTGTTTAATACAGTCCACAGCTACAAATGTTAAATTATAACCCAACAACCTGAGTTATCAAAGGAGAGTTTTAATAAATTTTATAGCTACGTGGCAAACACAGATACATTTGCAAAAAAGCCAAAATAGAATTCTCAAATGTGTTCCAGCTTTACTATTCGGCGATGATGTCAGGACCCATCCTGTGAGTAATGCGGCGTGAACAAATCTCGTGCGCACGCGACCTACCCCAATTTCTAAAACGACCCTTTTCTTGATTAATTCCGAGCTCACACAAAGATATTACGAACTGACGCTGCTGCTTCGATTTGCTTGCGAAGGGATGTTTAGTTTGCGGATTATAGTTTTTCTGCTCTAGAAGAATGGCCATTACTGTTTACCCTAGATTTTTTTGTTAGTCAGTGGAAATATATCCAAAGATTATATATAAATATATATATATATATATATATATATATATATATATCCAGACTGGTATAAATTTGACATAGAGGCAAAGTGGCTTTATTTGTAGCATCTAGAGTACATTTTTAAACGTCTAAATACTCGTACAGATATTCATTGATTTAATTTTTATTAAAATGTAATTAAAATTATTTTTTTATGAATGATTAGAGGTTATAGACAATTTTCTGTATTTCAAATATTATTTTATATTTTCAAACATTTTTCATTTTATACATTGACAGTACTTCGAAAACACATTTTTATATTTATCGCTTTTTAAACTTTATCGTTACGAATGCAGTATAAATCTAAAATACTTTTTGAGAGCTTTTCGTGGTATACCCAGGACGATTTAACGTTATAGACCTCATAAATTATATATGTATATATATATATATATATATATATATATAATTTATATGACAATATTATATACTAGTTGTTCACGCTAAAATCAAAGCATCCGTTGATAAAAAAAAAAACAAAATAAAAATCAACACAAAATTGAATTAATCAATAAATAAAAACTTTGAGAATATTATAAATACAAATGCAATTTGTAGTTATATTGAAAATAAACACATGATTAATATTCAATTAAAGTGTTTTAAACAAACAACAACAACAACAAATCTTTGGTCCTTCAAAAATCAATCAAACCAAACAAACACTAGTTTTAATACATGTTTCGTGTGTGCGGGGCATAAAGATTCAATTTGACTTACTGGCTAAGTAAACTAAATGAACTACAGGACAACACACAACATTTCTCAATCAAACAACTGCCGAACTACGTACAGTAAAATTCCCAGTTAATTTCTAGTTACAGAAACATATGATTCATTATTTTTCTAAAATTTCTCATCTGTTCCTTTTTTGTCAAGAAAGGACAGCCAGGAGCAAATAGATCCAATGTCTTTTTTTAATTTTAAAACTATTTTACGAAATATAGCTACTCATTATTTAACTGATGTGAAATCCAAATTTCATGAAAACATTTTCTACAAAGATTTCAATGTGTATAACCTTGATCAGGTATTTTGGAAGAAATATTCATCAGCAGGGGTCGAATAACTATTAATTTAATTTATCTATTGTAGGTTTTTTCAAATTTAAATTACTTTTTTAATTTTTAATTTTTTATTTACTATTTACTATTTCTCATTGTTTACACCTTTGCTAATGTAAAGGTTCAGTTGGCCCTTTTTACCCCAGCCGCATGTAAGCTTTTATAGGGGTTATATAAAAAAACTGTTGTGTCTAACTTGAAAATAACAATACATCTTACAAAATAATTAAATATCGTATACCTAAAAATTATATTCAGATATCATAAACTAAATACAAAAGCTCAAAACTTAAAAAACTACTAATGAGAAAAAAATACTTTTGATATGAATATTGACACATTTCCGTTTATTTCCTGATAGCAATGTCGTAAGAGTTAAGGTGATGACTGGTTACACATCTTTTGTATTCTACCTTTGGATAGTATCAATAAAAAAACATATACTTCGATTGTTTTTGAGATAATGATGGGGACCTTTTTACCCGCGGACCTTTGAGACCCGCTCTCCACTCTACTATTGCTTTTTAGGCATATTAAATTAGAACTATTTTTCATATTTGTATTTAAATTAAATTAACTGATTATATATGTTACAGAAGTGATTGTGAGATATGTCAGAAAATAGTATGGTAAGGTTTTACTGACTACGACTTAGTATGAGTATTAGATTAGAGCGCATGTCGTGCTGCCTTATTTGTCACCATATATTAATTTCTCTATTGTATCTCACTTATGTCAAAAACGATAATTTGAAATCCGTCAAATCTAATCTAAATCGAAAAGCTCTACCACGTCAAAGCTCGTATATAATAGCAAATCCAATTTGGAAAATTTTATCGCTGCTATTAATTCAATTGGCTTTATTTGATATCTGCCGACCTTCGCATGACGATCCCATTACACACATCCCATCATATTTTATTCAGGCAATACATCTGTGCATCCCCTAAAGATGGGTATTAATCTGGTACAAATACAATTGGAGGAATGAGTCAGCAACGGAACGAAACTCATTTTTGCGAACCGCGAATACTTTTTCGCAATTTCTAACTTTATCTTCGTGCATAGTCGTTCCTTTCCGCTTCCGTTCGCATGTGACGGGGTATATTGATCTGTCAGGCGGGGTTGTTCTCGATCCCCTTTGGGGTAGTTTCCATTAGACGGGGCCCTGCGGAGCCAGTAGGCATGTGTAGAAGGAGAGCTGGCATATATCTGTATTTTTTTTGGGATAAAATATTTCAGAAAAGTTCTGCCGGAGGCGAGATGTTCGTGAATGGTTTTTATGATGTATTATATGTTACAGGATAGGACCTTGCAAGGTACAATAATTGGGGTAGATGTTTAAGGAAATTTTATGTGGTATAAAAACATATGTACACATACACACATAAATAAATATATCAAAAGTATAAGTGAAAAGAATATTTTTAAAAATATGAAAACACTGCACTCATTTTTGCACTATTTATTAAACTTCGTCTCATCTTCAGTGTATATTAATATTAATAAATAATTTAAATTAATTTTAACGATAATTATAATAGTATCGGAATTGAATGATTTAAAAAACATTCGATTCCTGATGACGGGGAGACATATACTGACTAATTTTCATGGAAGGCAGATTTGAATTCATTAAAGAAACAATAATTGAAATAATATAAAAATAATTTTGTATTTTGTATACAATAAATCTGTCGATACGAGCTCGACTCCGCCCGTCATATGTGCGTCAAGTAAATAGATGGTGTGCATTCTGTATAGTGAGTGAACTATGTAATGAGAAACTTGCTCAGGACTATAGATACTCGTAAATAGAATAGAGAATAGAATATCTGCAGTAGACAATTTATTTTTTTTCGATTTTTTTTCATATCTTACACAGAGGCGTGTTTCCGACGAATACGGAAAATTTTATGAACAACTTCATGGCATCGTGCCTTAAGGCAAGTTACTGGAACTTTTTGTACCAAAATTTGAAATTCTTAAAGAAGATTCTTTTTTTATAACTTTGAAAAAATAGAGTCTTGAGAATTGTAAAATTAAAAAAAAAATTTACTTTATGAAAAATTTTAATTTTTTCTATACCTTAATATTTTGGAAATTTTGAACTTTTTCTCAAAGCAATCGCGATACGTTAGCTGCATGGAAACGAAATGTAGAAGCGCGTTAGCGCCGTGTTGCAGAATAACGGATAAACAATGGTACGGAACCCATAGAAATGTAAACAAAAGTTCTTATCATTAAAATATCTATAGAAATTTTGATAATTTCATGTGCATATGTTTAATGATCATTTTTGTCCGCCAAATGGATCTACCACCCCGAAAATTCAGCAGGTTTTTATTTAGTCAATACAAATAAAACGCTTTTTGAATCATTCAAATCGGGCGCTCCGTTCTCTCAAAAATTAAATTAAATCGGTTGATACGTGTTCTCGAAATCGTCGACGAAAAATTGTATCCGTGCATAGATAAACACGCACACAAGCATCAATTTTTGCTAAGCTATGTCCAAATTTTCAGAAGCCTCTGAAACGTAAAGATAGTTAAAAAATTTAATTTTTGATTTTTTTGCGATTACTATAACTTACCCTACGGGAAGTTACAAAATATATAATATTGTTGCCAATTATGACAATAAAAAATTCAAAGTTGAAAGTATTTTTCAAATTTTATGCGTAGATGGGCAATGCTTCTATGTATACAGTAGACTTCAATTATTCCTACTTCTCAATACGATTTCTCCATAATATGCAACTTTACTCGTTTCTTGCATGAAACGTACTCTTGGTGCGAAATTGTCTTAACAGGGTTTGTATATTAAATTAGGGGGAGTCCATTAATCACGTGAGCTTTTTAGGAAGAGGGGGAGCGGGGGTTGACAAAATATCACGAAATATCATGTGAGGGAGGGAGGGGTATAATAAGATATCACGTTGATTTATTTTTTACCTGATTTTTTTTTAATCCAAACATTTTCAGAAAAAAAAAACAAATTTTACAATTTTTTCACGTAACTAAAAATGCACGTGATGTACCACGAATCACTAATGACGAGGAAGGGTCCAAAAATCCTTAAAAAATCGATCACGTTAATGGACCCATATTTTCTGTTGACCTTACAATAAGTAAATTATTCGGCTAATAGTTTTTTTTTTCAATGTTGGTAATTTTGTAAGATTAGTCTCTAAGGCCTTCTACTACATGCGAAACTTGGGGGAAGGGGTATGACAAAAAATCACAAAATATTACGAGAAGGAGGGGAGGTCTTGTAAGCCATTACGTGTATTCATTTTTTTACCAGAATTTAAAAAAAATCCAAAATTGTTCAAAAACTAAAAAAAAATGAGAATTTTTATGGGTACTAAAAGTCTTTGTGATGTTTGGTGGGGTTGGAGGTGGTGATTTCAAATATCACAAGAGGGAGGGTGTTAAAAAATATTTAAAAATCGATCACGTAATCAATAGGCGGCCCCTCTCATACGGTTTTATAATTACTACTAAAATTATTTATATGACCTTGAACATTGCTGACGTTTAAACTTGTTTATTCAAAAGCTAAATGTAAATTGCACTTATAGCGAAAATGTTCGAAAATCATAAATTTTATTATCGATATATTTCTCAGTTTATTGTTTTTCAATTACAATCAATGCCATTAAATTAATTATTTGTTTTCATAGAGTAGTTAGTTACTGCGTTGGCTCCAATACAGTCAGTCTTTATTTATGTTCCACTTTACGAAACATTTAAAGTGTGCACTCATTAACTTGGCACCATATCTCATTGTTTCATTTCTGCATGCTGCCTGCATATTGTGTACGTTAGATTCAAAATGTAGAACTGAAAACAAACATAATCGAGTCTAACGAGAGGCTAATTGCGTAATTAGCAGCCACTACGACATATTTTGAAGCAGAACATTTAGTGATGGAAATGTTAATGTTGACATGTAATAGATGGAATCGTGGGTGATTAAGTTTTAGCTATAAATTTATTATTTATATCATTAACACACGTACTCGTCATACTATTTATAGTTCAATAACTTCAATTGTGACAGCTTTTTTATATTGAGTTGGATACTAACAAGGGAATCCTCAGGTTTACTCTTCTGTGATTTTGATGAAACTTCGCATGGTGATAGAGTTGGTAGTCAAATCGAACCCCATAAAATATTATAGGCCGTTTTAAGCTTAGAAGGGTTGGACCAACTTGGAGTAGGTAGATTTAACGTAGTCCAAATGTAATAGTAGTAGTTTAGTTGTCCATCGATAAAATAGAATTTTTTGATCCATTGTGTAAATTTTGCCTTAAAGAAGCAGGTGTGTCAAATTTGGTTTGCCAATTTTTGTTCTGATTATTTTTCACTCAAAGATAAAAACGCTCTGGTTGTCCAGTGGAAGTTGATTAAAAAAGAATTGTCTACTTTGAACTGTTATTACCAACCAATTCTGATGTCTACATTGAACAACTAATAAAGTTAATCAATGCAGTTGAAAAAAAGCGGCCTGGAATAGCAAATCCAAACGGTGATTTATTCCATTATTGACATCACAAATATTTGGCAAAAAAAGCTATTGGATATAGGTTGGTATGTTTTACCATATCCACCATATCTAACTGACCTTGCACCTTCTGATTACTTTTTGTTTTGATCTTTACAAAACTCATTGAATGGTAATCAAGTCAATGATTATGATAGTGTCAAATTATATCTGGTTCAGGTTTTTGCTAATAAAAACCAGAAGTTTTATGAAAGTGAGATGATGCTGCTGCTTGAAAGATGACAAAAAGTCATTGATCAAAATGGGCAATCACAAAATAAAGTTACTCAGTCATATCATATAATTGATTCTCTAATAAAAATCCGCAATTACTTAGTTGCCAACATAATAAATTTATATATGCAGTAATTTCCTTTTTAGCGCTGCTTTGGTTTAGCACTGCTTCTATTGTTGAAGATATAGTAAGTTTTATGAAACAAACAGGTCATTCAAATAATAGTCTTTCTCAAAATATTTTATTCCATACCTAATGTTGCAACAAAAATCTTACAAAACACATACCTACTATTGTGTCATTGATATTGAATAATCTACAACTCACAATGATCTAGAGGCGTACGTTATTGATATGATTCCATTTTGATTTATATGAATGATTTAGTATCTATTTCTGCATTTATGACGATGATCTTTATGGCGTCGCGCTTTTCTCGGAATGATATGAGAACAGATTTCCTCATACGAGTACGTCATCTTTTAAGTCTGCCGACGGATTATTGCACGAGAAATGTAGTATTTATATCTCTATACTCTGATTCCAGCTGAATGGATTGTTAGACACCGATAACCAACTATATATAAATGCATTTGATGTGTGTTTAAATTCCTTCCTTGCGTTCGAATGTTACCACATTTTTTATATCAATGGTAGTAATAGTTTATTAATTTTTACAGATTGTATTATTAGATGTCTATTTTTTCTAGATGTGATTACAGTTTTACATGATTTTAATTTGTACTTTTACTTATTTCGCAGCAATACCTGGGTAGGCTTTTTTTACTTGCAAACATATTTTTGACCATTTACAATTTTGATGCAATGCAGTAGCAATTTCTATTTTTACTTAAAAATGATGATCAAAAATATATTTTCAGTTGCAAATATGTAGCTTTTGGACACTACCGCGCACTCTGTAAGACTTTAAGCTGATTTTGTGAGATGCTATCTTTAATCACAAAATTTATTTAGCTTTTTTGAATCATGAGATTCCTTCAAACCGTTTATCGGTACAGACTTTGATTTTTCCTAAAATATGGAGAAAATAACTTAATCCATTTGAATAGAATGTAATTTACCACACTGCACATTCCCAATTGAATTGCAATTTAAAGCAAATTTAAATATGTAATAAAAAAGTAATTATGTAGTTTTTAATAAAACGTGGAAATATATAATAGAGTAGGGCGGCTCACAATGGTCCAATTTGACATTAAACAACAATCGAACTATGTTCAGTAAAATTCCCAGTTAATTTTTAATTATATAAATATATTTTTTACTACTTTTCTAAAATTTGTTAGATGTCCCATGGGCGTGGTGAGAAGTAAAATCCAGAAGACAAACATTTTTTAATTTTAAACGGATTTTACGAAATAATAGCTACATTATTTAACCAATGTAAGATAAAAATTTAATTGAAATATTTGTACAAATATTTTATTGTATATAACTTTGATCTAGTATTTCGAAAGAAATATTTCCAAATAGAGGTAAATAACTAATGATTTATCTATTGTCAAATCGTTTTTTTTAACTTATGAACCGATTCTGATGTAAAATAGACCAGTGTTATGGTAAGGCTATGTTACATTTCAGTTTTCATACAAAATGCTACCAAATACAGCAAATTTCATGTATTTGCTGTGCAACCCGGCATGGATCAGGCGTTTTACACATAAAATGTAACTTCACTCACATGTTATCCAGCATTATCTCAAGGATGTAGTTACGATAATATCGTTTTTTTACATTTGTGCGTTTTTTAGGTTAGGTGTTCCATCTAAAACGCCTGACTGCATAGCAGCCACATAGGATTTGACAGTTTTTAGTACCACTTTATACGACAACTGCTACATAACATTGCCTTGCCATAAAAGTGGTCTATTTTACGACAGAATCAGCCTTTTACTTGTATTTTTTATTTACTATTACTCATTGTTTACAACTTTGCCAATATAAGGGTTTTGTTGGTCCTTTTTACCCCACCGATATGTAAGATTGTATAGAGGATATATAAAAAAACTGTTGAATCCAAGTTAAAAATAATCAGACATCTTATAAAACAATTAAATAACGTATACCTAAAAATTATATTCAGGTATCATCATCTACCAAAGAAAAAAAATCTGGGCATGAATTGATACGCCTGATAGCGACGTCGTAAGGATTAAGGTAATGGCTGGTTACACATTTTTTGTCTTATACTTTAAAATAGTATCATTGAAGAAATCTGTACTTCGCTTGTTTTTGAGATAATGTTGGTTTATTCTTTTACCCGCGGACCTTCAAGACCCGCTCTCACATATATAAGAATTTCGGTATTTCAAACAAACTAGCTTATAAATACGTAAAACTTAGTTTTGATCATAAAACGGGCAGTTCCCATCTTATCTACATATTTCCATTATGGACATACACTACTAAGAATTGGTAACTGTTACATTCATTTTGTAGTATTCTATTTTGACAATAAAATGAGAATGTTCTTGCAGATGAAAGCCTATTATAGTTTAGTGTTTATAATTTCGTGTTAATGCAAAATTAATAAATTTCGTTTAAAAAAAGTATTTTCTAAAACCATGTAGGATCGAAATCGAGTACCGTGTAAAATAGGGGCAGGGGTATAGGTGTATGTAATATATACGGAAAATTTAATATAAAATATGTAAGAAAAAACTGAAAGTATTACAAAAAACAATAATATACCAATTGATTTCGAATGAGTGAGCATTCTCTTCTAATGAGAAACGTTTACATCGGCTTCTCTCTGTTTTACATGATGCGTAGTATAATAGTCGGGCCGTTTCGTCCTTTGAGATCTATTCTGACACACATATCGAAGAATGCGTCTGCATATAAAACACTTGGTGTGTGACATCACATGTAAACATACGATCAGGGCCGTTTGAGTGCACATAGTACACTTACAATTAGTATGAAAACAAGGAAACATTAAATGATTATTCTAAAACGCACTTATAAGGATAATTAGAACATTTAAAACAACTGCGGTAAACATTTTTATGAGTTTAACACGTTGATCATTATGTCAGTCATATGTGTCTGACGCTAAGAACTCTGCATGAGCTATGACCGATAATATGTTTTACTAAGCTAAGCTAAAAATTTCTTAGCTTTCAAGAAATAAGCTTTAACATAGGGCCATGCCAGTCATATATGTGTGACATCAAAAATAGTTTTTGTAGATAGTATCTTACATCTAAAGATATGAACACAGCACAAAGGTTGCACTAAAATTGATACCACTAACTTGTCTATCTATAATCATGAATCTTTTTCCTTTTTATGTAAATAGCAAAAATAATGAGAATTTTGTTTCACAAAGATATAGAAAAAATTAAAGTATTTTTGCAAAGAAACATTTAATAGCTATGGTGTCTGAGGCTTATATGAACACATGTGGGTTAAACAGTTTTTCTAATGGACATTCGTGGATAGCAAACGGTGTTTTCCAGGAATTTTGACTTGATACATTTTTAATTAAATTATCTAAGTTATCATGGCCCATGTAAAAAATTTTCAGATAGTTGTCCTGGTGTTACTTCTATTTTGTTATTTTAAATTATCAGTTTCTTTGTTATTGATAATAACTCATAGTACTTTTTACATGTTCTTGTATATTTTTAAAACTATTGTAATACATTCTTTTGACGATTATTATTTTTAGATCATATTATTTTTTTCTGGTTTTCTTGATTTTTCAGTCTAATTCTTGGTTGATTTTTCATGATTTTTTCTAGATTTCAAATTTTTTTTAGCTGCTCTTATTTTCTCAATTAATTTTTCTAATGCATAAATTTTAAGTTTATTTTTTTAAACAACTTTTGTAATTTCGTTTTCGTAATTTCAACTGTAGAAGTTTGTTTTCGCTAGAAAATCCGATTCGCAAAATTTAATTTTTTTCGCATTTCAAGTCATTCTGAATCGTTTAACACGAAAATTAGATTAAAAGTACATAACACAAAAATTAGAAAAAAAATGTTATTTGGCTAGTTGGTGAGAAGTTCAGCTTTTATCGAGGTTTTCTCAAAAATGGTTACACCGATTACAAAAATTTAAAAACCATTTGGTAAAACTAGATATGACGCCTAGCCGTTTCTTTTGAATTAACAAAAAAGTGCAAAATTCTAGGATTTTGTCAAATGTCCTAAACACATATAATTTTAAAAAGATATCATATCAACCAAAGATACAGGGTGCGCTATTTATATGTGGTCAATGGAAATGTTGAACAATTTGAAATTAAAAATTGTTCAAGTTATTCAACATTTCCATTGACAACATATTCCTTTGACTCTTCATATTGACCAGTTGGTAATCGTTGTTTGTGAAGATCGACCAGATTCTTTTTGATTACTAATTATTATTATTAATTTTTTATTTTTTTGTAAATTTTGATAAAACTACTAACTACTTTGACGATTTGGTTGGTGGTTTCAAAACTGTATCATGACAATTTCAAGAGTTGATAAATTTTAGTAGATTATTCACACTTGTCGGGAAGTTTATGCAATTTACTTTAACGCAAAACATATCTTAATCATTTTATATTTTTATATAGAACAATTTAAATTTCGTTATCATATTCTTAGTTCATCTTATTTGAAGTTATGTATTACAACCATAAATAAATTTTCTTTACGGAATTTTCTTCTGCAAATGCGACCCTGAAGGCGACACTTTGCCGGTTACGAAATCGTCTTAGTGACCAGATGCTCACAGTTAAAAGGGATATTTATTATGTCATGGGAATAGAAGCTTTCTTTCCTCTCGGCTTGAAAAAGAACGCCATACGTGTTAATATATCAGTTATAACTAGAATCGTTGAAATATCGCTACTGCTATTTTTACATGAAAAGCGAGATGAAGTGAGATGAGTTATTCTTTTTAAATTGGAATTTGAGGTAACACACATTGGCTGTTAATATAAACATATTTATAGTTGTGGACTATATATATCTATATCTTCAAAGGCAAAACATCAATTCAAATGCAAAAGATTTTTTGAGAATTTTTATTATTTATCAGTCATCAGTGGATACATGTAAATACAACTTGAATGGTGAAATATATGAAATTTGAATTAAGATTTAATTACGAGCAAAAGGTTTGACTGAACTTTGCCAACTACTAATCAACACTCTTCCAACTGATATCTTTCGAATGGTTTTTAAATTTTCGGTTCAGGATTTTGCGAAAACATGGACGAAATATTTTGCACTTCTCTCCTAATTCTTCGTCTATATATAGAATAGCTTAGAACGGGGCTTATAGGTCCGTGGATAAACAGGTCCACCAATATTATGTCAATAACGAGCAAAGTATACACTTTTTAGTGATACTATTTCAAAGTAGAAGGCAAAAAATGTGTAAATCAGCCATCACCTTAATTATTGTGACGTTATTTTCAGGAGATAAACGGAAGTTTATCAATTAATTATACCATAAGATTTGTTTTTCCTTGTCAGTTTTTCCTTTTTGAGCTCTTGTATGTAGTTTACGAAACTCGAACTTGAAATTTTTAGGTGCAGGTGTTATTTAATTATTTTGAAGATGTATTGTTTTTTTACAACAGATTCAACAGGATTTTTTATATAACCTTTATAAAAGTGGGTGGACCAATTAATCCTTTACATTGGTAAAGGTGCAAACAATAAGAAATTGTAAATATAAAAGTAAATTAAGTTTAAAAAGGCAATTTTACAAAAGACGAATTAATAGTTTTTCTACCTGTACTGATATTTTTTTCTAAATACCAGATCAAGGTTATATACAATAAAATCTTTGTAAAAAATGTTCCCATAAAGTTTGTATTGCACATTGGTTAAATAATGTAGCTATTATTCTGTGAAATCTCTTTAAATTCAAAAATGAGACATTGAATTTGTTTGCCCCTTGGCTGTCCTTTCTCATCCCCCCTGCTAGGGATAAATCAGACAGCTACAACAAATTTAAAAAAAATAGTAAAAAAATATATTTTTTTTAATTAGGAGTTAACTGTGAATTTTACTGATTATAGTTCGATAGTTGTTTGTTTGATACATGTTATGTGTTGTCATTTAGAAAATATAACTACTGAAAGTCAAATTAGACCTTTGTACCCCGCTCTATCTTAGATATATATATATATATATATATATATATATATATATATATCTTATTTATAAAATTATTATGTACGGATGTATGAATTCAAACTTCTCCTACACGTTTATTCAGATTTTGATAAATCTTTTTGAAGTTTGTTAAGGCAATTTTTAAGATGTGATGAAGTATTAAAATATAGTAATGATATAGAAATAAATGGAAAAAATTGCAAAGAACGACATATCATTGTTTGACATTGGAAACATTTTGACACATGAGAACTGTCATCTGCCAAAAATACTTGAAATCACTTGAAATTTGAATTTAGGCTGAATTATGAGCCTAGACAATATCAGAATATAATATATTCATGATTATGAGTGAGGAAAATGTAATGTCCACATTATTAATGCTGAAAAGCAGCTGAGATGTGCCAGTAATTAAAATAATATAATATACAATAATTGGAACTTTTGTAGATATTGGTACAGGACAACTTCTGTCGGGTCAGCTAGTATATATATATCCGTATATTACTTATATTGCATTATACTAGGTTATAATATGTGATGGTATGTAGCTGTATGAAAACAATCTATAAATAGCCGCTGAGCATTAAATAAATAAATTAATTAATTAATATTTTTTAAATATCTGGCTTTGCAAGAGCTCTGAATCCATTGTCGAGTGAATGTCATCATCTCTCGAATTGTATCAGGCCGATGCGATGATTTCGAATCACGTGCATCATTCGGAAAAGCTTGCCAAACCGCACTCGAGCAGGCAGATTGGGTTGGCGCTTGTCTCGGAGACGGAGAATTACTCATACAATCATTGAATAACATCACTTAAAAGTAATTGAATTAATCGATATGATTGCTTTACGGAAGAAATCGTAAAAACTCCAAATCTGTAGGCGTATAACGCGTGCGGCACACATTAAATGACACTTTAATTGTACTACTGCAGGAACATTGCTTTTTTCTTCTTCAGAATAATGAACCAAATCTATGCAGTTTTTTTTGAATAATTAAAATAGCTTAATTATATTTATTTTATATCTTCCATGACAAATGTAAACTACATATAATCATGTAATCGCAAACAAAATTTAAACAAGACATTCATGTAATTGACCTATAAATAAAATATCACTCGGTTTGCACATACAGGTTGCTTGGCGATTAAAAATAACAAAACACAAATGTCAGGATTTTTATAGTTTATTACAGAATTGGGGAGCGGTCACGGTGACCATTACCCCAAGAAGTGATTTTATAGTCTATTAATTAAATGTATATTTCTTATACGTGACACGACATTATATATATTGAACAAAACAGAAATTGAACAAACAACTTGCTTGATTTTTGAGTTAGCAAATTAAGTAGAATTTCTACTCTACTCGAATTTATAGCTCGAATATTTATTGAGCATACAAAGTGATACTGATAAGATGAATTATGATGAACAGGCAATGACCTGAAATAATATTTATTGTTGATTACGGCTTGCTTATAAATGAATGAATAAATAAGTAAATAAATAAACAAACTATAGCATATAATAATTTAAAGAATATCAAACGACTAATTTTCAATACATTTATTATAAGTATGCTGACAAAATATTGCTATTATATTCTGATTATGACTAACGATAAGAGACTGTAAGGATTTTGTTAATTGAATTGACTAAAAACTATTAAAACACATAATATATTACCACGACTGGCTTAAATTGATTAAATATTAAACAGAAAACATTTACTGAATACATATTTGAATAATAATTATAAATGAACTGAGTATTGTGGTCTAGAATTTGTAAAAAATCGATTAAGGTTTTTGGATATTTTCAAAGTTTAACTATTCAAGCATATATGTACAACAGGATTTTTCAAAAATTAAACTATTTTTGAAAATATAGCTGTTTGATCACAATAATCCTCCTCCGTTTCCTTTCTTTTTCTTACTTTTTTGGAATAATACCCACGATTTCTAAATTTCTACTAGACCAATTTACTCGATATTCTTATTATAAGACTCTCTTTCTCTTTAGTGAGAAGTACGCTTATCCTAAAACTGCAATTTTAACTATTTCTATAAATTCTAGAATAATAAAAATTTGGCATTTTTTTTTTGACAGTCGCTATTTGGTGAAAAACATATATCTTTAACATGTCCGTAGTTGACACAAATGCGACATTAATCTAATTTAATGATTAATTAGAGGATCATAGTCATGGTTATGGTTAGGTGGCAATTTTTGGGACCCTTTACTCCATCACCTTCTAGAATTAAAACTTTGACTACTTTGCTTTTTCTAAATTCTACACACACGCACACACACACACACACATATATATATATATATATATATATATATATATATCAATTTCCTCAATAAAGTGACCCTTATACATTACGTTCGTATTGGTTAATGGTGCTAAATATTCGAGCAATGTGTAATAACGAATTCGCGCGGATTATAAACGTATCCGTTACCATGTGCAATATTTTGAAACATTATCGAATATTTCTGTATTTAATGTTCAGCAAGCTTACGGCGTGTTTAATACAAAACATGCGCAACATTCCGATATCGATGTTTAAACTATGGATCTATTTCGGAATGGATAGTTTATCGTGTGTTTCGCGCTGTTCATCCTCGTTTGACCCAGATTTGATAACTAAGCTACGCACAGGAAAAAACGCTATTGGGAAAATATAACAAGCTTTCATAAAAAATCATTATTTAGCACAATGAATGTCAACAATATGTCTGAACTTTACAGACGCCTGACATATGTTTTGAACTGGCCTATATTACGGAAACAATATCACTTTGGTGGCTTCGAATATCAACGGCTCATCCGAGTAGACTTAAATAGTAGAGGAATTCTTTAAAATTTGTAGGACATCTGTGAATAATTTTTCTGCTAAACTCGTTCTAATACTGGAACTGATATAATAGATTGCGAGCTTTATAATACATTTTTAGAATATTCATTCCAGAGAACTGAGAACAAATTAACAAACTAATAATAATAATAAGTTGTATAAAATTGTAGGACATCAGGGATAATTTTTTCTGCTAAACTTATTCTAATACTGGAACTGATTTAATAGATTGCGAGCTTTATAATCAATTTTCAGAATATTTCATTCCAGAGAACTATAACAAACTAACAAACTAATAATAATAAGTTTTCTAAAAACACAGACTTTGAACGAAAATATGATTTGCGAAGAAAAAGTGCCATAAAGCCTAAAAGTTTATTTTCATATTAACACTTTAAAAAAGTTGATTTTTTGAATTTTTAATAACACTTGCATCCAAATGTTTTATTATCGCATTCGGTCTGTAAGTGATTACGGGGCTATTTTGAGAAATATTAATATTGGTATTTAATAAGAATCTACACACATACACACAAACAGCTATATAGGTTAGAGCAGGGTTTGAAGGCCCGCGGGTAAAAAGGTTCACATCAATATTTTAAAAACAATAAAGTTAGGCATTTTTAACAACTATATTGGAGCAGTTATCACGAGATAAACCGCTATATTTCTATAGCAAAAGTATTTTCTTTTGTTATTTTTTGTTGTTGTGAGCACTGTTGTTTAGATTACGAGATCTTAATATAATTTTTAAGTACGTTATCTAATTATTTTGTAAGGCGTATTATTGGGTTAAATTCACCAGATGTTTTTATATAACTTCTATAATAGCTTCTATAATATGGATGGGGTAAAAATGACCAACTGAATTTTTACTCTGACAAAAGTTCCGAGATTAATTGTAGCAAATAAAAATGTTAAGAAAGCAATTTTGCAAAAAATATATTAAAATAATTGTTTTTTTAACTTTGCTGATGAATGTTTTCGACGAAATACCAAATCAAGGTTACATACAGTGTTATCTTTGTGCCCATTACATTTATATTTTGCATTGGTTGAATTATGTAGCTGTTATTTCGTAAAATACATTTAAAATTAAAAATAAGATATTGAACTTGTTTGCCCTCCGGACGTTCCTATTCACCTCGTCTATGGGGTAAAAAGGGCCAGGTGACAATTTTTTGAAAAATAGCAAATTAAACATTTCTATTGTAGAATTAGTTGAGAAATTAACTGAACATAGTCAGATAGTTCCTCGTTTGATATGTGCTATTTGTTGTGATATAATCGGTTTGGTTTTCATAATATAATTGCTTAAATTTATATTGGATTTTTGTGCCCTGCCCTACCCTTATACGCATTTTAAATATTGTATTCATAAATATTTAATGCTTTATTTATTTATTTATTATTAAGCTAGATATTCAATCAATAATATATATGTACTTCTGCAGCTTATAAATTTGGGGCTGTAGTTAAATTTTAAAATCATCGTTTTACGGCATAGGTGATTACTATAAATAACAATTCTTATGAGTGTTTTAATGTTTCTAGTATAAAGGACGATTTTAATTCATTTTTTTGTTTTTAATTTATTGATTAATTTGTTTTTGAATTTTTGATATTTTTACAATTCTAAAGTTCGATCAATTTATACGGATTCAATTATTGTTAGTACAAAATAATTTTCAGAAAAATATCGCTCTAAAGACTTTTGTCGCATTGAATCTGTCTCAACATCATCTCAAGTAAATTGCAGTTGATTTTATTATTGGTTATATATTTTATTTGAAATATACAGCATCATGCTAAGTTGGACTTTTACACAAGGTAGATGTTGTTCTGTTGTGATCGAGAATCCACAGAAATAATTACTTTGTAATATTACTTTTGATTTCTTCTAAGTCTTGTTTAACCCATGGACAATGTAAGCACGTGCCAAACTAATTAAAGTGTTAAAATAAAAGTTTATTTAACACTTCGTCAAATAGCATCTTTACGGATATAGAATCTATATACAACTCGCGTTGTAATTTGACGACTTCGTCTCGTAAATAATTTCGAAAATAGCAATCACAACGGGAATATGATATACGTTTTATGAGGCAACACATTACTGTTCGATTCCATCGTAAACATAAAATAGGACCAATTTCAATAGTCTATTACTAAATATATCGGAACTTCTTGCGTACAGTAAGTTCTATAAGTCATAAATGAAGTTGCAGATGGAAATTTTTCACTTGAATTGTCTATCTTTAGATAAATGAAATATTCCAAAGGTTTTCTGAATTTTAAATAAAAAATCACAAAACAACTTCTGTAGTTTCTATCTTGCTATAAAATTATTATAATGTGTTAATTTAGCAGTTTATTTTATTCAGACAAGTGATCAAGGATATTCATAATGACTGATAGTGATATCGAAGTCCCAGTCCAATATATTTTTCTTATAAAAAGAGCTTTTAAGCATTATCTGTAATTTACGCCTCGAGTCCAATTCAGTACATTTTTTCTAAAAAAAGCTTCTCAGCATTATTTGTAATTTTTAGCTCGAGTTGAATTCAATAAATTTATTAATAAAGCAAATTTTTATGTATTATTTGCAGATTATAGAATCAGTTCAATTCAATGCATTTTATTCATAAAGAGAGCTTTTAAGCATTATTTGCAGTTCACAGTTTTAGTCAAATTCAATACACTTTATAAAAAGAGCTTTCAAGAATTATACGCAGTTTACATCTTGAGTCCAATACAATTTTCTTTTTTTTTATAAAGAGAGCTTTTAAGCATCATTTGCAATTTACTGCTTCAGCCCAATTCAATACATTTCTTATAAAGAGAGCTCTTAGGTATTATTTGCATTTTACAGCTTTAGTCCAATTTTTTACACGTTTGTAGAGAGTGTTTTTAAGCTTTATTTGCATTTTCTAGTTAAAGTCCAATTTAATGCATTTTTATAAAAGGAGACCTTAAGCATTATTTGCAATTTACAGCTCAAGTCCAAGCTAATACATTTTTTATAAATAGAGCTTTTAAGCATTATTAGCTGTTTACAGCTTCAGTCAAATTCAATAATATATATTTTATAAAAAGGTCTTTTAAGCATTATTTGCAGTTTACAGCTTGAGTGCAACTTTACATACATTTCATTTATAAAGAGAGCTTTTGAGCATTATTTGCCATATACAACTCGAATTTATTCAATTTTTTATAAAGAGAGCTCTTGAGCATTATTTGCAGTTTACAGCTTGAATCCATTTCAATACATTTATTATAAAAAGAGCTTTTAAGTATTATTTGCAGTTTACACCTTGAGTCCAATTTAAGCATTATTCACAGTTTACATCTTGAGTCCAATTTAAGCATTATTCACAGTTTATATATTTTAGTTTTACATGAGAGCTTTTAAGCATTATTTGCAGTTTAATTCATTTTTGTTATATGGAGAGCTTTTAAACATTATTTGCTTTACACAATTGATGAAACTGTTAATCGTGAGTTTAATCTAATGCATTTTTTTTATAAAACTAAATTTCAAACTATTTATATTTGCAACTTTCAAGTTTATACATCCATTGTTTTTACAATCATACATTGTATTGTGTATATAAGTGGCTCAAGAAATAAAAATTCAAGAATAGATGTCGAATATTTTTTTGATTTAAGTTTTTATTTAAGTTAACTGTTTTGATTTAAACTATAACTTTAAGCAGAAAGATGATATAGTATTTGTTGTTTTTGTGTACTACGTAATTGTTAATATTAATTTAATTATTTTTTTAAACAAATAAGCTGCTTTATTATTTTAAATATGTTTTAGCTTTAAATAAAAGCTATCAATATCTATGTATGCACACACATCCAATTTTTCAATGTACATATTGTGACGATAATCATAATTATCGTCGTATTGATAATTATTGTCGCCTGATGGTCGTCAACCCCAGGGTACACCCCTACCACTACCCCTAAATATCTATTGGTTCTTGGGGTCCATCAGAGAGACGCTCCGGAGATCCTGGCAATTAAGAAGTTAGAGCCAACGAAGACGTATCCCATAGGCGAACGCCTTGGGATACGTTAGTGTTAGTTGTGTGTGTGTTGTGCAACAAGGCAGGTCCAGCTTAAAGGTCAGATTATGTAAATTATAAGCTGTAGCTATTCTCCCCATATACTCAGATATTCGTATAAGCATAAGATATAAGAATAAGAAGTATTAGTTAGGGAACATTGACTGTATGCAAGTACAGTCAAGTTCCACAAATACATACGCAATGAATTATTAATTATTTAAATAGAGTTAGTTATGAAAGTAATCTTGGTTTCATTCGTATAGTAGCTACTAACCCCCACAGGTAATTACAGGTACTTAAGAGGGCGATTGGAGTGTTGAGGTAACCCTTCGTAATGGGGTTGCAAGGCTAGAATATAATATTTGGCAGCCATTGCATACCCCAAGAAGGGGACTTCAATCAACCCCCATTTGTCACAATGATGAAAGCGTATTCGATCCCCAACTTACATTTTTTTTATTTTATATTTAAATAATATTTAATAAAAAACCAAGCGAGTAGGCTCCCACTGTATACGTGTTTCGGTTGTATTTTAATGTGTTCGTAATTTTTATAGAAGTTTGTCGGAATAAATCAAATTTTAAACGTCGCGCAAATTCTTTATGTGTGTGTATTTTTGTATATGTATCGCTACATGTGTTTATCTGTAGTTTTGTTTCTTAAAAGCGCGAGTTTCCCATTATTTTGAAATTATAAATATTGATTTGATTTTAAATAAGGCTTGAGTATGAAATTTTAATAGATGCTGTATTTTAATGTATTTATTAAACTTTATTATCTTTTTCGCGCTCTTTTTTGGTGCGTTGTAAATAGTTTTGAATATTCAATAGTATGAAATTTATAAAATAACAAAATTGTATTTTTTTTAATCGAATTCAATTTTAATTCTTGCTCTAATAAGTTAATTCTATTTTTTTCTCCCCAATTTTTTTTTACTGTATTACAAATTATTACATTATAATGTTTGAGTAAGCAATAAAAAAATAAATAAATAAATAAGAATTATAAATTCATATAATCGTAGATGCAATTGCAATTTTTTTTCATTCATTTTATTTATTTTTTTTTTTTATTATAAAAATCGCGATAATATATCCACAAAAATATTTTTAATTTTCTAAAATAATATTCCAATAGTCGAATATATTTTTTCTAGTAAGCTCAAATATTGTACACTCTAGCGCACATACGCGCGGTCACGCAAAACGCATGGCCATTTTTCGGAGAAATTTAACTTTCAGCCTCTTTTTTAAGTGATTTTGACCTGGTCTGTGCGCGACCCAGACATGGTGTACAAGTGCAAAATTTCATACTCACACTCAGTGATTGTTAAACGGTTTGAAAATGTTCGCGCGCATAATGCATTTTGTTGTCATTTTTAACAATATTTGTAAACATAAGTACGGATATAAGTACTGATAAACACAAATAATTATAGCGGTTTTCATTTATTTTTGATTTAGTTTTCTTTTTATTCGCGGTTGTTAACAAACCCTGTAATTACCAAATTTTTCGATTTCAAAGACGAATGAGGCAAGATTACTTTTTATTTTTTACGTGCTATGAATAAAATAGTTAGGATAATTTAATTAAATTAAGGTCTACCATAAATTTAAAAAAAAAAGTCTGTTTCTTATTTTTGATTTTTTTTTTTTTTAATTATTAGTTCAGAACATTATGTAGACCAGGAAAGTTGTAAAAATTACTAAGTTTTTCTTTACTTATATAGATTAAATAGTTAGGATTTTCTAAATAAGTTAATGTTTACTAGAAAATAATTTGTTTTTCTTTTTTATGTTATAGTTGATAAATTACTTGAACTCTTATGAGAGTTTAGCTAAATAATTTGTTAACTTTTTTCAACTAGATTCATAGTATAAGAATTTTTACTTTTTATTTAATATAGAAAAATTTAATTTAAGTTGAAAATTATTTTATAATATTAATCAGTTTAAAAGTTTTTGATAGTTATCTGAATAAGTCAAGTTTTTGTCACTTTTGTTAGTCAAGTGTAAGATTAGCAATTTAACACGTTTTAACAAATTGCTATTATCGTTGGTTTTATTTTTAAGTAATTTTACGGGGGAGAATTAGCATAAAGACTAGCGTGCCTATGTGTAAAAGTGTAAGAATTTTGAGAAACTCACGGGGTGATATGTTTGGCGCGTACGAAACGCGTGCAGAGAGTCGACGTTTTTTGAGCCAGGCAGACAGTGCCGAATCGAATTTGTGTTATTCCTAACTGAGGAGAACTTTTTCAAATTATTGAAACATAGGCATGCTATTCATATCTGACCAGCTGGATTGTTGTATAATAAATAGGTATAGAGTAATTGGTTGGTAGTATTAGTATAGTTTTTTTTTCTTACTTCATATTTTATCGACGTGTATTGTCGTGTTTTTTTAAGATGATGCAATAATGAATTAGTTTTAATAATTTTGATAATGTTTTTCTTTTCTTTTTTAATATTTTCTTTCTTTTTATTATTACGCGTACTAATGTTGGCCTCAGTTCTGCCGGGTCACCATTGTCTGGTGCTCTATTCGCGGCTTTATCCGACCGATCCTATTACTAATAGTAGGATTGGGATATGATTTCTTTGCATAACGATCACAACGGCTATCGCGACCAGTCTAGTTATACATCGTATGCGGCACGGTAACGAAAGGACTAGCCAACCTTCGTTAATTAGAGCAGATTGCAGGCACAAAGTGTCTTTTAGAAGTCATATCTCTGCGGGCGCAGGGACACTGGTAAGGGTTTCACTCGGTCTTGCCAAGTACGGACCTGTACCCGACGGTTGGATAAACGCTCTAGTTGTGTGCGTCATACAGCTAGAACGGCCAGTGACACTCTTTCGCAGTTTTTTTTATCAAGTAGCTCTTTTTCGTCGCATTTGTCTAATTCTTATTAATTTTAATGTTTTATTATTCTATTATAAATTAGTTTTATATCATACGCGTAACTTCGTCACTTTTACTGTTTTTATCCTATTTATCATTATTGCATTATCCGTTTTGTTCGCCATTTTAATACATTCGAATAATGTTTTGTTTTTATATTTGTATATATCGTTGTGTCGTTTTTTCTTTTAGCCGTAGGTCGCGAAAGGTTTGGTTTGGTTTACGGATAGAGTTTATGGCCTATGTTACAAGGCGTTGAAGGTAATAAGAGTATAGAGGGCAAATTTAAAAAAAAGTTAATTATGTTATGGCACCCGATTGTATATGTATCAAGTATAATAGATTTATGTTAAGTATGAGAATGATTAGATATAAACTATTATTTT
This sequence comes from Ctenocephalides felis, assembly GCF_003426905.1. Lineage (NCBI taxonomy): Eukaryota > Metazoa > Arthropoda > Insecta > Siphonaptera > Pulicidae > Ctenocephalides > Ctenocephalides felis. The sequence goes on from NW_020538040.1 coordinate 163,342,844, forward strand.
CGTCGTGTTTTTTTTTGTTTATTGATAATGTCACCGTAAATCAAACCAAACGAACGTTTGTAGTGTATTACCGCGTTTATACCGTCGGCGTGTTGTTTAATTTTCGTGACGCCCTTTTATATGGACAAAATACGATTTTATTTTTATTGAAAATACTTTAATTCTGTCTCGTCAATAGTTATTGGCTCGTGTTTTTGACCGCCCAATCCTGATTAAGGGGTCCGATATGGCAAACAAAATTAAAGAAAGAAATTAATAAAGGAAGCAAGCATGTATGGGTATTAGAGATAGGGCGAAAGAATAGGTATATTTGTATGAACAAATATATAAATTGAAGAATCGTGTCGTAGCCTTTACCACCTTTTTCTTAATTATTTATTTTCAATATTACTTTTTCTCTTTATTTTGTATAGTAATATACCGTAGGCAGCTCGGCCGTTGGTTGACGTAGCGTTAGTCCGAGCGGCCGGGACAAGCAGTAACGCTTGGGCATGAAACGTCCGGGCTCGTTTCATAAGAAATTAGATTGATACGACATGATTCATTTTTGTAGAGTAAAAGATTTTTTCGGCGTAGAAGTATATGATTGAGGAAAAAATCATTTACTATTTTTAAAATAATAATAATATAAGGTTTAGTCTTAAGATTCCCCTCCCCCTCCCTTAGATAGGTTGTAGAATTAAGTTTTAGAATATGTTAGGATATTTAGTCGTCATGGTGCAAGGAAGTTATAGTGGGATTTTTGTTTGTGGAGAGTAGGTTGTTGCAACGTAAATTATATAAATATAAGTCTGCAGGCTTATATCGGGACGCCATATCGGATGTACGTTTTTGTTTTATGCGTATATGAGAATTTTAATGTTTAAAGCTGGGCCCAGTTGTCCACGAGAACGGACCATTGAGATGTCCAAATCGATGGACGCGTACGGTTTCAATCGGGGAAACCGCCCTTAATCAAACCCGCAGCCGTCGAATTATTATGAGTATTATATTGAGTTATTTTGGGAATATTTTAAGAAGGTACCTTCAGTGAAACTGGAATGGCGCCATAGGTCGCACGTCGCCATTTCCCCGCGAAGGGGGCAACCTTTGAGGGCCCTTGTGCCGAGCTGGGGAACTCTGGGTGTGTCCCGCTTATACAGGTGATTGTAAGTGCCATTGTTTTTGGGTGGGCTTAAGCGGTCGGTCTAGTGTTATTATGGTTGGGGCGCTGCGGGGGGAGCAAGAAGGATAACTAGATCTTAGCCCCCATCTGTGGTCTTGTGTTTGGGGGGCAATCACACCAGTAGAGGCTGAATTACTGTAAATGTCGCGCTCGTTAGTCATCTAGTGATTTAAGTAATCGAGTTTAGTTTAAAGCAAATGTAAATTATTTTTTTTCTTATTGTTTATCGTCACATTAGTTACTTGTTTATGTTTTTTCACGCGTTACTTTATATTGTCCATATCATCGGGCTCATCGATTCTGGCGAACTAATTTTAATTTCGGGTTACGTTTTTTTCATAATAACTAATACTACAACCAAGAAAATAGGTAACAGCACACACACATAGGTTAGGTTTGTTTTCAAGATAGCGTGCTCCGAAAAAAAAAAACTGTACAAGAAAACGTTCTCTTTTTGTTAACATCTTAATTTTTCAACGTTAATTCCTTTTTTTTTGTATTGTAACATTATGCATAAATGCTAGTTTTTCTTTCGTGTTAAATTTTAATAACGTCGCGGTTTGAAGTTCATATAAGTACAGTTTTTTCTTTCTCAAACACGAGCTATTGGAAAACAAAATTAATTAAGTTTAGTTGACAGTCAAATTGACCCACATATATATTTAGTTTGATATTTGTTTTAAAGATTATGGTTGTCGATATATATTTTGTTTTATAGATTACTTATTATGTTTTTAATCGATTTTTTTTGTTTGTTGTCTAACAATCTTATTTATTAATAAATGGGAGAATAGCTAGTTAAGAACCCAAAACGACATAAATCTGACCGAAAGCACAATTACTGAAGGCACACAACTACAGTCTACGTTCGATTTCATATTAAGTAAACCAGGCTCTGGACGTGCGGCCAACAATTATGGATACCGCTACGGGGACCTCAAACATCGTTGGAAAGTAGCAACAATTTTTAGAGCCGAGGGCGGCTCTGGTGTGACAGGGGGGCGTGTGACGATAATCATAATTATCGTCGTATTGATAATTATTGTCGCCTGATGGTCGTCAACCCCAGGGTACACCCCTACCACTACCCCTAAGAAGTATTAGTTAGGGAACATTGACTGTATGCAAGTACAGTCAAGTTCCACAAATACATACGCAATGAATTATTAATTATTTAAATAGAGTTAGTTATGAAAGTAATCTTGGTTTCATTCGTATAGTAGCTACTAACCCCCACAGGTAATTACAGGTACTTAAGAGGGCGATTGGAGTGTTGAGGTAACCCTTCGTAATGGGGTTGCAAGGCTAGAATATAATATTTGGCAGCCATTGCATACCCCAAGAAGGGGACTTCAATCAACCCTTCTTGTCACAATATATACATACATATCAAGAGTAAACATCTAACTCTCGAAATAGTTAGTTCAATTATAATTTTTCGTGAATTTAAAATTTTGTACGAATTGATTTTTTACAAGTGTTTATTTAAACAAAAATGCTTCAAATAACGTAGAGTTCCTAAGGAAATAGACATCTTTATTGTTTCTTGAACCTACCACTTTTAAGCCGAAAAATTGTTACTAAAATTGAAAAAAACTACATAAATATTAACAATAATCTATCTTAAATGCCCTACATTCACCCACGTAGGAGACTCTTTGTCGCACGTAGAGTTCAATTGAAATTGATAGCATCAAGGAATTAAATTTGCCCCATTTCTGTATAAAACCAAACGCATACAAATACATTAAAACGATCCAAAAGCTCTCTCTATAATTGAAATAGTGAAATTATGTAAACTGTAAATGGAGAAAATTCATTTCATTGCTCGATATACATAAAGTACAAGACTCGCTAGATTCAAACTAAAATTTAATTCACAGTGGGAGAGCTAGGGGGTTAATGTAACAGGGGTAAGTAGTAACAGACTACTAGTTTTTCAATAGGATCGTAAACGAAATTAAAATATTTTTTTTGTCTCGATTGGACATGTAAACCGTCCTGCATGATATTGTCATAGCTACTGTCATGCAGGCTGACGCAGTGAACAGAATTGTGCAGATGCGTCATTTTTGCCAGGCTATATAGAATTTCGGTTAGCTTCATAATTATCGACTAATTTTAAATGTTATATTTTTTTTGTTTTAGATTTATCAATGTTTTATAACGTATTTCATATAATTTTAGTGATTGCTAAATTGTTTGAGTCATCTTTATTAATGTAAAAAAGATCACACCTCGGGTTAGTTGAAACATAACCTTGGGTCTAGTTGTAACATTACATGAATTAAATACAGATTTAAGTGAAGATTGGGTGGGATGTATAGTTTGCAAGATTTGTGCACGTGTAAATTGAGTTACATGAGACACTATGGGACCGATTCCGTCGCATAACAGAAAAATGTTATGGCAAGGCCATGTTATGAAAAACTTTACATACTGAATATTGACAAAAATCATGTGGTTGGTGCAGTCAGGCGTATTTCTCAAGTTGTCAGATAGAAAACCTTACCTACAAACCGCACAAATGTCAAAAAATGAACTTAGATAACAGGGTCTTTCTGATCTAGCTTCATAACATACGAGTGACGTTGCAGTTTATGTGTAAAACGCCTGAATGCACTGCAAATACATGACATTTTGACAGTATTTAGTATAATTCAGTAGTATAATGTATGGAAGTTGGAGCTTAACATGGCTCTGCCATAACATTTTTCTGTTATGCGGCAGAATCGGTTTCTATATCTTTATTTATATTAATTGTAGTTACTTAGTAACTTTGTTACTTAGTAACTGTAGTTACTTAGTTACTTTGATTTATCATTAAGAATTTATATTATAAGCGACAATATTATATTTATATTTATTTTAGTTTGCGTTGATGTATGAAAAGAATTGCTTAGAAACATGCCAATTTTCTTGAAAATAAGTAAAGAATAAATTATCAGGGTTTTATTGTCGTTTTTTATCCGTTTAAATATTCCCAAATACGGGGTAAGTTGTAACACCTCATATTTTCTAACAAATGATTTATTGTAAAATAATGAACGACAGTTGTGGAAATATTTTTACTTGATTCGGTAGAGTAATAGTTACAGCAACTATCCATCTTTATTTCGTTGAAATATAATCAGTGTTACGGGGTAAGTTGTAACACCGCACTTTTTCTAGAAAATGATTGTGAAATAATGAACAACGGTTGTAGCAATATTTTTACTTGATTTGCTAGAGTAATAGTTACAACAACTATCCAATTGTATTTTGTCAAAATATAATCAGTGATGCTCAAGATATATTAATTTAAAAAAAAAACTGTTACAACCGGCCCCTAGCTCCCCTACATTAATATTTAGCGTTAATTTATAAAGGATTTATTCACTTTTATATTGTACTTGATAATTTTTATTTAAAGTAATTGAAGATTCGTATTTCTATTTGTAATAAATATTAAATTTATTCTCAAAATGGTGTTTCATATTTGACATCCTATTGTTCCTGTGTTGAGGTTAGTTCAATTTCATAAATAAGATTACGACTTACCCCCAGACTTGAAAGTGAAGGAAACCTTTTCTTAAACATTTTGAACTTCAGTCCGTGAAAAGTCACAAATAAAGAGCACTCTATCGGCAACAGTAAAGCACCAAAAGTATATTTAAACAACTTATATTTCGACGCACGGATTTCGTATCGTTTCGGTTTTTTTAATAAAAAAAACAAACAATAATACACGTAAATAAAAATTTGACAAAATTTAATTGAAACTAATAAAAACACTCAACAATACATAAATCTCGCTTTGAGCTTTTTATTTATTATTCAATACTTAATCAACTTGAAGCGATCAGCGCACGATTCGAATCGAAAATATGAAATTTCGATCAATCAATACTAATGTCAATAGCGCGATTTTTCTGTTTTTGTGCGCTGACGCTGTTTTCCAAACGGGCGAGACTTTGTAACTGGGCAATGATGTGATGGGACAAAATACAATTTGAGATCATAGCCGATGGTCTTTAGGTGGTCGCCCAAAATAGCGCCTATGTTATGCCGCTATTTTCGAATTAGCGGACACTGAAAACGAGGAAGCACCAGCGGACGATACACTACATTCGCGCGACTGATTCGCATAGATAACAATCCTTTACGAACATTTAACTTGTTCCTAGTAAAAGAAATTTTGTTGTCTGTTTTTATAAATTTTGTTAACACATATTTTAATAGGATTGAGTAGGAGGGCCATGGTCTTGTAGTAACAGTTTTTTTAAGTAAAACTTCTTTAGGCGCGACTAGGGTGTAAATCCGTACAAATGCAACGGAAGTGCGTTACGGCAGAGTCGAGTGCCGATGATTCGTCATTCGCTCTCGATGATATCATTTCTATACGGATCGATTGTGATTAGTCGTCGTTATGTGAATAGAGATCTAACGATGTATGCGTACTGGCGTCAACGTTGTATGCGTATCGATATCAACAAGGAAGTCGGCATAGATAAATAAATTTTAAATTTTAAAGTTACATGTAGTACAAATCTTGATTTAATGAAAAGTGCCTGAATCAGAAGAATATTTTACCCTGTTTCTTGAAAATAATAAAACAAATTAAACATTTGTTTATTGATAAAAAATTATTTCTATATTATTCGTAGTTTCTATAAATCTTTGAAGTTATTAAAATGGAAAATATTATTTAGGCAAGACAGATTATACAGCTGTTCAAAGAATGAATGAATTATGTCGCGAAAGGGTAAAAAAATACAAGCAGTCGATGAATGTATGTCAATTTTAATTACATGAAGTTCTTCAAACACAATTATTACATGGATCAGTCAAGTTGCGAAAACAATAGTTGTTTAGGCGTTGTTTAACATCATCCACTGCGTGAACGAATATTATAAAAGCTATTAATCAGCAATTACTTCATTTCTCTAACGAAGGTTCATTTCTAAATGCTAATTACAATGACAAACCGATCGTGTCATATTTGAAGTATGACTTTAATTACATTGTTTTTAAATATTGTACATATTTTTAATGCTATTGTAATCAATCATTCAAATCGGTTGATCCGTGTTTTTGAAATTGTCGATGAAGAATTGTATTCATTCATTTTTTAAGGTATGCCAAAATATTAAAAAAAACCTTTGAAACTTCAAAGTATATAAAAATTTTTTTTTTCGATCTTTTGCGATTACTATAACTTACCCTACGGAAAATTAAAAATAATAAGTTTTTATGGACATTGTGTGTACTCTTTCCATATACCCAAAAAGCCAATAAAGTTATACAAAACATCTACCTTTTAGCTTTGTCAACACGTACCAAATATTTTTTTTAACTTTGGAATCATCAAAATTGTTCGATATGGTCTTACAAAAATGTGATATTTCTTATGCACGGTAATTAATATAACTACAATTGTCTTGAGCCTTGAAACATAAAATATATTAAATAAATAATTAAGAATTTTTATTTTATTAAAATAATTATCCTACAAAATGGTAGAAAAATAATTTTCATCATTTCTATTTCTATCTATGCAATCTAAACTATCCTTGATAAACATTGATCAGAATATATTTCGAAGAATTTAATTACAGTGACATAATTACTAAATATAGGATAGCTGTATTCCATCCGTAAATATTATGATCTAATTAAATATTGATATGAATTCTACTCATTAACCTAGAAAAATCGATGATAATAATAAAAATTACAGTGTGTGTTCGGATACAAATTTTAATCGACGATTCAGTGAACACGGATTAACCGATTTGAAGAATTCAAAAAGCATAAGATTCGAATTGACGGGGTGATTAGTTTTTGGCAGAAGCAGGTTTAATTTCCACGTGTCTTAAGGCACTATACCATGCACTACTAAGTTATAAATATTTTACAAAATTTAAGCATAAGGAGTGAATAACTTTATATATATATATATGTTCTTGGACAAACAATCATAATCTGAATGACAGCAAACAGAATTCAGGTATTCCATGAGCTGATGCTACGATTATTTTTACTGAAAAAAGTACCCAATGTTTCTCCTAATTTAGTTCGGATATAAAAAGGCAACCGAATTTTGGCCTCTTCTATTAGTTATTGTATTTTATTTTTTTGCAGTAATACCTGCAATAACTAGAAACATATTTTTGATCTATGATATGTGATTAAAACTGGTCCTTGATATAAGATATTTGAACTCAGAACCTTACGGTTGCAAGGCCGAGGCCTCAAGTTTTTCCCAAGGAGTGAACAACAACATTTATTTGATTCATTGCGGACAATATTATTCCCGCTGTTGTGCGTTGCAAAAATGCGTTGCAGTGTCAATTCATTCGATTGATATTCGATTATGTAATCGCTGAGATAGATATTGTGTTGTGAGGTCACACCGTTTGTTACTTATTGCTCTAATCAACTCAGGAATGCAGTTATGTAGAGGTCGCGTAGAACGGATTCGCTTCTTTTGACCCTTGCAGATATAGACTCCCACACACCGTTTTAGACCAACGGCCAGGGGATATAATAGAGACTTTTTAAAATAGAGATTATAACTAGTGGTGCATGGCATCGTGTTTTAAGGCAAATTGCTGGAACTTCCCGTACCAAAAATTAAAATTAAAAAAAATTTTTTTTTTGAAAACTTTGTGAAAAATGAGATTTTTGAAATTTTGAAATTTTGAAAAAATTGATTTATTTGAGCTATTTTTTTATATTTCGAATATTTTTTATACTTTAAATTTTTCTGAAAATATCAAAGCGCCGCATCGCAGCCTAACGGGTTAACATTGGTACGGAACCCATAGAAATGTAAACAAAATGTATACTTAATATTAAAATCTCTATAAAATATTTGATAATTCAATGTGCATATGTCTAATGATCATTTTTGACCGCCAAATGATTTTTTTTTACTTTTGTTACTCGATCTCTGAAGCTGCTAGACTTGCCTTTGCAAAAATTGTAACGGTACTTCATTTTCTCAATAAAAATAAAATGTTTTTTGAATTATTGAAATCGGACGCTCCGTTCTCTCAAAAACTGAATTACAATTTTCGACTTTTTTTGCTCTGTATTTTCGAAACGGCTAGACCTGCCTTTGCCAAAAACTAATCCGCATGTTCCCTTATCAATACGAATCGAATGTATTTTCAATTATTCAAATCGGTTGATTCCGAAATTCCGTGTTCCCGAAATCGTCGTCGGAAAATTGTATCCGCACACATACATCCATTTTTTCTAAAGTATGTCAAAATATCCAAAAACATCTGAAAAGTAAAGATATATAAAAACTTTTATTTTTGATTTTTTGCGATTATTATAATTTACACTACGGGAAGTTAACTAGTAGTGCATGGTATTGTGCCGTAATTTGAATTTTTTAAAAGCTATACATTTTTTGAATATCACAAAAAATCAGATTTTTTTAAAATATTGATTCTATTTTAACATTTTGGTATTTCTTGAAAATTTTCAAACCAGAAATTTAATCATTGCTTCATTCCGTCAATGAAGTGTTTCTTGAATTATTCAAATTTCGGACGCTTCATTTTCTCAAATTGTAAGTACAATGTACTATCAAAAATCATATTATTTTTTGGTTTTAATTTTTTATTCGAGTTTTTTAATTAATAAACAATCAAGCACTTTACCATTTTATAAGTCTGATTGATTGCGCCAATTTTTTATGGAACTTGCCAATATACTTTGGTACACTTCTTGATATGATATCTCAAAATCAACATTTAAACATTAATTCATGTTTTAACAAAAAGTATTCAATCTTGAAAGCTTGGGATGTAAATATTTTTGACTGTGATTGTAAAAATATTATTCATGGTTACGGTTCCGAAGTCTAAATGAACAAATGTAATAAAAATAGCCACAATAACCGAAACATGGTTATAATATTACCACAATAATTTGAAAAATGGTTAAAGCTCTAGGTTGCACTTAAAAGCTCGTCAATTTCAAACAACGGGAGATTTTTTTCTCTATTTTTTTTTTCAGTACTGTGGGGACAATACTATCACTCCGTATAGGTTTCATGTTGACCCTGTATATGCGAATATATTTTTTGAAAGTATTACTTTTGTATTAGTTTTATTAGTTAGAAATAAAAAATCCTTTTGCCGCGACATCTCGTCAAGTCTCCCATTACAACTCCATTGAATTCTCACACCGCATAGATTCTGTATAAGCAGTACTTTATAATTTATTTTAATATAAATAAATCAAATGTATGTGGATAAATCAAAATTTTAAGAAAATGTTTTATTTAACTTTCTATCTATTTAAACGTTTTATTTGAACATTGGAGCATTTTTCTACAATGAAATGAGTTCGACATCTATCGTCGAATTTAATATTTTGATTATATCTTGGTTAAGTGGAAACTGAACTATGCGGAAGATGGCAACATTCGTATCATTTCGTTACGAAAATTAAAATAATATAACATTTTTGTTTTAATCCGATAAGAAATTTAATTAACAGGTGTAAGTAGTAGCAGGCGTTTTTCATAAGATCTTGAACGATACTAAATATATTTTTTTATCTCGGCTGAACATGTGAACTAGGGGGTTCGTCGGCTACCATAAAAATATTTACATTCCTATATGTGAAAATGATGCCTGAATAACAAGTAATTATTTTCAAAGTTATTTAACCCGGATCAGCTATTATTTCTTTGTTCTGCTAATTAAAATTAAAATAAATTTATTCAATACACATAAAATTAAACCATAAATAAATTTAGTTTAAAACAGCTTTATAAAATTAAACAATAAATAAATTTAGTTTAAAACAACTTTAAATCACAAATTTTATTACAGAAAATATGTATTGCTTATATAAAATTCGAAAACCGGTTTTTTGGGGTAATTACTGTTCGAAAACCAGTTTTCTGAAATGTCGGTTTTGTATAAACCCTAATGTGAACCCGGAGGCCGATGCAGTAAACAGAACTGTGCAGGTCCGTCATTTTTGACTTGTAATATAAAAATGTAGTATCCTAAAATTTCGGTTTGCGTTAATATTATCGACGTATTTTAAATTTTATATGTACTATATTGTTTCAAATTTATAAATGTTTGATAATGTGTAACATTTCTTGTGATTGCTGAATTATTTAAATAGTTATCTTGATTAATGTGAAAATATCACACCTGTGTTTACGCGTGAAACGCCTGATCGCACAGCAAATACATAGCTTTTAAACAGTTCTTACTGCCGTACTACTCATATGAAGATAGACCCATAACTAGCGTTACCATACCATTTCTAGTTTATTGGAGAATTGCCCCCTGAAATTGAAAACAATATAAAAATGTATAATAATGGGTAGTCCTGCCCCAAGGCAAGTCTATGAGCTGAGTTAAACTCCAACTCGATTCAGGGAAGAAATAGTGTGAGTATTTTTCTCATTTCCATTTTACCGCATTGCCCAAGATGGGCTTATTTTCAATTGGAATCAAAATATGTATATACATGCATATGTGTAATAATGAAATCATATGAAATAATCGTCACAATTAAATTATAGAGATTTTTAATCATTTATTGTATTGAGTTTTTTTAACATGGAAAAGTACAAATATTGCAATACACCACTAGTATGGAATCCACAACGTCTGTTGATTGTGTTAATCATTAGGAGTACTTGATTACCCACAATTAACTATAAATGTTTATAATAAAGGAATTTATTTGAATATTTGTTCTAATAATCAAAAGACAGCGAAATATTTTAACGTACGTTTAATATAAATTAATATATGAATGACCACCTTATCAGATGCCCAAATATCAAGAGAGAAATAGTACGGAGTACTTGTTGGGGATAAAGGAGGCGAATATTATCGCACACTGGCCGATATTCAGATACACATCGCTCTTGCCAATTTCTTCATTTTCAAATAAATTATTAAATAACACAAATTCAAAAAAGACATTGCACAGCAGAAAGTAATCTTCTGTTCAATGGTAATTTTGTACCGTGTTGCTTATTAGATTAAAAATTAATTTCAACGCATTCTCAGAACCTATTCCGATGGGTATTTGACCTATCGCCAGTGCACCGTACAATTTGCAGTATTTGACATTTCTATAATAATAAATTAAATCTAATTGAATATCAATATTTAAGTAGAGCGACATACTACAATATAGAAAGAACATTATGCAACCCTATTCATGTAAACAATATACGTCGTCAAGTAAGAAATTCTTGGTTTTCATTATTTTTCTTATAAAATAAGATTCATAAATTACGTACACAAGTAATCTATGTCATTATATAAACCAATGCCCTATGCCCTATGTCAGAGATCTCTACGATCATCTTCTCGGCAATTTGAAGACCTTTTACCATCACATTTGTTTCGTCATTTTTCACTTAATTAGCAAATATCTATAAATTTCAATTAGAGTTAACAAGCCAGTCATATACCATATAACGTTTTACGTTTCTTTTAAAAATTATTAACAAATGCACACAACTACGTTTGCACATCGTGCAACAAATGGGTATTTTAACATCAAAGTCAGTACGATTTCTGCGTCGGAAAACTATGTTTCTGTCTTATGCAACGTCATGTATGAATTATTATAATGGAAAATTATTGATTATAATTTAGTAACAATAATGAAGTGATTGTATTCTTTTATATATCAAATTAAAGTTTTGGTCCATTAGAGCTGGAGCAGAATGAATTTATACTATTGATGAACGAAGCATAAGATAACATTATGTAGCAGCCCGATTTTGTCAAACCAACCTTTGATTCAATAATTTCAAGCAATTTTTTGCAGTTGTTTTGCAAAATCGGTTATTGTAATTTACACCTGAAGATACATTTATAATAAATGTTACAGTTTCACTATACAGATGATTTATTGCCAGTCTTATTTTGATATTTATTTAGGATCCAACTAATTTGTAAAGAAATAAACAAACGCTTGATAAATTTCATAGCACAAAATTGAAAAGTATTTTGTGGTTGCTATTTATCTAATAACTTACAAATTCTTCTGAAAAAAAAATTAAATGTACCACTTATTATCAGAGTTGTTTTCTATTATTATTTCAAGCATTCCTTTATTTTTTTCCAGATAATTGGCTATTGGCCCATTAATAATTATGCCAACAATTAATTATTCCTTGAAATGAAACCAACTAAAATCTACATTTTCATTATATCAGTTTTTCACACGTGAATAGAAAGAAATTTTTATGTAACCGACAGCTAGTCAACTGCTCATTCTAAATCTTGATTATTTTTCTTAAGCTAAATACAGATTTCATATTCAACACAAATATGTAGCAAACAACTATTTTATAGATGATTTGATAGACGTCAGAATTATTATATATATATTGAATATTTTTTATAACAGTCACTAACTCATTATTATGAATTACATTTAATAGATACGATTTAGATGCATTAATTGAAATTCTTCAATACTGAATGCACATTTGAAACATGGTGATTGATTACCTTTATTTGTGATAGTTTATTATTACTTCGATAATTACATTATATGTATTTACGTATAATACTTATTAAATATTACATTTTTTCTATAAGATGTAGAATTTTATACTCTTTCCGCGAGCATTGCTTTTTCACAGTAACATTGATGAAGTCCATTTTTTTCAACATTCAACATTTATTAATTGTGCGTATATAATCATCCTAACATAAATAAATGCCATTGAGATTTCTGAACTGTAATTATATCGTAGTTTCCAATTTGGATAAAATTTTGTTATGTTTTCGTATTTGCTGCTGATATTAATATGATATTATGAAAGCTCACGGCGCAGTTATTTATATTAAGAAGTTTTACAATCTATAGAATTTTTGGCGCAAGAATTTTACAATTATTAAAATGTAATCATAGATAACAGCACATTTATTATAGATAGTAGTGGACTAGCTGTCGTCAAATTGCATTAAGCACATTTCTTTATTTGAATATTAATTCAAATCTTAATTTATCATACATATTCCGTGCATTCAACAAACCGCTAAATTAAACGGAAATGTGATCTTACTCTTATTGTTATTTTTATTCATTATTTTATTTGAGTCTTGTTATAAAAAGCAAGCTTTCAAAGAGCACCGTTAGTTTTTGGTTCACTTGACAAGGGCCCAATGAAATTTTGAATTGTTATATTAAAGGTACAGTTTTGTAAAAAAATCTTATCATTTACATTTTCTAATATTTTCTGAATTTCGCTTTTTACCGATTCTCTAGTATAATTAGTTTAGTATAAAAACGAGCATTCAGGTAAATTTCTGTATCAGTCTGTAAAGAACATCGATATACGTACATTATCTCTTATCTTAAGCGTGTTATTAAAAATTCGTATTCGCGTTTTGAAAAAACCGTTTAGCAGATCTTTTGACAGTAAAAATTGCCTAATTGCGATCCATTTTGTACAAAATCTATTTAACAAATGTCATGGCATTATTTTGAGGTTCAGAGTTATTTTGCAAAGAGCGTATTTAATCTATGGTTATTCGCTGAAAAACAGTGTCTGGTTTATAAAAATTATTTATAACAGTCGCGAAGAGAACTTTACCTGACTCGTCGGGCATTTGATTGCATATCTATTTTATTATATTATTGATATTTTTTGCTAAAATTCATACATCTATGTAACATTCTCAATTCCGATTCCTTCATTTACTTAATGTATATTTATATGACACAATTAACTCGTTTGTAGTTTGATACATACGATGACCGATAACTCTTTTTTAGAGGTGAATCTTTTATATATTTTATGACGAATTTATCGTATCATATAAAAGCACCATTATTTGCAAAGTAACGCAACCGTTTTAAAACCAGACACAATTTGTGATAATAAAATCGTAACATTATCAACGTCAACGTTTTGAAATATACAATATACGGACATCAAAAAGCGCACTCATTAAAACGTATTCCGAAAAAAATATGTTAAACCTGACTTTTCTTTATTTACAAACTACAAATAATCATTTCGTATTCATTTGTGTGAAAATTGCGCTGCGCTTTTATGGTGGACACACGTAGAAAATACGTTTCGCACTAATTACGTAGTAAACACGTACCAATTACGTAGTAAATACGTAACAATTACGTAGTAAATACGTAACAATTACGTAGTAAATGCGTAGTATTTACGTTTTTGGGATATTTTCGGGCGCAAATCATTATATACTGAACACCATTTTAGAATGAGATCAATTTTGTAGAAATTTTATATTTTATTACACGGAGCCAAAAGTCAGGCTTTTCTGTGCGCATTCCCGGATATGTGGACGCATCTTTGGGCGCTACTTTTCTTAAATGACATAATCAAATCTAGACGTGTGCGATCGACATTGTGCGTGCCTTACTATATAACTTACTTGTTCTAGTTTATTTGAGTATTTTCTCAAATTTAAACTCAATTTTTGAAAAGATGTGCGCGTAGCAATTAGTCAATTGTACTTTACAAGATAGCGCCCAAATCTCCAAATTTTCTGAACGCGCGCCATTGCAAATTATTTTTTTTATATATTATGCAACATTTGCAGATCAAATAGAATTCAACAAAACAAACTCATGCGAAGGGCGAAGGATTCATAAAATGAATTGATTACTAGATACTTGATTTTTCACGCGTAGTCTTGTTCGACAATACTACCAAAATATTGAACTACAGGGGAAACCGCGCGCTCATTTCGACACCAAATCAATATGCGACCGAATCTATTTTTTATGCGATATTCCTAATAAACTTAAAGATATTGACTGTTTCTTACTTGAGAGTAAATTAATTTAAGGTATGTTTAGCATGAACTTCAGAATTCGTCCTTTTTGAAACAAATTTCATATGTCATTCAACAAAATATTTCTTACTTAAATATTTTTATTAGCACACGGTGTCCCATTAACTTTAACACAAGCAAAACGAGTGCTGCATTCGAGTGCAAAATGAGAAACTCCGTTTGAACTTTGATTAACATGCGTGGTTTCATAACAATAAGGAAAAGTTCTAAGGATTGTTTTCTTTCCTGTTTTCTTCATCTTAAAATAGAATATTACATTAAAAAGTACCGCAGATGACTATAATAAACATGCTTGCTTTTCAACATTCACTCTCCATGTGTGAAATGCCCATATAAATATACAGAGCCGCATTCGTTCACCTTTTGCAGTCGCGGGCCTCTCATAGCGAGGTCCGCGTAATTTTCTATATGCATACACGTTTATATACACATATGTAAAACAAATCCTATATATCATCGTTTATGTAGATACCGACATTATAACATAGATTTTAAACATAATTCTAGAATAATTAATGGAATGTGATTTTTATTTCACAACATTTGAATGCATTCCGCTAGATTAATAACATTTTGAACTATATTTATAAACTGTATAGATAGTTTGGATTAAAAATTTACCCTAGGCATTCAGCTAAAATCAATCATTTGCCGGTGAAAGTCTGCATTTTTAATTTCAGAGCCGCATGAAATCTAAGAAAAATGCATTCGCATAAGAAAATGCACTTCGCCAAAATTTCATGGACCGCATCGCACGGGTAATCAACCGTTGTAATAATCAGAAGCCAACCAATACATGATACATACATAAATAGATACATTTAGTAAAGAGAGTTTTTTGATATATTTTTAGATAAACAACTGAAGAAAATTTGCGTAGACTAAAGCTTGAATGAACTCTCTATGCGTAATACACAGTCAGATAAATATCATTATAATATAGTGCGCGTCACTGGTAAACCTTTTACGGTATACCTGTGTTGCTTACTTAATTAATTGTAAATCCAAAATATAAGCAGTATAATATAGCGATTAGTAATATTAATATCTATAATTATTTATTAGCTAAGAATAACTATTGCATGGCCACTGCTTTTGTCATCGTCTTTTATTTCTTTCATCAAATACTCAATACGCAATTAATATAATCAGTTACTAAAACATTTTTGTATTATATAATATATTTATATTTTTTTACAAACCGTATTTAGTCTGATACCTTTTAGGCCATCGGAAGTGTATACTGTTCAGAGTGAAACTTGATCGAATCTTCTGTACACATACTTATTTATACATATATAGTCATTAGTTATAAACTATCTTAAATCGATTTGAATTGAAATACGTATGTCAACATTGCGATCACACTTGCAAAGATATGTTCAGATTATCTACAAATATTGTCATTTCACACTCGACTTAACATCGGAAATGTGTATTCCTCTTCAGAAACACATGTACCTTAATTCCGGCTTCGTGTGAAAAGGCACTTACAAATAGTGCTGCAAGGTCTGATTTATCATTTTATCTCAACAACTCTTAATTCATTAATAACTTCTATTACCACGCCTGTGGATCAAGCAAAGCATATGTTTCCAAGTTTACTTCTCTAATTTATTAACAATTATCATAACACATCTAATCACAGATTAATCCCAAATGGAGAAAATCACTTTACAAATGTGATCACAACAAATGTTTTATTTAGTTTTTTCATTATCGCCTTGCAATTGAGCAACGGTTTTCAGGTACTACTAGGTTGTTCGGCTTTTTGCAATATCAAATATTTCGAGAGACTTATCACAGAGCACGGAACGAATCCACGGCTTATAATACTGCTATTTTAATTGCTGATATTTTTTTTAAACGTTTTAATTTTATTCATTTTCGCAAACAGCAATTATCTATTTTTCAAATAATAAGTGCGTTTGATTTGAATGATAGTGTATAAAACAAATGTCATTAACAGAATAGTAGTTATAATTTTTTTTATCTGATTTACGATTTTAATTCAAAATAATTTTGCATTGATTTTAATTAATTACTGTATTTGTAATTGTTCTATGATAAGTTAATTAACATATTTACAGCGATTTTTTATATTTATGATGCGTATACTAGTTCTATTAAATCTATTTTTATAACTATACCTGTATATAGTGGGTGTATTTATACTTTTATTGAAATGTTCAATTTAAAATGTTGAATTACACATTTGTAATTTTTTTTATTTTTGAGCACTGACATTGTAGCCGATCAACCACTGTAAATATTTTAATTCTGCGGATATACAAACAGTATAATGCATATGTAAATTTAATAAAACTTTTAGTTGTATAATTTAGATTAGTTGTTTGTAATGATTCGCTTTAGTAGTATAAATATTATCAGGCTACACTTAGGAGCAAAAGATTTAAATTCAACACTGTTGTTATCCTATACATAAACCCGTTTCGTAAATCATCTTATATCTTATTTTTAAAAGCTTTTATTTATTGAAGTTACTTTTGTAATCAGTGTTACTTCGATATTTAATACGTTCAATTCTAACTGTTAACAATTCAGTTTTATTTATGTTGTTCAATTTTTGATATATGGTCGAATGCAATAACCTGATTAAATAATCTACTAATCAAATGACTATTAGCCAATTTACAGTTTATTTTGATAATATGGTTACGTGTTTTTTGTATGTATGTGCATGTGCGTAAGCAGTAGAAGAAAGTAACCATATATGAACTTTTTACCATTTTTGGTAAACACAACAAGCTGATCTAGCAATTCCACACCTTGTGGTGAGAGCTTTTATCTCTTTATAACCAGTATAATATACATATGTGGTTACTTTTCTTTAATGTTTGGTATACGAAGGCCTATAAGGCCTCAGGATTGTAGGGCAAAATAACAAAAACACAAAATAATGTCAAATTAAATTTTTTTAATGTATAATCACACATAAATGAAAACACAAAAACAACATAATACGTTATCGAAATTAATATAATCCAAAAACAAAGCGTACACGACAATAAAATTATGATGTTATTATGTGTAAAATAATCTAAAAAATCCAAATCATAAAACATTAAATGAAATAAACAAATCATAAGTGCCCTCAAGTGTAGTAGGTTTTAGCAAATATTTCTGATATCCAATTTTGATATTGCGATCAAATCCGAAACCTAAGCTACTAGGACGCCATCAATATCTGCGAAAAAATGATGTTGTATAAAATTATTTTGTTGAACTCATGAAGACGAATAATAAAAAAAGTTTTAATTATGCGTGGTGGGTTGCAGATCCCGCGCGGTATTCAACTAAAACTTCCACGGGCATTTGAGTTAATCGAGACAGCGTTATCGGCCAATTATATCATTTCAATATTGATATATCGCTTTCTAGGAATGATTTTTGTATTAATACAATTCTAGCATACGTATTGTGTCTATAGAAGTTTTAGTCTCTTTTCGGGTTGATTATATCACTGCAATATTAGGTTGCGCGAGTTGCAATGAGCCTGCAGTACGTTATCTTATTGAAATGGTTTCTATATCACAAGTATTTCATTTAAAGTTGGACTGAAACTTTGGAACGATTCTTTGGATTGTTTCTTTGAGATTATTTCTTTAGTACGTAATCGCTGTTTATGTAGCAATTCTATCCTACGTGCATTTTAATCAATTGCACAATACATGACTTAGTTAACACATAAATACATAAATATATCTTAAGTTGACATAATAATTAAGTTAAAACTAATATATATGTTTATATAAGATTAATTTAATTTAAAAAGTATAGGTATATATATTATGATTAAGTACTTTATAAGAATATGTCTAAGAAACTTACAAACGACGACGAATAATTGATGCCACATAAGAAAGAAAAAAAGTAAAACGCCAAACAAGAAACTTACAAAAACGCATTTAAGGATTGAATATGCAATATAGTGAACGCGGAAACGGTGCTTACACACCGTGCGTTTTATTTTTTGACTAGTACCTCTAAAGACCTTATCTTACAGCATCATATCAGAACGAGCAAAGTCCAGCCTATCGTTACTTCGCCCTCATTCAATTACTTACTTCTAAGTACAGTATTTTTTTAATTATTTCATAAACTACGAGACGCACACGTTCGGCTTAATAACCGAACGCCCCGTCACATCCGCCTAGCTAAACGAATTCAAGGGACGATTTCATTTAAAATTTATTATTTTTTATGTACAAAATGTTATTTTCGCTATGGAGGAGAGAGTGAGCATTTTCGGCTGCCTTATGCGGTTTTGCTCTTATTAGTTTTGAAGCTGACTTGAAGTACTCGATTTCCGAGTGTGTAGCCGTTCAATGATTGGATCGCCACAACCGCTTCATCGTAGTTCGTCATCGTGACGAAACCGAAGCCTTTGCACTTATTGGTTTGCAGGTCACGGATGACTTTGACGCTTTGAACGGCACCGAAGGGCCCGAACAGTTGCCACAGCACATTCTCCTCGGTCTCAGGCGCCAAGTTGTACACGAATATACACCAACCCGAACCGTTCATCGCATTACCCGGCAACATGGAGTTGGCCAATAGGTCTCCGGCCAGTGGCGAGTATCTACCATGGTTCAAATACCTTATTAGAAAACTTTTGTCATGATTGTTACTTATAAATATCATTGAATTTTATTGCTCAAAATTAATCAAGTTACCTAAATCTTCCTGTCGGATGGTGGATTGGCCCCGCGAATCGTCTTGTCGCCTGCGGCGTTAGGTACGCTGCGAGCGGTGGGATAGCTTTGTTGTTGTTGCTGGGATTATTAGCGAATTTAACAGTAATTGGTTCCGTCGATCCTTTGGGTATAGTAGCATTGAGTTCCTGAATAGCACGTTCGGCTTCCATGCGCTGATCAAATCGGATGAAACCGACACCTTTTGACAACCCTGCGATCACCGCATCATTAGTGGCAAACTCATTGTAGAAAAACATTCCTCAAATCCAAGACGGTACAATATATAACAAGACGAAATCGGCGCTTTGTTTTAATATAAAACAGATATCTAATTAATGCCCGTTCTGAATTTCAATTGTCCATCGTGGATCATCAGGAATGAATATTTTAAAACATATCGAGACCGTTAACAAAACATTCACTCTGCTTCAGGATTTGCACGCTACGCCACAAATACATTAATAACATTGCGTGAATGACGATGGTTTGTACAATAATATCATTCATGAATAAATAATGATAAACAGTGCAAGAAATAAATTTTATGCATATGAGATATTCACTGCTTTTAAAAGTCTGCATTTCTGCTTTAAACAGTAATATTTCATTTTTAAATTAATTGCCAAACGTAAAGTACTATACAAAGTGATTATCATAATATAATATTCTGAACGTACTAGATATATTACGACAAACCATCATCTTGATGCCATCGCATGTTTAAATATTGCCATAAAGTTTACACAGAACCAAAAGCAACATTTTGAATTCTATATGCACGAATAAACACATGTGCATTTAATAATTAGTTAATTATTGTATTCCTTTGTCAATTTATATTTATCTCAAATATTGCTAATGGTATTTTTCAGTTTTTGCAAATGAGTTGCGTTAGTGGTTGGTGCCGTGTCAGATAAAATTAACCAAAAGATTAGTTAATCGAGCTGCGCTGATCTATAAATCATATTTATCAAAATCAAAATTGTATTCACTGTATATTTTATAATTTCATTCATCGTGGTACCTTAAAGGTTTTTTTTGTAAAACAAAAAAGAATGAATCGAATGAAAGAAACGACACATGCCACGATGCAAAAACGCAAAACATTAAAAACTATATTAAACTTAACAAGCAAACTAAAATAATAAAAGACAACTAAAACTATTTTCAAAATAGAGAGAGAGCTTGATGCGGGAAGTGAAAGAATAATTACATATCAATAAGATTCTGATCAATTCTGCCTATCATTGGAAGGATAGTGCAGACAGTTTATAAATTTAGTTTTGATAATATTTAAAAAAAATGTAAAAATTTCAGAATTTATTTTTAACGCATAGCCTTATCTCTATTTAGGATTGGGATATTGGGATAATGTTAAACATCTAGCAGATGCACACAAGATTCATACATCGACAATCGGTACACACCTAACTTGTTGAATAGATTTTAAATTGAGCTTTTTGTAAGTATTATTTCTTACATTCGGAAGCCATTTCAATTGCCAACCACGCGCGCATTTTGTAGATGTATTTTGAAAATATAAAAATACATCTATATTTGCAAATTTTCTTCAATCAAAATCCAAATACTTATGAAGTTAAAAAAAACAAAGAAGGATGAATAATTAAATTAAATTAATAGAGATTTTTAGTGGTGGCTTCAATATTAAGCGTTATGTGACCGAGTGTCGAGTGAGGTCTCGGTGTAGTATAATAAACATATTCAAAAAATTAATAAATTTATGGCATATGGGCCATGGTATACGTACCAGGCACATTTTCTCCGGAACCAGTCACAAATTGACGTACTAGGAAAGAGAGAGAAAAGGCAAAATATAGGAACATTATTAGAAAACCAAAATAACAAAAATCAAAAACAACCAAGAAGAGAAAACTACACTGTGACCTTCAGTACGAGATGTCATACAAGTCACTTTATTAAATCACTAAAGGGCCTATGATGATTTTGTCGTTAACCATAATAAAAATAAAAATTATTTGGAACTTTCAAATTTTTTTTTTTTGAGAAATGTGTACTAATTAAAAGGTAATACTTAGCATTGCAACACTAATGACACACTAAATGTTTATCATCATGGACTTTTCAGTGCTTTATATATATATATATATATATATATATATATATATATATATATATATATATATTAAAAATCATAATGTTGTAAAATTTTGATCATGAGCAGATTCACAATTTTCAATCAAATTAGTAATGCTTTAACTTGAACTATACACATGCAGTGAGACCTAGATTGAGATTATTAATTATTCACGTGAGTCCAAAACATTTAGTAGAATGTAGTAAAATCTCATTTAGCTTCAAATTCGAATATATTTTGCGTCAAATTTTGAATAATATAAATTTTATAGCAGTAATGAAAACATTTGTTTTAATTTTGAAGTATCTTACTAATATTAATAAATATTCAATCAAATCAAAAATTAAAAAAATCCCTCATACGAGAAATGTGGGAGCAAAGTTGAAATAAATATAGATCCTATAATTAATAGTAACAAAATGAAAATTGTGAATGCTACTCAAAAATTTCTATTGTTGCATATAAGTGTGCCAAATAAATATACATGTAGGTATAATGTATATGTATGTATATATATATATATATATATATATATATATATATTAGGGTAGTTCTGAATATGGACATTTTCGAATTTTATTGCTCCAAGGGGCTTAAATGCTTCTAAATTAATAAAAAAAAAATCTCTAAAAGTTTTAGATTCGCATGGAAATAGCATGGAAACAAATTTGAGATTTAAAAAAAAAATTTTGTTTGCTAAAAAAAACATTTTTTAAATTTTTGAAAATTTTTCCATACTATTTCCATTCAAAACTTTGATTAATTTGCACACTATCTAAAAGACTATATTAAGATCTAAAACTTATAGAGCATTTTTTATCAATTTGGAAGCATTTGAGCCCCTGGGAGCAAGAAAATTCAAAAATGTCTATATTAAGGACCACCCCCATATATATAAACAAAATGATATATTACAAAATAATTTTCTGCAACAATCTCATATATTGAAGTCTAATCAAACAAAAATAATAAACATAAGCTACCACGATAAACAATATAAATATGAATTTATAATAAATGTTTATTATATTAATTATTATCATTATTAATTTGCTCAATTAATATTAGAAAGCAGTAGAAAGAAATTTAATATACATGTGTATATAGACTAAAATCTGACTGCGGCATCTCCACTCGCCGCTTCACTCATTTCCGTACTTTGGAAATAGAAAGCATTATTAAAACAAGCTCTACAATTCTATTTGGAATTGATTTGGACACGAATGTATATATATTCATAAATAAAATTTATAGCTTCTTGTATTATATTCACAAACTATTTTGAAGCACTCACAGAGCCGCTCATCAATGCCTTCTATTCAAAATGCTCATTATTACATTTTTAAAAGTTTCCTTATGAAGATCATTTAACCAATTATTCTGCTTGCTGACAATAATAAATTGATGTGAAAACTATCACGAGCTAAAACCAATAGTAGCAGCAAAATTTATTCAATGACAAATCACTTATAGATGAACAACATTACTTTTATTTTATTAATTTAGTTAAGATTAATTTGTCAATTACTTTATTATTCGGTGTACGGCTACATATAAAAATCGACACCAAAATATTCAACAATAGAGGTCAATTTTATCAAATCCTCTATTGGAAATTTTATCTCATTGTCAGAACATGTATCGCTATGTTAATAGAAAATACTAAAGTTACTCTATCACGCCGATTTTTTTATTTGGGTTGATATTGTTCAAGTATTATTTATTATTATTATATTATTTAGTGTGCCGTATATCATAGTCTTTTTTAACCAGCAGTTTTACCTGTGATGTTGTCGCATAGTATGCGAGATGTTATGATGCGACCATATGGACTGAAAAGAGCTTCCAAGTCTTGTTGGGTCATGTTTTTGGGCAGACCTGACACGTACAAATTGGCGCCTTTGATCGCCTCGGAACTCGGCCGCGCGTACGACACCTGTATAGACGAAAGTAAATATAATTGTAATAGTACTATGGTCAATCAGACTAAATTAAAAAAAAAACTAATTAAATTGAGGTTTTTTACACCCTGATGTCGAATCACTAGATTGTCATACGATTTGGATTTTCTAAGTACTACCAAAAATTTCCCGATAACAACTTTGGAATAGGTGCAGATTTAAAAAAAAAAACACATAAATATGGCGTACGTTATTTTGTAAGCATGATTTCAGAAAAAGCAAAAAAATAAATTTTTATTTTATATTTCATAATAATATTTTCAAATCCGTTCAATTTGAATTACAACAAAAAAACAAAAGTATTTTCGCTAGGAATACCAATTCCATATATCATATCATTTTAGTGTGTGTGTGAATAAAAACTTTCTCGAAAATTTTCAAACATTTCAATTAACATTTTAATAAATTTAATGTATTTGATAAAACTAAAAAATTATGTACCAATTGTTAATATTTATATTAATATATCATACAAAAATCTGCTGAGCCATAATTAAGAGATAAAGGTATTTTTATTTAAAAGACAAAGGCAAAACGTTTACTTGGAAGGCAAAAAATGTGAATTATTTGAATTCTTGCATTTAACAAATTTCAAAAAATTTCAATTTTTGTGTACAACTTGATAAATTTCTTCTCTTCTTCTATTTTCTACATCGGAAAATACTTTTATTATATACCATTCATTCGTGAAAACTTTGTAAGCACGATTTACATTTGCAGAAATCAGCAAAAACAACCATTCAAACATTTAAACTATAAAGTAGTGGTCAACATTCTATAAAATAGTATAATTGATGGAAAAGAATATTTTTTAATTAAGCATACGTATGTATTGTATTATTGAAGTTATAGTAATCGCAAAAAAATTTAAAACGAAAATTTTTGCATATCTTTACGTTTCATAGCTTTCTGAACATTTTGGCACACCTTAAGAAAAATGTATGTATGTGCGTGTGTATGTTCGGTACCATTTCTCGTCCACGATTTCGAGAGTACGGAATCAACCGATTTTAATGATCCAAAAACCATACAGTTTGTATGGACGGGGGAGTGTGCTGATTAGTTTTTGACAAAGACAAGACCAGCCCTTTCGAAGATACGGAGCAAGTACAAAGAAAACAATCTTTGAGAGAAATGTTTTTAAAAAATATGAAAACGGACCATCCGATTACTTGAAATAAATGATTTTAACTTTGCAATTTAGGGACCGATCTGCCGCATAACAGAAAAATATTATGGCAAAACCATGTTATGAAGAACTTTCCATACTAAATATTGACAAAGCCATGTGGTTGGTGTGCAGTCAGGGGTATTTCTCAAGTTGTCACTTAGAAAACCTAACCTAGAAACCTAACAAATGTCAAAAAAACGTTTTTGGATAACAGTGTGTTTGTGACACATCTTCATAACATACGAGTGACGTTGTTGTTTACGTGTAGAGCGCCTGAATGCACAGCAAATACATGACATTTTTACAGTATTCAGTATGATTTAGTAGCATAATATGTAAGTTGGAGCGTAATATGGCCTTGCCATAACATTTTTCTTTTGTGAGGCAGAATAGGTCCCTTAGTTTCAAACTGTTATATAACTTTTAGAAATTTGAGAGATAAGGACAAATATTAGGTTTGGTTTATTATTAATTTGTTTGTAATTTTCTTTTAAACATATATAAATACCGTCGCCGAAATATGAGCACTTATGTTAGATCTATAAAATACGAATGATAAAATTATCAGTATTTATAATAAATATTTAAAAATGTTTGAAGAAAATTGATGTGCCACATCAATTAAAAGCTATTATAACAAATAAATATTTTTAAATTTGCAAACAGTTATATAATAATAATAATAAATGGTAGTCTGCCCGAAGGCAGGTCCATGGTGTGAGAGCCACCACAACAAATGATTTCCTTGCCCTTCATCCCATTACCACTTTTTTTTTTTAGATATTTTTTTTATATTAGATAAGGACAAATATTAGTTTTGTTTATTAATAATTTCTTTGTAATTTTCTTGTATACTAAATAAATGCTCTCGCCCAAATATGAGTACTTATGTCAGTACTTACGAATGATAAAATTATCAGTATTTTTGATACACATTTAGAAATATTTGGAAAAATTATGACTGCTTGATTTTTTAATAATTATTAATTATCAGATATTCAATTATGGTACGGGAAGTTCCAGAAATTTTCTTTAAGGCACAATGCCATGCTCCACTAGTTAACATCAATTAAAAGCAATTGCAGTTCGAATTTGGGCCGAAGTCCATCATAGAGTGCCTCTGCAGAAATATTGAACGCATGCTAGTTTGAAGCTGTTTGAAATAAAAGCAGTATGGCTCTATGCGTTAACGGAGGTGGAAGTTTCCCGGCGTTTCGGGAAAACGCCATCTTCATGCGCTTGCGCAGCCACTTGCCGCGCTTACTGACGGGGCGGTGGCCGAGAATCGATAACGCTACGGAACCGTAGCCAGAAGAGAGACATGTACGACGCGTAGTGGGTACTAGTGTTAGAAGTATCGAGGCAAAAGATCGATATTGAGTACTTTGAAAAGTATCTAATCAAAATATCGATGCCAAAAAAATATCGTGGCGAAAGTATCGATAGTACTCAATATCGAATTTTGTGTACTTTTCATAAAAATCAAACATAAGTGCAAGAAAGATCTAAAACTCATTAATAAATATCATATCACAATATTAGAATGAATTCTATTGCTTGTATCTGATGTGTTAAATCAGAATCATTTTCAATATTGTAAAATTTTAACAGTAATTTTTCAATACTAATTTCAAATTCTATACTTCTTCAAAAAAAAAACTACAAGTTATAATAGTTGAGTATTTTTGATTAAAACAATATAATAGTCTGATACTATATTCAAAATGCAATTTTATTCATTTTTAAGTATTTTTAAGTACAATAATATTTTTAATATTTTTCAATAAAATAATATTTTATAATTGTTGAATATTTTTATATGAATAATTTTAGCGAACATGCAATTGCATAAAAGTGCAATATAAAGCTCCTTGGAAAGCAATAAACATTCAGTTTAATGACGGTCAAAATAATATTTCGGCATTTGAAAAACATAGGATTTAGCTCATAGGAATCTTTATGTATTTCTGATTGCTAAATAAAACTGAGTTTAAAAAAAAAAAAAAAAAAAAAAAAAAAAAGATTGAAAAACATTCCTTCGGAGCGATGGGATTTAAAGTTTAAATGGTTCCGAGAAACTCAAACCCATATGTTTGCATGCTGATATTCAAAAATTTCAATACATGAGTATTTTGCGTAAAAAAGAATCGAAATATATTATTTCGAATAATAATACTCAACCATTTCAATATATATATATATAAAATATATATTTATATTTTAAAATATAATAAACACAAAATACTAATATATTGAAATTGATGAATATTATTATTTGAAATAATTATATTTCGATTCTTTTTTACGTGAAATACTAATATATTGAAATTGGTAAGTATTATTATTTGAAATAATCATACTTCGATGCTTGAATATCTTTTTATAAAACATTTAAGGTACTTTAAATCATTTTATTTTTTCATTTTACATAAGAGTAATAAATAAACATCTTTAGTTATTACTATTAGTGTGGTCATATTCATTTTGGGTTTTTGAGCAATAAATTCTGAGACTAATCACCCTTCGGGATCATTTTTTGACACTTCTTTGAACAATTATCACCACCTAGGGAGACTATTGCTTTGCATTTGGCAATGAGTGGGGTTAATAGTTGGTCGATGAGTGGTGTTCATAGATTACGCTGTCGATTCTTTTTGAGTACTATCGACGAAAAGATCGATATTGGCAAATAGATCGAGCTAAAAAATCGATAGCGAAAGTACTCACTATCGACCGCAAAGTATCGATATTTACTCAGTACTCGATATTTCGTTCTAACACTAGTAGTGGGTACTTCGGTCGCTCGGTGTGGGTTACTGCTCTTTGATCGCAATAACCGGTCGGCCACTCGCGCCATACGCTGTGTTTTGTCTAGTGCCCGACTCCGGCAGAGGGTAATTGTTTAATTTCAGATTCGGGACACTCGACGGTGGATTACGTATTGCGTATTGCGCAATCTGCATACCGGACTGCGAAATCACCAATGAAGAATTGTCTAGCGTACGATGATACTGAATTGAAATTTAGACTCTCTGATATTTGTTTTGTTGTATCAGAAATTTACGTGTATAACAGGAGCACGCACGCATATATATATATATAATGTTAAATATGAAAATACAACACCCAGATTTTTAACACATACTTTATTTAATAATTACAGACGTTTCGAGGCCATGATATGCCTCATCTTCAGTGTTATTTCAAAACAGTAAAAATTATATACCAATACATTATTTAATATTTTATTTAAATTATATTCAATCTTTGAAAAACAAAAAACACACCAACTATCTTTTACAATGCTTGACACTGTACTAAATACTTGAATATATACAAAAATATTTGAAAACAAACCTTAAATGTCTAATATGAAGGGATAAGGATGAATATTCCTTCATTCTAGACACATTAAGATGTTGTTTTCAAATATTTTTGTAAATATTGAAAAATTTGAATATAATTTAAATAAAATACTAAATAATGTATTAGAATATAATTTTTACTGTTTTGAAATTGATGCATACCATGGTCTTGAAACGTCTGTAATTATTAAATATAGTGTCTTGAAAATCTGAGTGTTGTATTGTTCATATTTAACATTTAATATTCGTTCTACTCATATCACAAAATTCTATATATATAATGTGGATATAATCCAGATAATAAAATAGAAAAGAGGCTAAGACATGATTCTTAAAATGAATTTAATAGATCCACACGTTTCGAGTCCCAATTTGACTCTTCCTCAGTGGAAACAAAACTACAAAAAAATTAGGCTATGTTTCCTTTGATATGATTTTGTTTTATGTTTGTGTATTAACTACATGTGTGAAAAGTTTTCTGCATTTTTTATGTTAGATCTACTTTTATGTATTTTTTAACTCTTGTTTTTATTTATTCTATAATATTTTTGTTACTTATTTTATGTTAAATTTACATATTTTTCTCTTGCCATTTTTATAACCATGTACTTTTATAAGCTGTCTCTTGAAAATTGAATTAAAAAATATAAGGATGGCAAAAATGTACGAGCATTACACATCATAGATATGTGCTGTAATTAAACAAAAGAAGTTGATAAAGGGTATAACTTTATCTAAAGGCCTTACAATAATTTATAAGCAGCTTTCTGAGCTCCAAAATTTTATGGATAAAAATCGCCCCGAAATAGTTGCAATAGTTCGAACTTGGGAATTCAACAAAACA
The DNA here is from genome assembly GCF_003426905.1 of Ctenocephalides felis. Classification (NCBI taxonomy): domain Eukaryota; kingdom Metazoa; phylum Arthropoda; class Insecta; order Siphonaptera; family Pulicidae; genus Ctenocephalides; species Ctenocephalides felis. Next base: position 163,372,019 of record NW_020538040.1, read on the forward strand.
TATGTACCTTTTTCTGCAATATTATGAATGGTCAGAAAAAATAATTAATAAACAGTTAATTCTTAATTTAAAATTATAAAAAAACTTCATAAAAACCACATTGGTGGAACAAATTAATGGCACATCAATGTATTTATATTGAAAAAAGTTGCTTCGAGATACGAGCGTGGTTACGGAGCGAATAATAAATATATACAACGCTATAGTTGCTTATTACTCATCTCTTGTTTCGATTTCCTTTACATTATGTATATTTATTACACAAAACAAGCGACATTTATTATATACATAAGTTCTTCCACATGACAAAATCTTGCAAGCGCAAGCAAAACAATACTGATGTCTAAATTATATTTATTGCACAAGCAGCAAATTGCTGCAAATAAATGAAAATCGATTAGTATGCCCTGTTGTAAATAATACCCACTTTATCCGCCCAGAATTACATTTACAGCGACGATAACCGTCGAGTTGAATATTGAATTATTAATTATGTATTTATGGGTTTTAGCGTGTCATCAATATTTGTTTTACATCAATATTACGCTGAGAATCTGAATGACTGTTTTTGTAATCATGATAAACTAAAAATATGAAAACTAGATGTTTAGTGAAGTAGTTACATTGAAAAATCTGTTTATATACAAACACACACTTACACACACAAATTTTCTTCTTCCAAATTTGATCTCATTCTGGTCAGAATTACTTGAAACGTCGAGAAAACATAAAATTAGCAAATCGGATTTTTCTCCTTCGGGAAGTTAACAATTATAGGTTATTAGAAAGGAAGGTTTTTGAAATTATCGAATATGCCATCCAGTTTTTGCTGTTACATAGATAAATATTTTAGTTGTTTATAGTTAAAATAAACAAACATACCTTAATTGTTTTATTTTGTAGACGAAGTCCATTTAATGTGTTAATTGCTTTTTCAGCGTCTTCTGGCCTATGGTAGTTGACAAATCCGTATCCCAAACTTTGTCCTGCAATTGGAATTGATTTATGGTGAGTGAAAAAAATATAATTACATTTGTTCTTTTTATATACGTTAGTTATAATATGTTGCTTTTAGAAATATCCTAAAAATAACTTTCTTATTTTCTCTTAATTGCGATTTAATCTCATCGGCATAGATAGGATTAAAATTTGTTTACCAAATATGTCGGAAAATGATTTTATTGTCTTGATTTATATATGTATATATATATATATATATATATATATATATATATATATATATAGTGCAGTTTTCAGATGGCATACGTTTCGATCTGGTTTGAATCATCTTCAGTGCCACATTAAAAAAATTACAAAGTAATAAATAATAACATATTTCTAAATCAATTATGATAATTCTTAGAATGCATGTTATATTTGTTTTAGAAATTTGTTAATATTTATTACCTTAATGTTTTTATTGTAGTACTAAAAATGAGCCAAACCAGGACTCAGAAAGTATGCTTTTCTAGTCTTTCGAAACGCTCTTTCGAATTCGTACTTGTCGTTATTGCAAAGCGATGGTGGTATTATTAGTAGCAAGCAATTAAAACAATAATTAGTTAATGAAATAAATAAATAATAATACCAAAAATAAAAAGTGATAATTTTCATATTAGTATTAATAAAAAATAATAACTCTAAATGAAACATACCTTTGTATAATGGTGAATTAATCGTTTCTGGAAAAACTAGAATAAGAAATAAAGAAAATGTGAACCAATAATAAATAATAAATTAATAATATAAATATAATTTAGTATATATAACTTAACAGTAATATTATTGAAGCAACACATAATTTTATTTTATGCTGTCGTAATGGATGCTATAAAATAATAATGCTAAAATTTCATTTTGTATGTTTTTAACTATAACTGGGAAACGAACCATTTTGTTATAGTATCTTCATATGTTTGATATTAAAATATTGTTAAAATTACTTTTTGAATATTTTTAACAAAATAGTCAACATACTATTTTTTATTAAATGATTTTACGTTAAAATTAATTTAATTTCTAACTTTTCGTAGGGTGGTAAGTTATATAAATCGCAGAAAAATCGAAAATAAAAATGTTTGCATATCATAACGTTTTTAGATCTCCTGATCATATTGGCATATTTTAGAAAAAAATGAGTGTATGTGTGTAGTATATGTTTATGTATGTTCGGATAATACTTCGTGGTGATTCTTTTGTTATGGGTCATCAATTTCGTGAGCACAGATCAACCGATTAGAATGATTCAAAAATATTCGAATCGTATTAACGGGGAGATGTGCCGGTTAGTTTTTGGCAAAGGCAAAACTGCAAGTTCAGCCGTTTTGAAGATACGAAGCAAAAAGTGTAAAATGCAGTTTTTGAAAGAACAGATCATACGACTAGAATGATTGTGTTTACCATTTGAGAAAAATATTAGATTTTGGTGAATTTAATTTTTGCTTCACTATTTTTAAGTATCAAAAATTATTTGAATTATTAATATTCAAAAATATATGAAGTTTTAGATTTTAAAAATTCTAAAGCTCACTTATATACTTGATCTATAATTTTAACTTTGCAATTCAGTTTATATAATTCTTACAAATGTGAGATAGGGTCCTCCTTAGAACGCCTTAATTTAAACTTTGGTCTTTAAGGTTTTGTTTATTTCTTGTAAATGATTACCAGGTTACCCAAACAAATATTTGAATGAATTCAGTGAAAAATATCCTACTCGATTTTTGAAAAAGAATGGCCATACGATCTAAAATAAAATGTTGAAAAAAAAGAAATATTCATTGGAGAAGAACTCTTTGAAGAAATGAAGACAGGCACATTGTCTTAAAAATTAATGATATGAAATAATAATGAATAACGATAAATATATGCATATTAAAAAAATTCTTGTAAACATACATACGTGCTCTGTGCCATAACGTTGTTGCAATATAAAATATGAATGATAAAATTTACAGTACTTATATATATATATATATATATATATATATAAGATAAATGCACATTCAGCAAATTTTCTGAGGTCACTATTCCTTTCCTTATTAAATAATAGGATTTTTTGTATTTTGAAAGTATGATTTAAACTAATGACATGTTCAGAAAGCATTGTCTTATACTGATTTGGATTTTTAGAATTACAAATGTGTTGGTTTATTTGCTCGTAGATATATGGCAAACTTTTCGCCAATAAACCTTGAAACCATCAAACCCTTGATCAATTAGATTATAGATTTCTGTTTCACGATGTTTTTTTGGCCACTAATTTTTTCCTGTGTATTAAAATCTCGAAGTGCATGATATTCTCACGGAATCTCTACGAGCAATATGTCCCATCGGAAATATTCCGACGGCACTTCAGGCGCATTTAATGGTCGCCTCAATCGTCATTGTTGGGACATGTATTTTGATATTGTATCGGGCTATTTTGGTATTGTTTACACGGTCACAGGAGTCTATTACGGCATAAGTTTGACGCGGTTGCTAACAGGAACACTATATTTAAAAACATTACATACAAATGCATAACCCACGGTCATTGAATCCAGATCGGTGTTATAAAGTTTGCGCAATATCCGAATCTTTTTGAATTATTGACATAGGCGCGCCCTAGTAAATCTGATGCAAACCATACTCGTTTGATTGAACCACCACGTATAAATTTGTAGTAAAAACCCAAAAAGTTTTTTAAAAAAAAAATTATCATCGGCGTTTCGGAACTACGTACGTTCCATCTTCAGAACATCAACTCGGAGACAAACATAAGTATATAACAATAATATAATATATATGGCAAGTGATAAATAAAAATAGTTGAGGATTGCAATATAAATAATAAAATTGTAAATGAGTGGAATATGTATAATATAATACATACATAATAAAATTTATGAATAAATGGATTATAAAACATAATGTTAAAATAAAAACTAGGTATTTTTGAATACATATGTTGAAAAGAGTGATAATTGAGCAAACAACATTATTTACCTGCATAAAAGAAAAATACTTTGAGACCTAATATAATTTAATTAACTATAATACTTCCATTTCACTACATTTTATTTTTCCCCCCTTTGTTTTTAGTTTTTTTTTATTTTATTAGCTCTAGTAGATACGCCACCGGGAGTATCTACTAAACAACTTGTCAGAATAAAATTAAAATAAAAAAAATTGATGATTATGTACTAACGCTTCGCATGTAACTACAAATCAAATTTTTCTATAAAGGATTTATTATTAGTTTTGTTTGTTTAAATTTTCATCATCCAGATAATGTTCTTCAGCACATATGTCCTGAAGATGGTACATAGTTCCAAAACATTGACAATAAATAATACATTTTTTAAAAAACTATTTGACATTTTATTACCATTGCATTCCTTGTTCTTTACTGTTTAATGTATTAAATAAATAATATAGATAGCATAGTTATTTGAAAAATAACATAATATTTATTTGTTATATTTATATAACACATATGATTTTTGGTAAATTAATTCTAAATTTTTCGCTCATATCTTACACAAAATATCAAGTTCGTATCTTAAGTATTTTAGAATACATGGTTTCTAATAATAAATTCGCATATTTCCGCATATGAGAAGTCGTAGCGATGAGACTAAGGAGCCAATTCTCCTTAATGTTAAGACAACACTATTCTACGGCCCTATCTTTGTTTGAATTGGTAGTAAAAACTGTACAACTTGCTTTAAACTAAGTATTTGCCGTGCGATCAGGCGTTTAACACAAAAAAAAACCTACAAAACGCACGTCAAATAACAACTTTATTATAAATGCAACTTTCTGATGTCTCTTTGATCACATATAAGTGAAGTTAAGTTTTATGTGATCGCACAGCATATCCATAGCATTTTGACATTTTTTTTATTTTCTATTTTATTTACAACTGTCCAGTTAAGGACATTTAATAAATTTCGGGAGTTTGCAAATTTACAAAATTTTGTGACGTATTGTGTTATTTATGAAACTAAATTATATATTTTCTACTCCCAAACATATAGGGACCGATTCTGCCGCATAACAGAAAAATGTTATGGCAAGGTCATGTTATGAAGAACTTTCCATACTAATATTGACAAAAGCCATGCGGTTGATGTGCAGTTAGGCGAATCTCTCAGGTTGTCCGATGGAAAGCATAACCTAAAAGCCGCACAAATGTCAAAAAAACAATGTTATATAACAGTGTGTTTCTGATACAGCTTCATAACATACGAGTGACGTTGCAGATTATTTGTAAAACGCCTGAATGAACAGCAAATACATGACATTTTGACAGTATTCAGTATGATTCATTAGCATAATGTATGGAAGTCGGAACATAACATGGCCTTGCCATAACATTTTTCTGTTATGCGGCAGAATCAGTCCCATAGTGTATATTATAGTGTTTCAATTTCTGGCACATCTCAACTGGTTTTCGGCAATAAGATTGTAGATATTACATTTTTCTCATTGATAATCATGAATATGGATATTATATACTAATATTGTTTAGGTGCGCTTAGAATAAACTCAAATTTCAAGTAAATCGACATTTTGGGCAGATGACAGTTCTCATGTGTCGAAACGCTTTCAATGCCAAACAAAGATATGTTATTTTTTGCAATTTTTTCCATTTTTTCTACAATATTACTATAGTTTTATAATTTTGTCAATTTTTACTACCAATTCATACGAAGATAGGACCGTAACGTTACCATAACATTTTTTTTATCCAAAAATTGGCTCCTAAGAGGTTTTATACAGAACGCAGTACTTTCGTTATTTGAGTGAATCGTTTTTAATTTATTTTTGTAAATTGAAATTTTTTACCACACCAGTGAAAATTTGCAGTCAGCGATTTCATAGATATCAATAAAATATTCAGACTTATCATTTCCTAATTAATAAAAGAGGCTTTTATTATACTATTTACGGCTGTGTATATAATTTGCCGTCAGTAAATATACCCTGAACTTGAAACAAAACGCACACTATTATTCACGTCTGTGGTCCGGCAAGGTCGATACTGTAAACGAAGGTGAACCGTCATCAATAATTTGCTACAACTCATTCCGCAACGATTGAAAACGAAGGGTTGCAGCAACCCTTAACGGGGTTGGTTCTAATTTCAATCATTCGATAACATGAAGGGATTGGTAATCGTTCTCCATCTACTGCGAATCAAAATTTATGCAATGCGCAGGTGTTATAATTTGATTTGGAATTAAAATAATATGTATTTTATTTAGTGATTACTGGGTAGAAATAATAATATTCGTTCAAATATTTTCGGTATTATTAATAATTTATATGAAATATGTTAAGTGCTCATGTCCGCAAAAAAACAGAGTATAACATTCTTCATTATGTCATGTCATTGTATAAGATGTTGGCTGAAAAATTTTTAGCCTTTTGGCCATTAAATCTATATTATTTTTAGTTAGTATTTATTTTAGTTTTATTTAGTATTTTTTTAGTTAGTTATTTGCGATTCGTATCAAAATTTGAAACAATTCGGACAATTATTTCGTGAATCATAGTATTTTGTGTGGAGCAACTTTTTTGTTTTAAAAAATCACGGAAAAAAGAATTTCGCACGTTGATTTTCATCAATTTTCTTTTTTTTGCATATGTTTATTGCAGATCAAAATAATATTATTTCTTAACTCATCATGCTGGTCTTTATGCATTTAAAGAGTTCATCTCCAATGAGATATCTCCTTTTTTTTTAAATCTTCGAGTAGGAGATTCTTCACTCAATTCTTTTAAATATTTGTTTGGGTGACCTGGTAGTTTTTCGTGGTATTAATTTTGCTTTTGAAGGTAAAAAAAGTTCATGCTCAAGCATATTTTTAATTGTGGGCTACTAGTAAAAGCAAAAAATACGCAAATGAATTCAAAAGTCAATTTTCGGATAAAATAGATATGTTATGGTAATGGATCTATATTCGTATAACTGATGGATCTGTATTAGTATAAGTTGGTAGTAACAAACTCTCAAAAATCTATGTATTTACTTTGCGATCAAGCGTTTTACACATAAAACCTAACCTACAAAAGGCACAAATATCAAATAACAATTTTATCAAACTTTTTTATGTATCTTTGATAACACATACGTGAAGTTAGGTTTATGTATAAAACGCCTGATCGCACAAAATATCTCGCTTTTTGGACAGTTTGTTAATGCCAGCTCATACGAATATAGACCCCTAACATAGTATTATCATAACACACTTATTTTATCCAAGAATTGATTCTTCAGTATATAAAATGTGCAGGTCGAGTTAAGGTAAAAAGCATTGCGTACTGATTCATTACTGTAGTTGCTACGCGTAGAGCTTTATCGAAAAACGAGCTTTTACGAGTCTTGGAATGAATAAACAAATAACGTTACTAACGATAACAAATTTTCCTAGTTTTAATATATGATCAAATCAGTCATATATTTGCGACATAAAGAATAGTATTTTTCCAGGAATCTTGTCAAAAAAAATTTCTTCTATTCATACATTAGGGGCCGATTCTGACGTAAAATAGACCCATGTTATGGCAAGGCTATGTTATGTAGCAGTTCTCATATAAAATGGTACTAAAAACTGTCAAAAGGCTATGTGGTTGTTGTGCAGTCAAGCATTTCAGATAGAAAAACTAACCTAGAAAACGCACAAATGTCATAAAACGATGTTTTGATAACTGGATTTTTGTGATATGGTTTAACCACATATAGGTGAAGTTGTATTTTATGTGTAAAACGCTTGATCGTACAGCAAATACATTGCATGATAATATTTAGTGCAATTTTGTATGAAAACTGCCTCGTAACATAGCCTTGCCAGAACATTAGTCTATTTTACGTCAGAATCGATCACTTAATGTTCCAAATAAAAACTAATTTTTTGTCCTAAATTCCTAGAATGACAGTATTTTTTATGTCACACATAAATGACTGAAATGACTCTATATAAAAACTTTTTTTCTCATAGGTATCCTATTTTTAACTAAATTATCTAATAGAGTTACCATGGCCCATGTCAAATATTTTCTGATATCATCGTAGCAAAGTATTAAGTATACTAATACTTAACATACTTACGCATATTTTAAAATGTAACTTCTATAAATTTTCAAGATCCTACATATTTCTTTCAACAAAGTAAATAATTAGTACTATTTCGTTATTTAAACATTTATATTTATCATGTTTACGGCTAAATAAATTAAATAATGTTAGTTCCAGTACATCGCCTATATCTTTTAAAAAATATCATCTTTGCGGTCAGTAATCTTTATTGAACGTACAGTAAGGCTTCCTCCTCCCGAATCAAAAGACATTTAACCATTTCCACCTTTACTGATGGCTGCAAAATGCAATGATAAGGATTCTTTCATGTTTCATTTATGTGTGCATGTTTATAAATGTGTATGCGTGTCATCGCGTAGCTCATAGCCCGGTCTACGATCGATTCGTTAGAGTCCGGATTTAGCGGTGTTCTACGCGGTACGCGACGCTACAGTATCTACAGCACCTACGCCTCATCGCCTACGATCGGACGATTATTATCCATATGTCCCTTAAGGAACACTTGACGTCATACTCAGACAGATATGAAACTAGTGCTGCATGGCATCGTGTTTTAAGGCAAATTGATGAAACTTCCCGTACCGGAAAAGAAATTTTTCGAAAAAGATTTAATTTTTTTTAAACTTTGAAAAAATAGGTTTTTGAGAATTTTGAAATTTTTGAAAATTTTGAATTTTGAAATTTGAAATTTTGAAAATTTTCAGCGTTTTTTTTCAAGTCATCGCGCTGCGTATATATCGAAGCGCGTAAGCGCCGCGTCGTAGTGTAACGGATAAACATTAGTACGCAACCCATAGTAATGTAAACAAAATTTGTTTCATTATTTAATGCTTTATAAAATATCTGATCATTTGATGTGCATATATCTAATTTTCTTTTTTTTTTGTTTTATTGTACATAGCAAACTATACACACAGTACATTCAGCTACTTCACAGGTAAAATTTTTATTTATGACCGCCAAATGGAATTTTTTGTTACATTTTATATTGGATCTCCGAAACCGCTAAACCTGTCTTTCAAAAATTTAATCAGTTCTTTATTTTGTTAATACAAATAAAATGTTTTTTAAATCATTCAAATCGAACGCTTCGTTATCTCAAAAACTGAATTACCATCTTTAGCACATTTTGCCCCGTATCTTCGAAACCGTTGAAAACTTGTCTTGCCAAAAACTAATGAGCACGTCTCTCGCCATCAATACGAATCGAATGTTTTTTGAAACATTCAAATGGGTTGATCCGTGTTGTCGAAATCGTCGACGAAAAATTGTATCCGCACATACATTATACATACATACTGCACAAACATACATCATTTTTCCTAAGGTATGCCAAAATATTGAGAAACCATTAGAATGTAAAGATATGTAAAAAATTTCGCCCCAATTTTGGAGAACTACATCGGAAAACATGTGTCTCACACCCAATACAGACAACTTTTTTTGTGGACCTGTGTTATTTATAAATATTTTTTTCATTTTATCAAAATTTAACTAACATTATTAATTTATTAATTGTATCAACAATATACTTTATATTATTATTATAATTGATTGATTTATTTGATTCTTGTTGAACAAATTTTTGGTTTTATTCTGGTTAGCACTTTTAACACTTTCCACTCGCGAACTCTGAGATTTATATGAATTTTGCCGCCGGAGCGGCGGCATCCGAGTCGAAAGAGTTGAATTATATTACTCCAAAATGATACTAATTTAATTTGAGAAACTAATAGAAGATATCAAATATATTCAATCTTTTGCGCCCGGCTATCTCCTTTTGAGACAAGGGGTAATAACATTAGTTTGTATACGCAATGGCTCAGTTCGCATTGAAGCGTCAAATACTCTAGAATGTATTGTAAAATTAAAAAAGTTTATGAAGTTATAAAACAGTTTTTTTCTCTACAAAATTTATTACTAGTTATTTTTAAAGTATTTTTTATCCCTTTTTAATATTTTTTTTTAATACGGTGAAACGATGGAGCAATTCGTAAAGCAAAATTTTCATCAATTACACTATTAATATCAATTTCATTATTACACTTTACTGGTAATAATCACTACGCTAACACTGCAGAAAAGAAATTTAAATATTATTGTAAATATATTCTTCAATGTCCTCAAATTCAAATAAAACAAATTGTATAACGTACACAATAATATCAAGTTTAGTATCACTGCAGATACGTTTCCGTCAGAATGCGCGACGAGTTGCTGATTTATTGTTTTTGGACCTATGTCGAGTGAAAAGGGTTAAGATATAATATTTAGTTTTGTTTTTATAATAACTTCTCAACTATTAAATAATTTAAATTGAAAGTTAATGTTGATCGGGCCCTTCACCAAATATGCTTTATTCGCATTTTCATCATATTCGCATCTTCATTATATATTAATTTTATTAATCAGATTCAGCACGCAGCGATTCCGTATAAATATATTTAATCTATTCTAGTCTAAAATATTCCACCCTGAAATGTCATAAAATACAATACATGAAGTCAGCTGTAAACAGCCCGAGAAAACAGTTGTGTCATCGTCCGATTTTCGCGCTCGGCTGAACAATCAAAAATAATAAGCCATCAAGGAGAATTTATCGCAACGGTGTATCGCCGCACATGCTGAAAGTCGAACGTGGGCCAAGGTGGGCGTAGAGGCGTGTAAACGAACGCTGCGGCCATTCGCGCATGTTCTAAGTCTCAGTACATTTCCCAGGGGTAGTGAGCTGCTACGCTGCTACGCTGCTACGCGGAAGTGCACGGGCTACGCTGCCGCGTAGAGCAATCGATAGCGCTACGCGGCATACATTGCCGTAGCGTAGAGCAAACCCAGCAATTCCCAACAAAGCTAGTTCCGTTCTCAGCGGAGCGCCTACACATAAATCGTTACAGCTAACCGATTAATTGAGCTGTGTTTTATATGAAACGGGCTCGCTTAATTAGTTGTTGTTTATTTGAATGACATAGAAATCTATTGTTTGTAGTAGGAGGGTTTATACAAAAACCCACATTTTAGAAAACCGGTTTTCGAACATTTTAACCGGTTCAACCGGTTTTGAGTTTTTTGGATCGAATAATTGGAGCAATAAAAATTAACAGCAAATTTCGAGTTATCCAAAGTAGTTTTTGACTGAAATAATTTACTGTTCAAATTGATTGATAATAAACTTTTTTATGCAATTAGTAACAAAAAATAATAATTAACCAGTATTATACAACTTTAAAACATGTTTTTTATTCGACGGCTATCGATTTGCAACGCTGTTTTTTATCAATATGGTACATTTGGATATATTTGTTAATTTTAATTTTTTAAGTTATTTTCAATTTTTTACAAAAAACGGTTTACGGAATCCATGATTTTCTTCTAATACCAGTTTTCAAAAATTTGCAAACCTTAATTTGTAGTAATAATGGTCAAGATTCATATATAATGTTTATTAAAATTAATAATATGTATGATTTGCCTAAAATGGACAGATAGTGAAACTGTAGAATAAAAAAAAATGACTTTAAACCCATGGTAATGTAAACAAAATTTATACTTATTGTATAAATCTCTATAAAATATATGATAATTTGATGTGCATATGTCTAATGATTATTTTTGACCGCCAGATGGCATTTTTTTACTTTTTTTACTAGATCTCCGAAACCGCTAGACCTGCCTTCATGAAAATTTGATCAGTTCCTCAACTTGTTAATACAAGTAAAACGTTTTTAAAATTAATTAAAATTAATTTTTGAGAATTATTAAAATCGGACGCTCCGTTCTCTTAAAAACTGAGTTGCCGTTTTTGGCACTTTGTGCCCCTTATCTTCGGAATGGCTAGACTTGGCTTCGCCAAAAACTAATCAGCACGTCTCCTTATCAATACGAATCGTATGTTTTTTGAATTATTTAAATCGGTTGATCGGTGTTCCCGAAATCGTCGACGAAAATTTGTATCCGCACACACACACACACACACGCACACACACATACGCACACACACATACACGCACGCATACACACACATACATCCATTTTTTTAAGGTATGCCAAAATATTCAGAAACCTTTGAAACAAAAAGATATATAAAAACATTCATTTTCGATTTTTTTGCGATTACTATAACTTGCCCTACGGGAAGTTAAAAAAAATAAGTAAATTTGGCATTAATATTATATTTTTGCGAGATGTTTAAAGTTCAAGTTTTGCGTACAGAATGATGAATTTTTTCATAATTAGCTAGTTTAGGGTAGGAAATTATTTTATTGGTGTCAGGTAGAGGAAGATAGATGTATGAGATTTGTGAGGCTTAAACAATATTGTTTAAATTTTTTTATGATATTGCCGCATGCGATTTTATCATAATGCATATAAAAACTACAACTTTCATTTTTTTTGCTTGTTTTTGCAAATTTTATGAAATCCTGATCTTAACGTTTGATACATGGAGTTTCGAAAGACGCTATGTTTTTTTTTGTTAGCGATTTGATTATATTACAAAATAATATGATATAATTAAGTTTAGTGCATCTCCGTATTCTCGTTATTATTAGATTTACTATTTGAAGGGATGAAATTACTGTACTAATATATCTAGCTCCGCCAGTTTAGACGCTTGATGCTACTTTTTGCGCTCAGATTCATAGATAAGTGATAAAAATGATCAGAATTAAATCGCGTAAGAGTATAATTTAATTTTATTAAAAAAATCATGTTTGGGTAGTTAATTATTGTAAAATATTTACAACTATTCAATAATTGTATATATTTTATTAACAATATCCTGAGTTTGTAAGTGTTAATTCTCGTAATAGTTCTGTCACATACTTTAAAGAGATTACTATCACAAGTAATATATTGTTGTATTTGAACTTTTGACTAATGCGTTTTATTATTTATAAAAAACTTATAACGTTAATACATCTTCAACAATACAAATACAAATTTCAACACATACAAATCTTCCAACAAAGCAGCTGCTGCTAGTGTTTTAGAAAAGCATGGAGAAGTAAGAGCAAGAGGTAGAAAAAGAACAATGGTTGGATAATTTTATTTATTCAAAATCACTTAAATTCTATTTTTTTATATAAAATTTCACCTTATTAAAAAATATTTCAAATATTTCATTTAGAATATTATTAAGTTTCATAAGACTTAATATATTACTGAATACATATGCTCTGCACAGATTTAAATGAGAGCTGTTTTATGTTTAATTTTGAAAAAACGTACAATCATAAATAAATCATCAAAATGTAAGATATAATTGAGAATAAAAAAAATGAAAACTATGTAAAACAGTACAAAGTATAAATTGCTTCACTATCGATTAAAAATCATTTCCAAACACATCCAGCGATATTTTTTATTATTCGAAGAGGCGTTGATAATGTTCGGTAAAACATCCATTAATCATTATGAAACAACGCGGCACGGTATCGGGGAATCAAAGCCTATGAATACTCTATGAACGGCTACGCGCAACCCGCTACGCCCAACCGGCATACCGATATGGCCTCGTGTTTAATTTATGTATACCCAGTACACACTGGTTTAGTCGCCGTGTAAAAATGACATTAATGAATGATTTTACGTGGACCCGCCGCAGAGGGTTTTGTTTACTCTCCAAATTTCCCCTTTTCAATGAACATTTGAAACGTGATGGATTCACGAAGATGGCAGCTGCGACACTTTCGAGTGGCAATTACACTAATGATTCAATTCACACATAATATGCATACATAATTTCATAATTAAGCAAAAAAAATTGTTACTGTATGAAAATGTTTTTACTTATAAGGATTTTTAATTATCCAAGACGACTGGACGTAATAAGTTTTGTTAGTATATGACCTTATCTTATTTAATTGTTATTTACAAATATATTCAGCAACAGTCAACTTGTAATTGTAATAAATAGATACAAATTTTACTCATATTGGAACTTTAGAATAACATCTAATTTCATATCAACTACTAATTCGATATATCTATATAACATAGGTTTTATAAAAAAACTAATATTCATAAAAGACATGAGGAATAAGGTTGGCAACTAAGTAAATGCGGTTTTCAATTGAATTGTTAGGTTTGCTGACGTAATTCGAATCTAAAATACCTTTTATACCTAGTTGACACGCCGCTGGGTGTTGCTACTATCTTCTGGTTTGTGTTGTAAGGTAATTATTGTTAGCAATCTCTGCTTAATGTTAATGCTCATGTAAAACAGATTGCAGAATAAATTTAATAAAAAAAAATACCTTTTGGTAGTCGATAGTGAGCAATTTAGATGTCCATGAATAGAACAGAGTTTTTTTTATCTATTGCATAGTTTTCGTTTGGAGTTCATTGGAATATGAAAAACAAATCGAATATTTTCATCATATTTTGCTTTTTTATTTCTGTAAAGTTAAAGAGGCATCTTAAGCTCACGAATTGTTATGAGCTGTTTATAGTAACAAAGCCTTAAAAAATGACAGTATCAAGATCGTCCACTTGACATTGATAACAAATGTATACTTTACTCTTCCCACCGAACCGAATGATCAATTTTGATTTATACATTGAATCACTAACGAATTTTATTTAATTTTTTTTTTATTATTAATTACTTTCTGCTACACTTGGGACATTCAGTAATTGTTTTGACTTCATTATTATATGGATTTTTGAATGGATGGCAACCCAGTAGTTGTCCAATCCAATTATGACTAATTGACTATACTCGAAGTATTTGTTGACATTATATATATATATATATTTATATATATATATATATATATATATATATATATGCAACTGTACCCACGAGCGGCGATTTTCACTTGAGGCTATATTTGAGATCTATAACCTCAAGTGGAAAATTGATATCAAAGTTGCCTGATGTCGGGCTTTGGCGGTGGCGGGAATCGAACCGGCGAACCCGGGACTAGTTGGTGCGAAATATCATTGGCCACTGGACAAAAATTTGAGCTTGGTTGGGGTGTTTTATTCTATTCACCATACAGTCCTGACCTTGCACCTTTTGATTACTTTTTGTTTCGATCCTTACAAAACTTCTTTAATGGTAAACAATTCAATGGCAAACATTCAATGATTATCATGGTATCAGATTGTACTTGATTCAGTTTTTTGCTAACAAAAATCAGAAGTTTTATGAAAGTCGGATTATGAAGCTGCTTGAAAGATGAGAAAAAGTCATTGGCAAAATGCATAAAGTTTGAATAAAGTTATCTAGTTTCATGAAAAACATGTCTTTGATTTTCTAACAAAAATTCGCATTCACTTAGCTGCCAAGCAAATAGTTTTAAAACTACTATGGAAACAGTTTCTACAATGTTGAACATCTTTTTTTGACAAGATTTAGATCATATTATTTAGACTATAATTTCAACATAGAAACCAAACTGATATTATTAAACGGATATGCTTAACGATTTCTTGCTATCAAACCGAATATGATAATTCCCGATTTTAAAAGGCGTGTCTCTTCCGAGTCATAATAAAATTTGAGACTCACCTGTAACTTTGTCTCTTATCAGCTTGCAGCTTTCAACTTCTCCAATACTCGAAAAAAGCGATCGGATTTCTTCTTGTGTCATCGTCTGTGGCAAATAATTGACGATGAGATTAGTTTTTGATTCCTCCTGCGTGGTGTTTGTTCCTGCTCCGCCTCCTCCATTATGCTGACCCACAACACTTGAGTCCAAACCGTTTGTCATCATGCTTATTTATAATTCCCTTGCCTCAATGCGAAAGTTCAAATTCGGCCAAAATGTAAAAAAAATCTCTTCTGAATAACGAAGAGTAAATGTCTGTTTCTGATCTTGGTCCGAAATATTAATTGTCGCAGTTTCTCGTATTTCTACTATAAATCGATTTTCTGTACAACTATATATATTTATTTATATGTTTTTTATTTTTCTTTAGAAAAGCAAAAAAAAGGTTTCAAAAAACGTTTTTCTTTCATATACTATGCTTTTTCAGATAAACTCTTAGTAAATAGGTATGGCTTTTTGAGACAGTCTTCATCGATTCAAGTGGATATTTTTGTGTTGTCTATTTATGTTCATTTATTTTTATGGATATATAGTGACACTTCAGCTTTTATACTTTAATTTTCCTAAAGTCTATAACATAGTATATTCTAATTAAATTTTTGATTCTTGTAATTCGTTTGTTTCTTCATCTGAAAAAGAAAAATAAAATGTTAGTTTTATTTGTTGAATTATCGTAATATATATAAATACACACACACACACACACATATATATATATATATATATATATATATATATACAAATAGTTCCAAATTGATAAAAAACAATTCTCTGAAAGTTTTTGCTCTTAATATTGTCGTTTAGATAGAGCGCAATTCAATTAAAGTTTTGTATGGAAATAGCATGAAAAAATTTTCAAAAATTTTGCAGAGCGTCGAATTTTCAATAATAAATGACACGAATGTTCACTTTTAATTTATTTGTCGCTAAGTTATACCTAAAACATTTTTTTCAATTTTCAAAATTTGATTTCAAAGTTTGATTGAATTGCGCACCATCTAAAAGTTAATATAAAGAGCTAAAACTTTCAGAGAATTGTTTTTTATCAATTTGGAACCATTTCAGCCCTTGGGAGCAAGGAAATTCAAAAATGTTCATATTAAGGACCACCGTAATATATATATATATATATATATATATATATATATATATATATATATATATAAACAGATAGTTTTTCGAATCATTCAAATCGGATGTTTAGTCCTCTTGAAAAGTGCATTTTTTTGCATATTAAGCCTTGTATATTCATCCGAAATGGCTGACCTGGCTTTGCCAAAAACTGATCATCACTTCTCCCCATCATTACAAATTGAAGTTTTTTGGATTATTTAAATCGGATGCTCCTTACTCTTAAAAACTTGATTTCTATTTTCTGCACTCTTTGCTCCGTATCTCCGAAACGGCCCTGTCTTTGCCAAAAACTAATCAGCATATCTCAAAAAATTTTAATTTAGATTTTTGACGATTAAAATAACCTACCCTACTGAAAGTTAACAATTGAAAACGACATTTCGACCAACGCGCTGACTATTCGATGTGAGCATTCCCGAACTCTCTGATTGTGAAGGGTTAAAAAAAAATTGCATTCAACTCCCTTGACATGTGCTCGTCAACATAAACATGCTAAGTCATTGCCGTTGTGTATTATTTATTTATAAATTTCCACTAGATAATGGTCAACAGTATGACCATTGATGCAATATTGCGAGAGGGATGGTTTTTACAAAGGGCATTTTAGTAAATGAATATGAATAGTTGTGTTAAATATTTAAATATCTTGTCTACCTGCTTATTCTCACTTTTATTATGGAAATCGTCGACAAAAATTTGTATTCAAACACACACACATATACACATACACACATACATACATCCATTTTTTCTAAGGTATGCCAAAATGTTTAGAAACATCTGAAACGTGAATTTTCATTTTCGATTTTTTTGCAATGATTATAACTAACCCTACGGGAAGTTATTGTTACTCATATATGTGTGACATAAAAAATTATGTTTTTCCAAAAATTTTGCTTTTATACATTGTTTCCTTGAAACATTTTTAATTCTCAAAAATTTAATGAAGTTACCATGACCCATGTAAAAAAATTTCTAGTATTATCGTTCTGATAAGGGCAATTACTGATATATTTGTTCGAAATTTCGCATATAAAAATACTTCACAAAAAACTTGTATTCCATAATCAATAGCATATTAGAGCAATATCGACTATCTGTTTTTTTCTTTGATTCTCTTTATTTAATTTTCAATTTAGCCTTAAATCTTACAAAGTTCTAACAATAACTCTGATCATTTATATAATATTGAATGAATAAAAAAAACCACAGAAATATTTTTTTTAGTTATGAATCGCAACTATTAACTATTTTATTTTGTTATGATTTTCCTTTCGCAAACCGCCTTTTAAAAATAACTATTAGCGGCTTAAGCACCCCAGCATCCAAACTCAAACCAGTACTACTAGATTAAACAAAACTCGTCCTTTATTCATGTAGGTACTAAAACAAAATTTGCCAATATCTCGTTTTCACATTTGCATAAATAAAATCGATATACGTGCATGCAATAGCGAGGGAAAGCTACTTTCTATTCTAAAAGGGGGTGCGATTCTTAACACACGCCAAATTCTAATGCAGATGGTAAAAAATGATTGGCTAAAAATCCTGCTATTCAGAATATTTAAATAAAGATTAGTAGACATTCGAGTTTTGATAAAGATTTTGAGTGTAAATTCGAATTCGAATTTGGCGAAATCAAGTTATAAACGCATCTGCAATAATTGTTGAAAATAATTAAATTTCTGACTTGGGCTCACGCGTGGTAGAGAAATGAACCTGGAATCAGAGGTTCCTTGTTCGATACCCGCCTCGGAAAAAACTGATGTCGAGCAGCAACGACATCAGTTTTGTTCAATATTCAAGCGTATATATTCTTTCATCAAGTATGTTCTTCTGATTTTGTTTTTAATTAGTATGTAAATTAAAATTTGTCGCAAAAACAGATATTTAGTAATTAGATTGTAGTTACAAGGAATACAAATTTTAAAAGGTTACCCAAAAAAAGAATAGTTCATTCAACTGATTGACATTCAATTTTCAACTGATCGTTTATATCCTGTAATTTCAATGGTTTTTTTAGTCTTCGAATATAAACTATATAATATATAATCTTTAAATATAAACATTTAAACAATTTTATCCATTGTCTTAAGAAAATTACGATGTTTCAAATATAATAATTCTGGTACTATTTATTTTTAAATATTGCGCATACTTAAGCACAACTAAGTAGGAAGGTCGCTAACACGACGTTGAAAATTCAGGAAGCTTTACACGTTTAAATGTGTAAGTATAAAGGTGTTTACACACACATCAAGGTGTATATTTACACACATACGTACATATATATATATATATATATATATATATATATATAAGTTTTCAAGTTTGTTACAGCATTGATGGGACAATAGTGTTGAAAAAAGATTTTTTGACGAATGTCGAAATCTTAGCATTTTTTTATTTCCTTAAAAATAGCAATCAAGGCACAATTATATCTTATAAGCTATTGTTGCACGAAAAGAGAGAAACAAAATAGATTAGAAGAAAAATAATAATTTAGAATTCACTTAAAGGAGAGGAGTCTATGGTTTCATTTATGTTAGTAAAATAACACTAAAGAACCAAATAATAGAAGTGAGTCATTATTTTAGAAAATATTACATTCTTATTAGGCTCAAGCTGCAACATTTATAAATGGAGAAATTATTAAATATTGATTCTCTAAATGATTCATATAATAAATATCAATACCGCAAAAGTAATCATATATAATATAAAAAATATCATTTTTTAAATACATTTTAATGTACCTTTCATAAACTATTTTATATATCCTCAAGATTATAATACAGAAACCAAGTAATAAAAATATTAAAATTACGAAGTATGTAATTGGTTTCGAATTGCGAAACAACTTTATCAATAAGATATTTTTTATGCATTTACTGGCTTAATAATATATTTGTAGATCGAATTTTTTTTTCTGATGGTGCGCTAATTTGCAAACAAAATTAAATATATTTCGATTTTCATATGATGAAAAAACTTTACAGATCAGCGATTACATCATAAAGTTAAAATACATAATTATAAAATTAAAAATCCAAATAAAGTATTATTTCATATTTTCAAAATGTACTAATTTTATATAAGCCATAAGCTTAATTTAAAACAGTGTGATCGGCCGTGTCGTTTCATTCACGTTTTTTAGTTTACTTAATGTATACAATTTTGAATAAATTTTAAAAATTCACAAACTGTTCGGAAAATATTAAATGGGTTAAACGTTAAAACGTTAAAACGTTAAAACGTTTAAGCGGTTAAAACAAATTTGGTTAAAAAAAATTTTGACGATTTTGATTAAACTTTGTGTAACCACAGATTTTGTAGCCTGAAATAACACACCTAAATATTGTATGTTAAATTATAAAAAATTGTCAAAGATTATAATTGCGCCACCGGTTTAAGCGATTCTAACTAGAATCTATGTCGAAGCAAATGTACGTTTCGTGTTCCGTTTGTATCTACTGATTAAAGTTGACGTCCACACTTAAATAGATAACATTTTAGACAGGTGGATGAAATGAAACGTGTAAAACAATTTAATTTAATGTATACATTTATAGATATTATAAATATGTTTGAAAGTCAATGGGAAATCATATTGATCATTTTCTAGCAGAAGCTAAAATGTAATTTTTGAAATAAACAATTGAATATTTTATCTACATAGCTGAATCCCAAATTCATATCGATTATGTTGAGCATACGTATCAAAGAAATTCATGTAACTTGCCTCAAGGCAAAATTCTATTTACTACTAGTTAAATATATTTCGATTTTCCTTCGATAAGGAAACCGAATCGAGTAGACGTCTGTACATCGCGAGTGCGCGCCGAATAGAGCAAGCCGTGGAACTTCTAACGAATTCTGTGACAAAAATAGTTTCTAGAATCACTCTCTCATCGCGAACGTAAGATAGTTAGAAAGCCTCTACTAAATACTATTACGCATATGCCGAATAATGCCGAAATACATCAATGAAATCGTCATATCCTTCCAGATTCAGTTTAGTTGTGATATTGTGAATATGAAACAAATTGTTTTAGTTAACTCCAGTTTATATGAGCACTGAAGATGACATAAGATTATATGCTGAAACGTATGGAAATAATGGATAATATAAAATATATATATATTATTATTAGTTTTTGATATTATCACGAATCAAATACTTCGCACCTGCGCTTTTCAGAATCATGTTTCATCAAGATAAACAAAAACAGCATTAACAAACGGAACGATACCTCTTTGTGAAAATTATCAAGTAATTTAAAACCATCTTACATAACTAATTTTTGTGAAATATCTTTTTTTCTCTCCTCGCAGTTGCCCCTCATAATTATCAACTACCTTAACTAATGTAGTCTTTCTGTATTTAAAAATTATTTATTTTTTCTTTGTCGATTGCTTTTTTTCTTACTTAAAATATCACTTGTCACATTTCGCATGCTATTTTCATTTTGATATTAGAAAACAAAATGTAGTAATATTTTGTATAGTTTTTTGAGAATAATCACAATATTTGGAAGCTAACCTTTTTTTTAACTTTCCGTAGGGAAAGTTATAGTAATCGCAAAGAAATCGAAAATGGAAATTTTTATATATCTTTACGTTTCAGAGGTTTCTGAACATTTTGGCATACCTTAGAAAAAAAATTGATGTATGTGTGTATGTGTATGTGTGTGCGGATACAAATTTTCGTCGACGATTTTGCCAACATGAATCAACCGATTTGAATAATTCAAAATTCTTCTTATCTAATACTGATATTCATAGTAATGTCTATCAGCTAGGATTTATAATAAATAGTGTGCAATTTATAATTAAGGATTATGAAATGGACAGCTTACTATATTATTCGAGAAGTAATCAATCATTTGCTGGTTGATAACTTTATTCACGATTGTGCTATTGCACTGTTAGACAACAACGCGTTTCTTTCATAAATACTAATGTAAATAGAGGTACACACACACACATATATATATATATATATATATATATATATATACATGTGTTTATGTGGGATTTCGGACGAGAAAAATATGTAGTTACAAGTTTTCAGACATAAATTCATTATACTAAAACTAACAAAAAGAAAATATTTTAAAATAGTAATTTTCTTTGTCAATTGCATTTTTCACGTTAGATTTTACTGAATCGAAACGTAAAAATAAAGACGTAAAAAATTAATTTTTCATTTTTAATTCGACGAACTGCTTGCTAGTTATATTAAATATGTTTGAACGTCGAAGAAAATATCAAGATGAACACACACCCTGAAGACATAATCTTCAGGGCAATACATCAAATGAAAAATTATATTTTTTTATCAAAAACAGCCAACATATGATTTAATCTTATATCATTCTCAGTGTACTAAATTTTGTTTTCTGAAATCAAAATGAAAATATTTTCATTTTTTTTGTTAACTACAATCTGTTTTTTACACAATGAAAAAAAGACATTCAGTAATTTTGAGGGTAAGAAGTAACAAATCGAGAAATTGCTTTGTTATGAAGTCTGCGCTTTGTATCTTAAATCTTCAAATAATTATAATCAACTTAATACATGTTCATAAGAATGAAGTTTTTAATTAACTAGCATATAAAAGTATAACTAATGTATAAAAGAAACCAAATGTACGAGATCTTTGTAACTAAACGAGAATTCTTTGTAACATAAAACAACAGTAAGTAATGAACAAAATTGAGAAATTAAGAAAACATTGCAACACCCAAAAGCTCAAAAGCTCTTAAGTTCTGATTGCTGTTCAAAAATAAATTAAAAAAATATGGTGTAAAAATATATTCTCAAAAATGAAGTTTCTTTAAAGTTTCCAAAAATATTTTTCAAAAAAACGTTTTTTAAAAAAAAAAAATTTTGCTACGGAAAGTTTCAGCAATTTGCTTTAAAGCACAATGCCATGCAACACTAGTAGTTTTAAAATGTGAATTAAATAATACTAATCTTTTATTTAATTTTTTTCTGAAATTTAGCTAAGAACTAGTCATGTCCGAATGAAATGCGTGGAGTGTACGCATTGAACTTGAAGGGGGTCGGATCGCCTATTGCATATCGCTTGTTAGGGTGTAACTTTGGGGTATCTGGCGCAAATGATCGTACGGCGATATGTGAATGAATCATATGTGCACAATACAAAAGAATAAGGATTTTATAGTAACCAGATAACATACAGGGTCGGTCGCAATTTTGACAGAGCGATCGATTTTATCATGTGCGAAAAATGATAAAACACGCTATTTAAATGATATTTTTATATAACAATTAGTCATATCTTAATAATAACCTCGTGCTCTTATTCGATTATAAATTAATAAATTTCATAAATTGCTATTTCGTTATTTAAATGCCATTTACATTTTATTGAAAGCATAAAATACATCTAGTGATTGGACATATATAATAATAACCCCATGCCGGACATAATAATAACCCCATGCCGGGGGTTAAATTTTAATAAAATATAATTTCCATTATAATTTATTATATTTTATACATTATTATAATTATTAGATTAACAACTAAGTAATTGCGGATTTTTGTTAGAAAATCAAAAAAAAATTATTCTGTAATGTATTGTCCATTTCGATCAATGACTTTTTGTCATTATTCAACTAGCATCATTATCCCACTTTCATAAAACTTATGGCTTGTATTAGCAAAAAACTGAATCAGGTACAATTTGTCACCATCATAATCCTTGTATTGTTTACCATTCAAGGAGTTTTGTGAAGATCTATTTAACAAAAAGTAATCAGAAGGTGCAAGGTCAGTTCTGTATGGTGGATATGACAAAACATCCCAACCAAGCTCCAACAATTTTTGCAGAGTGGCCAAATATTATATATGTCATGTCAATAACGGAATAAATCACCGTTTCGATTTGTGAATTTAGCTTTTCTTCGACTACATTTTTTAATTTTGTTAGTTGTTCAACGTAGACATCAGAATTGATCATTCAGACAAATCCTTTGTGATCAACTTCAACTGGACGACCAGAGCTTTTTCATCTCTGAGTGAAAAATACTAAATTTGAAAAGCCAATTTTCCCAACTCAACACTTTACGTGAGCTTAAGATGTCTCTCCACCTTTGTTTAAATAAAAAAAGTAATATATGACAAAATTTTGACTTCTTTTTCCATCTCTCAACGTCCAGCGAAAAGAATCGCAATCGATATAATATTTCCATTAGATTTTTTTTTCATTTAATAACACGTCATATAATAAGTCTTGAAATATTAATTCGCAGTAATAAATTTATAAACGCTGAGAAAATAATGCAAGTAATTACTTCTAGTCATTTATCACTTACAGAAACACAACCACATGTTTTTGATCATCAAAATTTTTTGTGCATTTGCTTTGACTAATGATAGCTCTCATAATGGATTACTTGATAGTTTTACTATTTTTGTCACGCTAAAATACATATGTATCTATACAAACACAAATATATCAGATTATTTAATTTTGATGTTCAGATATGAGTATGTTATTCAAGGCCAAGATTTATAAGTTAATTTTCAATTTTTCGAACGTTTCAACGTGCAACTTTATGCAATCATCAGTGGATATTAGATATCTTGTTTCACATCAATAAATGTACATAAAGCACATAATAAGTTAGCACTACCATTTATACACTAACTTGTCATTCAAAAAAAATAATAATAATAATTTATAAATTTTTGTCATTTATTTGACGTATTGCCTTAGAAGAATCTACTCATATATATTCATGTATTGAAATAACACACAACAAAATTTTATATAAGTTCAGTTTTCAGTTTTTCAAAATAAATAACCCGAATCGAACCTATAAAATTCACTTATAATTAGAAAAAAAACTAGTGGGGTGGGTGGCATCGTGCCTTAAGGCAAATTGCTGGAACTTCCCGTACCGTAACGAAATGTTCGAGGAATATTGAATGTTTTCAAATAGATTATTATAAATATTGTAACATTGTCTAATATTTATAAGAATTATATAAACTGAATTGCAGAGTTGAAATTATTTGTTTAAAGTATATTAGAACTATAGTCAGAATTAAAAATAAAATCTGAATTATTTTCGATATACAAAAAAGTTAAAAAATTTAAAAAAAAAAAAAAAAAATGGTACAAATTTTTTTTTCCAAAATCAATTATTTTGTTAAGACAAGCAGAAAGTTCTTTGAATCAATTGAATCGGACGCTTAATTCTCTCAAAAACTGCCATTTTTTGTACATTTAGCTCTATATCTCCGAAATGGCTGGGCCTGCCTTTACGAAAAACTAATAACCCCTTCTCCCAATCATTACTAATTGAATGTTTTTTAGATCATTCAAATCGGATGCTCCGTTCTCTCAAAAACTCGATTTCTATTTTCTGCACTCTTTGCTCCTTATCTCCGTAACTGCTGGACCTGCCTTTACCAAAAACTAATCAGCTCTTCTCCTTATCAATAGAAATCGAATGTTTTTTAAATTATTCAAATCGGTTAATCCGTACGCCCGAAAACGTGGGCGAAAATTTGTATCCATACATACATACACACTCACACACACACACACACACACACACACACACCATCCATTTTTTCTGAGGTATGCCAAAACGTTCAGAAACCTTCAAAACGTCGAGAAATGTAAAAAATTTCAATTCCGATTTTCGGCCCATTACAATAACTTACCCTACGGGAAGTTAATAAATGTATTAAAATTGATATTTTTATAACGAAGCACGATTAAAATAAAAAATTATCAAAAAAAATTTTTTGCGCAATGTGCAGTTTTCTTCTAAAACTCATATGGTATATAAAAACTAAAATAGTGAAATATATATATATATATATATATATATATATATATTCATTTATTTATTTATAATAAAATATAAAATTAAAATTCCAACATACCAATGAGTAATATCACATTTGTCATCAATATTATATATAAAAATATCTACTAGTACAATATTTTTCGTCAAACAGACAATTATCACTTTTTTCAATTCGCTATAATACGAACTTTTATATATTATTTTTTAAAATAAAAATAAAAAATTAATAAATAAAAATTTAAATGCCCATTTTAGTTATATCTATCACTTTGTTTGTTGGATGGGTGTCGTCGGCCGTGAGGCTTGTTAGCACGCCGCGCACTTAGGACTAATATTCGTTCTTGCATTTTGATCTGATCGCGTTTGGGCAACCCCTCTCTTTATTTTCCTCCGGAGTGATATCAGTGCTGACGAATTCTTCCGAACCGCGGATACGATTTCTCGGATAATACAATACTTCACGATGAACTCTGCCTGAACTTGAAAACATATCTCGAATAACAAGCTTTTTTGCTAAAGGAGATATTTTAATTAAGAATTTAAAACAAAATCTTTCAAAAAAAATTTATTAAACTAAAACTAACTAAATATGTGTACGACAGGATTTTTCCAAATTTAATTTATTTTCGGAGATATAGCTATTCGACCACGAATATCCTTCCCTGTTATTTACCTCAGCGAAATTTCAAACGCGTTTTTCTCGAAAATCTCTTACTAGATGATACCCACGATTTCTCAACTTTTACTACACCGATTTACTTAAAATTTTCACAGAGTCTTCTTTAAAGACTCCTCTTCAGTATTTTTTTTAAACTCATATGACATATGAAAATTAAAATAGTTTTTTGCAAATACACACATACACATACACATCAGTCAATATCAACTACGCTCATCCCCAAATTTCGATTTTTACTATTTAAAAAAAAATTGAAAATATCAAAATTAGTTCTCAAAATAATTTTTTTCAGACAATTGCTATTTTGTGAAACAGCATTTTCTTTAACTTGTCCGTAGTTCATACAGTTGCGACATTATTCTTTGTGTAGGACTTTGTAGAAATAAAATCATGAGTATTGTGAGGTGCCAATTTTTGTATACCCCCACTTTATCCCCTTCTAGAATTAAAACTCTAGACTACTTACCTTTCTATATTTTTTCATATTCTCAAAGCATTAAGTTCCTGGAAAAGCGTCTTAACAAGATTCATATATATTTACTCCAGTTTTAAATTTATACTAACAATGAGATTAGTACTCCATATAATTCGTAATTTTAACATTATCAAATAAAATTAGCCCAAAAAGTTCAAGGGGTGTGCTACTTATTTACCACATTCTAGAAATCTAGAAGTTTTTTCTGTTCTTTATATTTCATATATTTTAATATATTAAAATGTTTCTAATGGTGTACATATATTTTATTTCAATGCAGTAATGCGCGAAAAGCATTATATATATTCTCAAATAAAATCCGATGTCACTACTGCTTGACATCAGGCTGTCCGAGGCGGGTATTGACCTGAAACTTCTGCTTATAATCTCAAAACTAGCCATGAAACCAAAGGAAAGCCCAATATGAAAATTTGTTATTTTTTAATGCATTTTATTGCATGGTTTTATCAGTAATATAAAAAATCTCATCAGAGTTATATTATTATCTCTGCATCATGTAATACGAAAAATCAGAATATTAATTAAAATTTTGTAATTTACTTTTAACGAGCGTTTTTACAAGCATTTGAATTTGGATGTTATTTCTATTTTATCGGTATTTAATAAAAAATGCTTGAGATATTAAATGTTTTTACTAAATATTTCGTATATATAGAGCTTACTGTTAAGTAGTTATTTATATTAAATCCAAACGAAGCTCAGTGAAATGTTATGTACATATAAATATATTTATTGAAATATGTTTTTGAAATAAAATGAAAATTTTTTATTTATATTCACCAAGTTAATTTTAGACAAATTTTGTGCATTTAAATTAAAATTACTGAATAAGTAAGTCCTTTCTAATAAGACGCAGATTTGTTTTTAATTTAATAAGTACAGTTTACATCTTCTACCTGAAAAAATAATTCAACCCTCACCTTGGCGAACAGTGAAGCAAGGGATACAACATGTGTCTTTTCGAAAACCTACCCTCACTTTCGGGGAAAAAAAACTAGAGAAATCTGGGGTCACTGCACTGTTGCAATAGGGGAAGCATATTGGTTACGAAATACTCGGCGTGCGTCAATGTTCTTGACAGATCCTTAGATGAGTTGGAATGCATCTAGATTCTTATCTAAGATGAAAAAAATGCTAAAGAGAATTTTAAATAGAAGTTTTGAAAGAATACAAGTTTGTATTTAGCTGGATAGTGGTTGTAAGAGTTTTAATACGTTACGCGCCATGTCAGTCATATGTATCTGACGCTAAAAAGTTCTACATGAGTCATGTTAGACATATATGTCTGACGATTTGGTAAACTGCTACGTCAATCACAGGTGTGAAGCTTGGTTTATCAGAAACAAAACCCTAAAATTTCTTAACTTACTAGAAGAAATTTTCCGAAGAAAAGTTTTAATATAGGGCCATGTCCATCATATATGTGTGACTTAAACAATAGTGTTTTTCCTGGAATTTTGACATAAAAAATGTTTTCTTTGTTATAAAGTTTCTTTTAAACATTTTAACTAAATTATCTAACAAAGTTACCATGGCTTATGTGAAAAAAATTCTGATTGTGTTAAAGCTAAAAAGTAACTTTTATAATACTTTTATATTGGTTTCTTTTGAGCTATAAGAAACTGTAATCATTATATCGCAATTTCTTCCGCCTTTGTATATTTTTAATATTGTATATACAAATGTAAAATGTATTTATATTTACATTTTTTATTATTTAACTTTTCGGATCTGAGTATGGCACACGCAAATACATGTGGAATTAATGTTATGCAATGATTTTAAACCGCGGAATTTAAAATTCAGATAAGGGCCAACCAGTAATTCTGATGTATGTACAATGTACCACCTGTCCGAACTGGGGCACCTGGTTTCTATTAAAAGCGTGACCGGTTGAACTTTACTAATAACATGCAGAATCATACTCAGAATTTTAAATCTGGAAAAAAATAAATCTGAGAAATTACAGTTTGGTATGATTTAGAAAAATCATTCGAGTGTCAAAATTTAAATAAAATAGTCAAACTAGCGTTAAATGGCATCATGTTTTAAGCAAATAGCTGAAACTTTCCGTACCGCAATTAGAAAATTTTACATTGTTTTCCAAAATTTTGAAAAAATGATGTATTTGAATATTTTATAATTTTAGAGACGAAATATCAAAACCCAATAGCATTGCTCAGCAGTACAGTTAAATATTATAAAATTTGGTACAGAACCCAAAGAAATCGAAACAAAATTTGGACTTATTATTAATTAAATATAATGATTATTTTTGACCGCAAATTCAAAATTTTCTAAAAAAAAAAATTGACATCTTTTAAAAATTTTTTTTTGGACCTCCGAAACCGCTGGACCTACCCTCCCAAAAAAAAGTAAATGATGATTCATATCAGATGCACCTTTCTTTCAAAAACTGAATTTCCATTTCTTGCGCGTTTTGTTTATATCTTCATAACGGCTGAACCTGCCTTTGTCAAAAACTAATCAGCACATCTTTTTTCCATCAGTTGAAATCGAATGATTCTAGAACTTTTAAAATTGGGTTGATCCGTGCTCTCGAAATCGTTGACGAAAAATTGTATCCGGCATACATAAATACATATTAAACACACACACACAGACATTCGTTTTTTTAAAAGTATGCCAAAATGTTCAGAAAGACTTAAAGATATCTAAAAATTTTCATTTTAGATTTTTTGCGATTACTATAAGTCACCCTACGGGAAGTTAAAAATTATGATAAATAAAATGATTTGTAGTATGAACTAATTTGGCTGTATTCTGGTATATTTTTAAATAATTGTCATTTTTGTTTGGATATTTTCAAAGATTAATTACTCAAGAATATGTGTACAAGAAGGTTTTTTTTAAATTTAAATTATTTTCGAAGATATAGTTGTACTGGAGCAATTCACTTGAAATTGTCACAGAATCTTATCTATGGAATTTTTTTTATCGAAAAAAAAAATTATTATGTTATAGTATCTTCATCAGGTGTAATTTTTTTGTTCTAAAATTGCGTTTGACATGTTTAATAGGTAGAGATAGCTTTGATACTAAAATCTGTAATTAAAATATTTTTAGAGAAAAGTAAGTCAATATTCAGGTCGTATTCTTATGATGTTTTGATTTTAAAATCATATTTTTAGTATATATTTAGACTTATTATATTCTCATTGAATATATGATCATAAATGAGTTTTAGAGCAAATAATTTCTGTATATTTTTGTATAAACGTGTCTTTCTCTAAATTTAACTACTCCCATGTACAATTAAATTTAATTGTAACTGGTGTTGCTCTACCTCATTCATATTTTTTATATTTACTAAATTATTGAAAAGGAGAGTGTCATCAATAATTGTAGATAGTATAAAGTAAAAGCGTAACGAAACCGATTATTCCTATGGGTTCGAGAACAATGCGAACTGCAAATCATATACACGTAGATAATATATATATATATATATATATATATATATATATATATACATACAGTTTGTCTATAAATTCATAGGTGTATCTATATATCATTTGATATACATAGTATCATTTGATACGGCACGTATTTGTTACGGTTTCTGTATCTAACAAATTTCTATAGACATGGCAGTAACATGATCACACTGGGCAAGGGTTTATATTTCAGTCCTCTATACAATTCCATATTTTTTATTTAAAAAAATATTATTGAGGGACTGCCAAATGTTAGGAAGCCATGTAAATACACATTTTGGTTCTAAATATATCGATCAATTCATATTGCACGAAACTGTGTCGATACATTTTTATGGCACGATATTAAGTAGTTTGAATTACAGCAACAAAACTGAAACACCTTTATGCATGGGTAATACAAATTATATTCGTTTGTAATATTTACATATCACACAAAGATCTTATCAAAGCTTAATAAAAATCCCCTTTCATATTTCAGCACAGCTCATATAAGTACACATTAATTACAACAAAGTTTGGAAAGATAATCGATATATTCGTAGTCATAAAGGGCCAGTTAAAGTTTAGCATTATTTAATAATAATTTATTATTTTGGTATGTTTTAATTAATAGCACAATTTCCCAGGTATTAACATACTTTGATGTCGTTTACAAAAAAATAATAATAAGATGTTTGTATAAAGTTGTATAGTTCAAAATTAAACAAAGAATATTTGCTTATTTAAAAAAATCTTTATCTTGTGTTCTTTAAACAAATTAATTATTAAAAATTGTTGTCAATTAGCTTGAAATTTTGTTGCAAATTTACAGTGCAGCGTTTTGTAATTTAATTAAATATGAACAATATCATACACAATATATCATAGGGTAGGGCGGGGCTTAAAGGTACGCAGGTAAAAAGCTCCACCACCATCATTATCTCAAAAAGAGCAAAGTCTAATTTTTTTTAGTTTCACTATTTCAAAGTAGAAGGCAAAAAGGGTGTAACCAGCCATCACCTTAATTCTTATATCAAACAGAATTGTATAAATTTTCATACAATAAGTTTTTTTCAATGGTAGTTTTTTTTGGTTATGAGCTCTTATATTTAGTTCATGATGCCTTAATATAATTTTTAGGTCTACGTTATTTAAATGTTTTGTAAGATGTATTGTTACTTTTAAGTTCGATTCAACAGTTTTTTTATACATTGTCTATAAAAGCTTACTGGGGTAAAAAGGACCAACTAAACCTTTACATTCGCAAAGGTGTAAACAACAATAAATAGTATGTTAAAAAGTCAATTTAATTTAAAAAAAGCTATTTCACAAGAGATAGATTAAACTAATAGTTATTTGGCCTCTGCAGATGAATATTTCTTTCGAATTACCAGATCAAGGTTATATACTGACCAGATCAAGGTTATATACAATACCTGAATGCAATTTTTAGGTATACGTTATTTAAATGTTTTGTAATATGCATTGTTACTTTTAAGTTCGATTCAACTGTTTTTTTATACCCTCTATAAAAGTTTACATATGGGTGGGGTAAAAAGGACCAACTAAACCTTTACATTCGCAAAGGTGTAAACAACAATAAAAAACAATAGAAGTAAAAAAGTCAATTTAGTTTAAAAAAAAAACAATTTTACAAGAGATAAATTAAATTAATAGTTATTTAACCTCTGCTGATGAATATTTCTTTCGAATTACCAGATCAAGGTTATATACAATAAAATCTTTGGTGAAAAATGTTCCTATAAAATTTGTATTTCACATTGGTTAAATAATGTAGCTATTGTTTTTGTAAAATCCATTTAAAATTCATGAAAAGGCGTTGGATCTGTTCGTCCTTTCGTACCCGGACCATGGGGCAAAAAGAACAGATGACAAATTGTAGAAAAATAGTAAAAAATACATATTTTTTTAATTAAGAGGTAATTGGGAATTTTACTGAACATAGTTTAATAGTTGTTTGTTTGATTCATGTTTTTATGTAGTTCATTTAGTTTGGACAGTATTATTTCGTAAAATTCATTTAAAATTAATAAAAAGACGTTGGATCTGTTCGTCACCTCTTGCCCGGCCCATGTGGCAAAAAGGAACAGATGACAAATTTTAGAAAATAGTAAAAAATACATTTTTTTTAATTAAAAGGTAATTGGGAATTTTTTTTCCCTGTATACTATAGGCGTTTTCTCATAATGGTATTTGCCACAGTTTATTTGTAAGACAAAAGTGCTAATATATGCCCTTTGATCATTTCTTTGCTAACAAATGATCCACTATGTCCACTCAAAAGATTACATTATCATCCCAAGTTCTATTACGATTGTACTCTTCGCGTGCCACGAACAAAAGGACGAAGAATTTATGACATCCAAGCAAACAAAGAATGCGAAATGTCCGTGTCAAAGATCGCTTTAAATCACCGTTCAACAGCAATGATCGAAGGGAAACCAGTCGAAGTTTTGTGCTATACATTAACAGCTGGTTATACAGTGAAATAAATGAAACATCTGGTCGAACACCCCGATTTTCTAATAACTGTTTTTTCCTCGGCATGCACGCGCTGTCCGCACTCCTTGCGCCATCGATGTCTCGTGTTCTTTTGTCAAAACACGATTGATACAATACCAGAAATTTATATAGTGAAATGAAATAATAGCGATACATTGTGAAATATTTATTTTATAAAATCATTTTGTTGATTGCTTCACGCTCGAATTGGTAAAGTTCTGGTAAATATGATACCTCTGTTTTCTATGTATACTGTCAACTAAATACTGGGAATTGCTCATTTAAAATATTATAAAACGCGCTTATGTTAATTTTTGGTGGAGTAGAGTTCAATCGTTATCCGTCAATTATTTTGTTATTTGCCTTCAATTAAGTCTTACTAAATTGCTAAAAACTAGTATCATATTGCAAAAAATATTAAAGCAGATTGCTGATGCTTCGTGGTTTGTTAGCAATAAAACCTTACACGATGATCTTTATATTGAAGTTATAAACAGAATTATATAAATCAACAGTGTAAAATATTTTTATAAACTAGAACATCATACAAACTATATAGTCACTCAGCTTCTTTAGATACCAACTTCAAAAAGACTGAAGAAGAAGCTACCCAAAGATAATATGGAAGACCCATCACAACTTTATGTGAACAGATTAGTAGAATCACTTATTGAAGTGATTCTCTAACTATCAATATAATATTTATCAAGTTAATTTATATGTGTGTTTGAAAGTGTGTGTGTATGTGTGAGTGTGAATGACATAAGCCAAATAGCTCAAAGAATTGTTCTGATTCCTATTGAAAAAAATTGCAAGACTTCTTTCATTGCCAGATATGCTTAGCAACTACAGGAACGTCTGGCAAATTAATTTTATGTTTTTTTACTAAAATGATCTGAATTTTTTAAAAAATTAATAAATAATTTGGCGCCTGGCACATATTTAGCAGCGCCAAAAATGTATGGCAACAAAAAATGTAAATCTGGTGAACCTATTCAAAGTCAAAAAAATGAAAATTGGACTGACTAAAATGCTTTCAAAATTTTGAAATCGCAACCACTTTCAGCTGTCAGACGGCCCAGACTCTAATCAAAAGAGCACCAAGGACCACATAACAAAAAATCTGCCTGCCTAAAAGTTTTTCTCGAAAACGTTGCTAGTTCCCGTACCAAAAGGTCTACAGAGTTTATGTTTTATCAATAACACTGGTCTATGGATGGCGTAAGGCGTTTGCAGAGACCTGAGATAATCGTGGAAGATCTAATCGTCCATCAACGTCTTCAATGGATGAAAACGTCATGGTGCTGGAAAACCGTCATTTAGGCTCTACGGTGAATAAAAAATGATATTTGGAACTCAAGCGGTATTTGAAAGAGATTGCGTGTAGGAGAAGTCCCAACTTGTGGAGGGAAAACTAATGGATGTTGCGCCACGATAATGCGCCGTTGCATTGACTTATATTGTGAACACTTTTTTTTACCAAAAACTCATAAAATATAAAGGAATAATTGCCGTATTCACCACATATCTCACGAAAGTTACTTCTTTTTCCAAAATTTAAATTTTCATTTCGCGGAAGTCCCTTTGGGTCGATAGATGCCACTAAGGAGTTGTTGAAGGAGCTGAGGGCGATTCATTTTAAAAGAGTTTTAAAAGGTGCTTTGACAATTGGATTAATAATTATTGGCATAGTTGCAATAAAATTTGAAGGACTGAGCAATTAGCGTTTTATGAAACAATTTCAGGTACTTAGTTGACAGTATTTAGATAAAACAATGAATTATTTGTTATAATCAATAGAGAATTTTTATCCATCTTTTGCACACATGAAATCGAAATATTGTACACGTTGCCAATGTATACAATACCTAAACAAAACTTAAACTATACCTAACAAAGCTGAAGATTACAACATTTTCAAATTTAATCATTATGAATCATCTATAAGTTTATGAATTTTCAAATGTATTTTCAAAACATATGACAATAGTAAATATATTATAATGTATAATTAAAATATATAATTAATGATCGAGATTCTTAATAAATATTATTCATTGTATGAAAATAAATATCAACCATACTAAGCCAGAAATTTCTTATAAGAATCTTATAAGAACGTTGCGTAGCCAACAAGCGTAGCGTACGGTGGAGAAACCGGCACTTTTATTTCTTTGCATTTTACTTTGCTTACGTATTATATATTTTTATTAAATAAGAATATTAAAGCTCTATAGATTTTCTCTTCCAGTAATATTAAATAAATACTAATACTAATAAAAAATAAAAATACGCAATGCATTTAATATTCATGCTTTGAAAGAATATGTTGAACACATTATTTTGATCATTTAGTTTTTTTCATGCTACGTTTAAGTTTTAAATTACAACATTTTTAATGAGCTTATAATTGCATTAAATAATTAAATAATTAAATACTTCATATGATGTGATCCTAATTTGTCTTAGAATCTAACTGGATCCTAGGTAGAACCTATACATGTGAATATGTAAATAAGTTCTTACAGTACACACCCCAAGATAATTTTCCGTGCTCAAACGATGCTAATATCAGAGAATAAGTACTCTCACAGAAATATTTCCACATTCTCATTTTCATTTCATACGCGATGAGTCCGGATATTGAATAAACAACGATGGCTCAGGCATTCGCAGATTATATAATTCCGTTAGGTAATTTCATTCAGTCTGTACGAAAATAATTTTGGGTGATTCATCATCTATTTATCTAATTACTAAATAAAACAGTTGTGATATCACAAACATTAGTTAGTGTTTGACTATGCATATTTTAAGTTGTTCAACGTGTTCTAATAGCATTTTTAAAATAAATTGGAAATACGCCCCGAAGAACTTGACCTGACCAAAAAAAGTGTTAGTATTTTTATAATAAATAATAAAGACTTTATTGTACAGTTATATTTTTCAAAGAACAAAGTTTTGCAATATTGGCACGAATGGTAATAACTAATGCATTATTAATTAATTGAATGTTTGATTACATTAATTTGTTAATTGCTTACTGAAATTTGTCAATTAAATCGCATCAAAATAAAAAAGACATATAAAAGAGAATGCATAATTTTAAGATTTTAAATTGACAGGATAAATAAAGAAAATTGTTTATCAAGAGAATGTTGCATAATTCTTCATAAAGTAAAATGCTCAAGAACCGTCGTATTCTTAATCCGTAGTAATTTACTTGGTAGCGTTCATCAACATCAACAATAGAAAAAAGCCCGGAGATAAATAAAGCATACACACGGAAGCTTCGCACAATCGGAATCAATATATCGCAGAGTAAGGTCAACGCACTCTGTGCGGAGGGATTTGGGAAGTTCATCAGTTGGGGCTGCCGGCTACGAGGGTTGTAGGAGCGACGGGTGCTGCGGGGGCGGCGGTCCGGGGTGCGGCCATCCCTTGTGATGGCGCAACGTAATCTCGACGTTTTTTCACGTGTATTCACACATGCACACTTAGGAACTCACAAACAATGAGATAATTACCTGTTGTTTTTCATAAAGATCCTTCATAGGAGCAGCATCTCTAGAAATCTGAGAAGGCTGCACACAAGTGACCGTCTGAAGTACGGTCGCAGGTCGTAACGCAAAATTTAAAATATATCATCGGGTAAACGCACTGTTGTCATAACTTTTCTTCTGATGGTTTGTGGTTCGTGCCGTACGTCTTGGCGAGTAGGGTCGCGCGCGGCGGATCTGTCAAGTTATCAGTTTATTTCAAACACCTTTCGGATTTTATCCCTTCACAACTGCCCGCAGCCCGTTGCTCTTCGACATGTACATGCGTGTGATTATTATTCGCGTGTGCCGTCAGTTGGCTTTGGCGAGCACAAATCAAATGTTTGAACGAACCGAAAAACCGACAAATGAAAATGAGACACACTAAATATAAATAAAAAACGTATGGAACTAAAAACAGGCAGGCACGACCTACTCACGCACTCGGACAAACTCACACTGTGGAGCGCGGGACGGCAGCGAATCGCGCAAGGCGTTCGGTACTTGGGAAGTCGGCAGTTTCGGAGTCGATCGGCTGCTCGGATTGACGCCCGTTGCGCGGCCCGATGTGCGCCCGCCCGCGTTACCGCTTCGCAGAGAGTTCGCCCAGCGTGGTCTCTGATTTACGTCCAGGAACTACCTTGCAGACTTTGTCCGCTTCCAAATGCACGTGATATGCACCTACTTACGGATTTCATCAAAACAAGAAAAGCTCATGAGATCCATCTCCATCCATACCGGAATTGTTGCTATTTTGTTACAACTCCTCCTACCATTCTAATAGCTACCATTCTAATAATTATATTTTTAAACTAATCAACATGTACAACTATTTGAAACAAGGCATATCTTTACAATGTTCATTTATTTGACTTTGCTCATTTTTGGCGATTAATAAATCATAAATATTTATATATATAAGCATTCTTCTTAGTTCAAAGTAAGAGATACCATGAAAAATCTGCAATTCTGTACTATCACGCATAGTGTGTGATTTTAATTTCTTCTACAATATCATAATAGAAGTTATTTCTGGGCGCTGCCGGTAAAATCGTCAGTGTTGCAAGAGTGATAAGCGATGTGCAACATTAGGTAGAATGCGGCAGGCGCGCGCATCGACTTGCCTGGAGTCCGTATCGATTGCTTCTGTACCCGGGATGCCTCAGCGCGGTTAAGCGCTGTACAAAATTTTGCCAGGCAGGGCTTTGATAGTTTTAACCACTTTTTTAGATTTTAAGTTAAATTTGAATGTTTTCATTGTAATATAAATTTCGTTTGGGTTTGCATTTTCATGAAATTCTTGGTTTTTATTAGCAAAAACTGAATCAGGTACAATTTGACACCATCATAATAATTGAATTGTTTGCCATTCAAGAAGTTTTGTAAAGATCGAAGCAAAAAGTAATCAAAAGATGCCAGTTCAGGACTGTATGAAGGATATAAAAAAACATACTAATCAAGCTCCAAAAATTTTTGGCGAGTGACCAAAGGTGTGAGATGTCAATAATGGAAAAAATCACTATTTTGATATGTCAATTTTGGCCGGTTTTCTTTGACTGGGTTGTTTAATTTCAATAGTTGTTCAATGTACATTTCAGAATTGATCGTTTGGTTAGGTGGCAGGAATAAATGTAGACGATTTCTCTAAAATCAATTTGAACTGGACTACCAGACAGTTTTATACCTTTGAGGCTAAAATCATCAGAACAGAATTCGCCAAACCAATTTGACACTGCCGTCTTTATAAGGCTTATCACTATAAACAGCTCATAACGATTTGTGTTGCTTCAGGTGCCTGATTACCTTTGCAGAGATAAAAAAGCAAAATATTTTTATAATTTTATTTGAACAGCGATCAGAACTTATGGGTTCTATGAACTGTTGTGATTAATATCTTGCAAACTACGTTTGTTTTATTATAGATGGCAACCCAAACAGTTGTCACATTTCTGTATGATAAATTTTTATTACAATCTCTGTAATAGGGCAAGTATGGTGCAACAATGCCGGGTGAGGGCTATTTTCACTTGGAAACATATTGGTATTTATATTTCCAAGTGAAAATCGTTGTCAATGTTGCCTGACAACAGGCTGCTCGAAGTGGGTATCGAGCCCGGGACCTCTGAAACAAGTCCCATCGCTCTTAACCGCTTACTTACGGGCGAGCCAAAAAAGCAAAATATGACAAAAATGTTTGATAGAAATTTCCATGTTTCAACGAATGCCAAACGAAAACTACGCAATTGATCAAAAATCTCTTTTTTACTGAATCAATTTACAAAAGGTATTTTACATTTGGACTAGGTCAGCAAACCTAAAAATTCAATTGACACCATCTAAGCTAAAAACCGCACTTACTTAGTTGCCAAGCTAACAAAAAGATAATGTAAACTTTTACTATGTGGTTTTTTGAAACAAGAAAAGCACGAAAAGATACAGTATTTCGTCATAAATCTGTTACTATCATGGTGTGGAGAAGGTTGCCGACCCCTGAGAACGAATCATATTGCGGCAACCCTGGCGAGTGGCGTATCGACCCGCGGGCGTACTGCCGAACGGAACCCACGCTTTCGTCTTTAAACCTCGTCTCATTCATTCGAGCTCACGACCCTCTTCGTTTTGCCTACGCACGATACTGATTCCAGGCCAAATTTCCTTCAAATAATACATTGAATGAAAAGTGAACTCTGTACGAACTTTTTTGTTTCGTTTGATCCCTCTATTTATAAATCGCTCGCATTCGTTTAAATTGGATATTTTAGTATATACTGAACAAAATGATCTGCAAATATAACTTTTCACATAATTTTCATCTTCTTGTACTTTATTATCGATTGATTTGTTATTTAATATTAAATTTTTGTGTAAACGGAGATGCATAATCATATCACATCATTAATGTTTGTACTTAATATTAATAATGTAATTGAATTAAAGGGCTCATTATCGGATAAAATAAAAATGTGATGGTAATGTTATGTTACGGGTCTATCTTCGTATGAGTTGATAGTAACGAATTGTCCAAGATCTATTTAGTTGCTGTGCAATTAGGCGTTTTACACATAAAATCTAACTCCATATATGTGTTCTCGAGATACAACAGAAAGTTGCACTTATGATAAATCTGATATTTGGCGTTTGTGCGTTTTGTAGGTTTTTTGTGTAAAATGCCTGATCGCACAGCAAATACATAGTTTTTCGACAGTTTATTACTATCAACTCATACGAATATAGACCCGTAACAAAATATTTTTATTTTATCCGAGAAGCGGCTCCTAAATTTACTACGTGTTATGCACAGCTTTCCTGTAGATTGCTACAATTTTAATTCTGTTATTTCATCAAATTTTACATGAGAAATTTTTTATTTAATAACAGATGTGAATTCAATACCTATCTCGCAGTAGTGATATCATTTTATTTGAAAATATAAATCTAACATATGTTTACAAGTGGAATTAGTGTTTTCGACATTGATAATTAAGAGTTATACTACTAATAAATTTATACAGCTGTAGGTGGGCCAACTCTTGGCTTGCTTTTTTAAAAGTCACATTATTAGGAAATTATTACTAATAATCAAAAAACATTTTTAGTTTTCATTCTAAATCAAAATATTATATTGAACATATATAAAAAAGTAGTATCACTAGTTTTAGTTCTCAAACTTCAAAACATTATATTATAATAAAAAGGAATTAATAGAGTGTACATTAGGTAAATTTATGTCGAATTTACAAATATCTAATCAAATTATAAATAAATTATGCGTTTCTTTAATATCTAATGTCGATATATTATATGCAGTTTTGGTTCAAAGTGCAAATTTTTCGAATTTTTAATTCACTGGGTTAATACTTTTTAAGCCTGGTCTAAATGGCAAACCGAGCAACTGGGAAGCAGAAGGTACTGAGATCAATTCCTGGCACTTCGTGCAATTATAGCAGTTATATTTGAACAAATTAACACGTTAATTGCCATGGCAGTCATATGTGTGTGACATAAAAAATTGTTATCCCATAAATTTTGGCTAAAAAAGTATTCTATGATACATTATTTCATATTTTCTTGATACATTTCTAACAAAATTACCTGATGAAGACTGTGACCAATGTGAATTTTTTTCTGATTATCGTGGCAATTAAGGTGTTAATGGGTAATATACTACTGTTATATGAAATTAGTCGTTAAGTTTAAAAGCGAGTATTTACATAAAACTTACAAGTGTCGGAAATTGTAATCAGCCTAGCACTTATTTATATATTTATTTATTTATTTATTTTTACATTTCATTTATTTATTTATTTATTTATTTATTTATCTACAAGCCGTCAGTAGTTTCTTCATTATTTACCTATTCATATTTTTTATTAATTTCCTGGGTAAGTTTTTATAATGGTCCAAAAATCGAAA
Organism: Ctenocephalides felis; assembly: GCF_003426905.1. Classification (NCBI taxonomy): domain Eukaryota; kingdom Metazoa; phylum Arthropoda; class Insecta; order Siphonaptera; family Pulicidae; genus Ctenocephalides; species Ctenocephalides felis. The sequence continues at coordinate 163,412,737 of NW_020538040.1, forward strand.
ATGAAAATTTTTGCATATATCTTCACGTTTACAATTTTTCTAAACATTTTGGCTTACCTTGGAAAAAATTAATGTGTGAGTATGTTTGTGTGGATACAATTTTTTCTCGACGTTTTCCCACCGCTCAACTGATTTGAATGATTCAAAAAGCATTTGATTCCTACCTATGGTTCCAATCGTTTCTAAAATACAAAGCAAAAAGTGCAGAAAATGCAAATTAGGTTTTTGAGAGAACAGAGCATACGATTTGAACGATTTAAAAAACAATCAATTTGTTATGATGGGAAGAAGTGGTGATCAGTGTTAGGCAAAGACAGGTCCAATCGTTTAAAGAGATAAAATAGCAGTTTTTGAGAGAACAGAGCATCCGATTCAAATGATTTAAAAAACATTTTGCTTGTGAGAAAACTATTAGTTTTTTGGGAAGGCAAAAAGTTTTTTTTTTCAAAATTTAATGTTTCTTTGAATATCGAACATGATTCGAATTTTAATTTAAATTCTAAAGCTCACTTATATACTTAACAAAAAAAAATTAATTTTGCAATTCAGCTTATATCATTCTTAGAAATGTGAGATAAGGTTGTTCACTCTAGTCTTGCTTGATTGAGTTTTGTTTATTTACTTTTCATGTAAACATATATAAACGTTGTCGTCTAACTTATATTTTGTCTATAAGATACGAATAATGAAAATTACAGTATTTATAATAATCTGTTTAAAAACATTTAATATTTCTTGAATATTACTATTATTATTATTCATCACGGTACAAGACTTCACAGAAATTTGCCATAAGTCACAACTCCATATACCACTAGTTTATTATTTAATTCATTTATTATATTCTTTATTTATTTTTCATTTTTTAAATTAATTTATAATAATTTTTATAATATAAGTATTTTGTTTAATAAATTTATAATCGTTTTTTTTTAAATAAATTAACCTTAGAATGGTATTGTGTTTAACAAGTGACTTTTGTTCAGTTTTTTATCATTGTATACTTTGTGATATCATCAAATGTTATTCCAGAAAATATAAAGCTCTAGTTTAGTAAGTAATAGTATTTTTATTTTTTCAAAATTTTCATAACGAAAGTACCATCTCCATTCATTCTTGTCTGCATATACGCCTCGGAGGCATGCAGATACAGTTCTAGGGTTAATAAGTATTTTTACAATATAGGTATTTTTTGAACAAATTTTTAGGTATTTTCAAGTGAAATTTATATGGTTTTATGATCTGACATTTTTATGATATATGATTTAACAATTTTAAGGGTGTTATTACAATTCTATGAGTATTTTGTTTAACAAAATCTGTTTGTTATAAAATTGTCATTTACCAGACAGCAAACACAATACTGAATGTCTATATTCATATCAAATTCTCAAATCGCAACAAGTTTAAATAACGCGCCATTTAATTCATCTGCTGATACCGTGCCGCCATCTGTGTCGAATCCGCGGAACTCGTTTGACATTTGTCATGCGCGTGTAAGTTAAATGGAGTTACCCGAAGTCACTACATCACGCCGTGTTAATTAAAACAGAAATCATAAGACTGAATAAAATGGATTGATATTTATTCAGTATAATGTAATAAATAAAGTAAAGTTGATAATATAATGGGTTTATATTATATTGGAAGTGTTAGTGCACATTGACAATGGAGGTTGACAATTGACATTTCGGGCCGAAACAGGGAAAAGAAATAATTTTGATAATAAATGGAAGTGGAATAAGTGGAAAATAGTGAGAAAACTTCATAATTTTATTTATATGATTTTATTACATGCATATGATTAAGTGATTATATTTTTTCCGCGCTTCCGGTTTTAAGTGTGTTTGTTTACTTGAATTAAATTTAGATCCCTAACAACCGTTTGAATGTGCATATACAATCGGTATCGAGGTGTTGCACAAGTGACATTTCAATTGATTGTTTACAATCTATTAATACGGTTTTGTTTATTAAAATGGACGGCATTGTGTTTATAAAGTGGGGATACACATATCTCTGGAAAAGGTGAGAGTCCCCATACAAGACATGTCACATTTTGTAATGTCGACATTTCTCGTAAGACAATATAAGTAGGGGCAAAACGGTTCCGCGATTCAGTGTAGAATCATTTGTGATTTGCTATAGTGCGGTTATCAGTTTTCGAACTACGTGGCGATCTAACATCTGTCGTAAACAAAATGTGCGGTAAGTTTTGAATTTTGTATTAATTTTCGGTTAATTAAATTAATTGTGATTTATGTTAAGGTATAGTGTTTATGGAAAGTCTAGTTAAGTGGCCTTCTTATCGTGTGCTATTTCAAAAAATGATGTGCAAATTAAAAAAAATTATTAAAACATTCTACTACTTTTTTAAAATTAAATATGAATTAACCAATGTTTTTCTGAAGGATTATCATGATGCTTGTCCTCCAGATAAAGTTAACATTTATTGAAAAAAATAATAATACTTATTGTATTTTTTTTATTATTATCCTCCAAGGAAAGGTGGTACCAGTTTTTTGCAAGGGATATCATAATGCTTATCCTGCTCATAAAATTATCATTTTTATTAATTTATTTTATTTTATTTTTTTATTATATTTTATTACAATTTATTTTATTTAATTTAATTTTATTTTAATATTTTTTCTACTACTTTTTTTAAAAGATCACAAATAATATTTTTTGAATATGTCATAATGTTTGTCCTCCAGGTAAATTAAACATTTTTATTAATTTTAATAATTTCTTTATTAATCTTCTATTTTTTTGGCAATGAAATCAAATTTTTATATTAAAAAAAATCATAGTGTTTTTTCTGCATATAAAATTGTCATTTTTAATAATTTTATCTTTTTTTATTATCAAATATTTTTCTTAAGAATGTCATAATATTTGGCCTCCAATAAAATTAACATTTTTGATAATTTTATTATTTTACAATTGAAAAAAAAAATCAAATATTTTTAATAGATGTCCTAACGTTTGTCCTCAAGATAAAATTAACAATATTATTAATATTTACCCACTTTTTTTTGAAAAATATAGCATTTAGTATTTTTTCAAAGAATATTATGATGTCTGCCCTACAAATTAACTTTATACTTATTTTTTTGTTATATTACTTTTTTAAAAAATATTGATATTTTTATCTTTAATTATATTACATTATTTTATTATTTCTTTTTTTTCTTATTATTTTACTACTTTTTTAAAAGATCACAAACATTTTTTGAAGGATGTCATAATGTTTGTCATCCAGATAAAATTAACATTTTTATTAATTTTAATAATTTCTTTATTAATCTTTTTTGAGGAAAGGCAATCATTTTTTTATCTAAAGGAAATCATAGTGTTTATTATAGAGATAAAATTGTCACTTTTATTGATTTTGTCTTTTTTCTTTAAAAGAGATATCAAATATTTTTTACAGGATGTTCTAACGTCCGTCCTCAAGATAAAATTAACATTATTATTATTATTATTATTTTTATTATTCTACTTTTTTTTAAAAAATATAGCAAGTATTTTTTCAAAGGATGTCTGCCCTCAAAATAAAATTAACATTATAGTTATTTTTTATCCTGCTTTTTTTAATAAAGATTGCAAATATTTTCATAAAGGATGATGTTTGTCCTACAAATAAACTTAATATTATTATAAAATCTATTTTTTTTTATTAAGTAAAGGATATCAAATATTTTTCTAAGGAGTGTTATAATATTTCTCCTTCAGATAAAGTCAACATTTTTTTAATTTTATTATTTTTTTTTATTATTCTACTTTTTTAAGGAAGGAAATCAAATATGTTTCGAAAGGATTTTATAATATTTATTCTGCAGATAAAATTAACATTTTTGTTATTTATATTATTTTCTTTATTTTTCTATTATTTTTAAGAAAAGGATATCATCATGTTTGTCTTCAGAAAAAATTAACAATTTTTTAAATTTTATGAATTCTCTTTTTTTTCAAAAAAAGAGATTTTTTTATTTATTTTTATTGATTTTTTTAAACATTATATTATTTTTCTTTTATTGTATTTTTGAAAAAGATATCAAATATTTTTAAAGGATGTCATGATGTTTGTCCTCCAAATGAAATTAACATCTTTATTAATTATATTATTTTCTTAATTTTTTTATTGTTTTTAAGGAAATGATATCACAAAATGTTTTTTCCAGATAAAATAAACATTTCAATTAATATTAAATATTAATTTTATTTGTTTTAATTTCTTTATTATTCTAGTTTTCTTAAGTAATCGATATCAAATAAAGTTGATATTTTTATTAATTGATTTAATTTCTTTATTATTTTCCTACTGTTTTTAAAAAAAAATCTAATGTTTATTCAATGTATATATAATGTTCTTCTCTAGTTGAAATCAACATTTTGTAAAATTATAATTATATATATTTTTTATTATTCTCATTCTGTTCTTAAGGAATGAATATAGAATGTTTATCTAAAAAAATTCACAATGTTTATCTTTCAAATGAAATTAACAATTTTTATATAATTTCTTCGGTTCAAATTAATCGATCAAACAACAATTTTAATCAAAAATGATGATTAGCTCATGATGCCAATCTTCTTATAACGACTATATAATTTCGTAAAATAAATTTTGATCGTGTTAGGATTTTTTTATTGATTTATTTGGTGTGAAAATTAAACTATTGTATATTATATAATATTTGTTTATAACGCTTTATAAAAGAACTGAGTCAAATCTTTTATTTTTTATATATCATTATTACTGTTTTAACTTGATTTATATTTGCCCTGTATGTATTATATATTATATTATATTAGGTTTACATATTTCCATAGTAAAATCTTAGTATATATTTGCAAATCTATCTATGCTAAATAATTATTTAAATATCGGTTCAATGAACTAAAAACAAATTTGTTTAATCGTGCGAACTCGATTGTTCGAAATTTTTGACAACATATTGTTTCATTTTATAAATTCAAATACAATTATCTTATTGCGTTTCTAACAAGCAATTTAAACGATTCGGTTTATATTTATTTAATACGTTTTTCTTTTTGACTGCTTATTATAAGGATTTATCAATGCAATTATGTTTCTTGGTCATATTACAGACCATTGTTTCAATTCGATTTATTGCTTAACAATTTCTTGTTCACTTGTGTTTATTTTTGGTTTTATCTATCGTAAATTTTTCATATTTTTTTTTTTTTTTGGATTTTATTTTCAACGCAATACTTGTAGATGAGATTAGAGATTTATTCGAAATAACAATTTAGAGATTTTATCTGAAATTATTTTAATACTTAGCAACCATTTGTTGGATAATTTTATTTTTTAAATATATCAAATTAACTTCCCGTAGGGTAAATTATAGTAATCGCAAAAAAAATCGAAAATTTTCATAATCTTAACGTTTCAAAGGTTTTGAACATTTTGTCATACCTTGGATGTGTGTGTGCGGATACAAATTTTCGTCGACGATTTCGGGAACACAGTTCAACCGATTTGAATGATTCAAAAAGCATTCGATTCATATTAAAAAGTTCGAAGATACGGGGCAAAATGTGCCAAAAATGGTGATTCACTTTTTCATAGAATGAAGCGTCCGATTTCAATGATTCAAAGAACATTTTACTTGTATTGATAAGATGAGGAACAGATTAAATTTTTGGGGATGCAGGTCTAGAGTTTTCGGAGTGAGAAAAGTAATAAAAAATTCCAATATGCAGTCAAAAATGATCATCAAATATATGCACATCAAATTATCAGATATTTTATAGATTTTTTTTAAATTTCATTTTGCCTCGCTTACTCTGAGCATTTAGCCACCCACAACATTTTTGCAACAACGCTATTGCTTTAAAAAGAATAGTTCTAACTTTTCAAAAAATTTCAAAATATAAAAAAGAAAATGAACCCTTTCCACTCGGATGCCACCGCTCCGGCGGCAAAATACATGTTAATTTTGCAATTCGCGAGTGGAAAGGGTTAATTTTTTCAAAAATCGATTTTTTTTTTAAATTTTCAAATACTTTTAAGGATTTTTCTAAAAAAAATTAATTACGAGTGTGGCAAAATTTTATGTACCAATTTGCCTGAAGGCACGATGCCATGCACCACTAGCTTTATTCTCGATGTGCATATTAATAACAGCAAAAGTTGCTCAGAATTTTTAGCGCTGTGCAATACCACGTCGTGGGCGATGTGAAAGTTAAAACATCTTGTACAATTAGATTTCTGAATTTCCATACCATATTTAGATAATAATAATATGATAATAGTAATATGATATATATAAAAGCATAGAAGCTTATTTTGTGAAATAATCCTAGAGATTGGTATAAAAAAATATAAATAAATAAATAACTTCTAGTAGGGTAACTTAAAAAAAAATAAAAATATTTTTTTTTGCATATCTTTACGTATCAAAACCTCCTGAACATTTTGTCATACTTTAGAAAAAAATAATGTGTGTGTGCGGATACATTTTTTCGTAGACGATTTCGAGAGCACGGATCAGCCGATTTGAATGATTCAAAAAACATTTGATTTTCATTGACAGGGAGACGTGCTCATTAGTTTTAGACAAAGGCTGGTCCAGCCGTTTTGAAGATACGAAACAAAAAGTGCAAAATTTGGCAATTCAGTTTTTGAGAGAACGAAGCGTCCGATTTGAATGATTCAAAATAAACATTTTTATATAGATGGAGGGAAGAATTGTTTAAAATTTTAGGAAGACAGGTTTTGGAGGTCCAATGAAAAACGTTAAAAAATGCCATGGCGGTCAAAAATTATCTTTAATTTTCAAAAAATTTCAAAATTATAAAAAAAAAATGTTTTTGAAAAGATTAAATTACGGTACAGGAAGTTCCAGCAATTTTCCTCAAGGCACGATGTCATGCGCCACTTAATTAACTTCCCGTAGGGCAAGTTATAGTAATCGCAAAAAAATCGAAAATGAAAATTTTTATATATTTTTACGTTTCAAATTCCTCTGAACATTTTGGCATATCTTATAATTAGAAAAGGATGTATGTGTAAATTTTCGTCGACGATTTTGAGAACTCGGATGAAGCGATTTGAATAATTCAAAAAACATTCGAATTGTATTGATAAGGAGACGTGCTGATTAGTTTTTGGCGAAGCCAGGTTTAGCCGTTCCGAAGATATGGGGCAAAAAGCGCCAAAAACGGTAACTCAGTTTTTAAGAGAACGGAGCGTCCGATTTAAATAATTCAAAAAACATTTAACTTTTATTAACAAGATGAAGAATTGATCAAATGTTCATGAAGGCAGGTCTAACGGTTTCGGAGATATAGTAAAAAAAAAAGTGAAAAAAATGCTATTTGACTGTCAAAAATGATCATTAGACATATGCACATCAAATTATCAGATATTTTATAGAGATTTTAACAATAAGTATAAATTTTGTTTACATTCCTATGGGTTTCGTACCAATGTTTATGCGTTAGACGGTGACGCGGCGCGTACGCGCTTCGATATTTTGTCTGTATGCAGTTAAAGCAATACGATTGCTTTGAAAAAAGTTCAGAATTTCCAAAATATTTCAAAATAAATTTTTCTTCAATAAGTCTTTTTTTTCAAAAAAAAGTAAATTTTTGTCAAAAATTTATAGTTTCTTAAAAATCTAATTTTTTCAGAGTAATTATCTTTCAAAAATGTTAATCCTTTTAAAAAAAATTTTTTTTTGCTACGGGAAGTACCAGCAATTATCCTTAAGGCGCGATGCCATGCGCCACTAATTACCTAATTTTTTTTTTATCTCGCGCGATTAGCCGAATTCTGACGCAATGCGGTCTCTATATTTGATGAGACTGTTTCTTCAAATGTAATTGATATTATTTTGCATAATAAACCATTTATGATATTTTATTATGTGAATCAGATTAGCTGTTTATGAAATTGTGTGGAATATTTTACGCCAATATATAAAAAGTCAACTCTGAAGCACTATGCGATTTTTTTTAAAATAAAGAAATATAAATTTTATTAAACTTTACCCAACAATTCGTCTTTGTAAAAACGGATAGTTTTTTTTTTTTGTTATAATTTATTTTTGTTAATCAAGACATCAATGTCTTATTTACAAAATTGATATGTGCAAAAAAAGAACAAAAACATACAATAAATTGAATATAAAATGAAAAAAGTTAAAAAATCGGATAATGTAAGTTAAATTGTATATATATTTATTCTCTCTAAATTGTAGTGAAACAATTTTCAGTTTCTCCATATTTCATAAACTTATTGGAAATTTCTATTTTGCAGTCGTGGACAAATAATGTTAAGTTCATGAACCTCTTGTGCGCTCTTGATTGTCTCTCGCGCATTCCAACTCAGTTTTGCCTCTTGTCGGTTCAAACACTTGCACTTGGGAATTTTCATGATTTGATTACTAATTAACCTCCAATTTAAACACACACATATATACTTACATATATATTTATGTAGAGCTTCGAACAAAGAATCCAAAAACTAGTGGTGCATGGCATTGTGCATTAAGGCAAATTGCTGGAACTTTCCCTAATGAAAATAGTCAATAATTGATTTAAATAATTTCAAATAGATTGTTTATTATAAATACATACTGTAAATTTATAAGTGCTTAATAAATTGGGCGACGAACGTATTCTACAAACAACGTATGTGTATGTTTACAAGAAATTTGTTCATTTTTTTTTTAAATTTGATTTTTTTGATAATTTTGAAATGTCTTCAAAATTTTGAAAAAATAAAAGTTCCAAATTCTTTGGAATTTTTATAAAAAATAATTTTTTTTAAATTTTTAGGGAACTTGGAAATTTCTGAAAATATTCGATTTTTTTTTTTTGAAAAGTATTCTCAAATTTTAGTAAGAAATCGATTTTTTTTTAATTTTTATTTTTTTGAATTTTTTCTATTTATTATTTTTAGTAAGTGATTAAAAATGTTAAAAATTTGAATTTTCAAAATTACCTATTTTTTTGTAAAAGCATTTTTTGCACACCGCCTACACAAGCAAAAGTTTCTTATAATTAATCTAATCGGATGACGAGTTCCATCTTTAGGACATCTGTCAAGAAACATGATCTTGATAAGATTTAAACAAACAATATATTTAAAAAAACATAAAATAATGGAATTTTATAAAATGAATGAAATTGTAGAAGAGATAACATTATGTATAATGTGACAATCAAAATAATAATAATCTAAATAAATGATTTGATTATATAACGAAATATTAGAGATATTAAAAAATGAGAGTTTTTTTTAAAAAAAAGGTATTAAAAAAAACTTACCTGTATTATTGATTATACTACAACACTTTGGTTTTAGTGACTTTAGTGGAATTTCAAATATTTTTTTTAAAGAAATTCATGTTTTTTGTTGATGTTATGCTTGATTTTTTGAATCTGTTAATATATATATATATATATATATATATATATATATATATATAATTTTCGAATCAAATCGCAAAATTTGCCACAAATTGTCAATTTATAATTGAAAATGTGTTAAATTTTGCTCATTAACTTTTCTATTATTTTTATATAACGGTAAGCGATTTTTAGTTCTCGTTATATCGCCTCGGGGTTTCCATAAGGTCATCCACAATGCACCAACAATTTCTTATAACAACAAACAAAAATAAAATTTCAAAACAAACAGACATTTTCTGTGGAACTTTGTTGCTCATTCATTCGGTATTTTATTGATTTTAAAAAACCTTCATATGAGATTTTGGTGAATTTAAAGATCGTAAATTTGTAGTTTTTTTCTTATCAGGGTTTTGGTAGTATTTTTGCGAATACGGATTCAATTTTTTTTTCTCTCTTTTTTGAAATATATTATAAAGCAAGTTATGGAAAATTCTCATGTATGATATTTGCAATATTGGCAATCAGATTTTTATGCTTATTGCACTATAATACAAAAATTATAAAATTAAAATGACAATTTTAATGATATTGTAATATTCCTATATTATTTTGAGGTTTGGAAGACAATATGAGTAGTTCAGAATTATCGTTCAAAGATTTGACATTTTTATGAAAATAATATTTTTATGAAAACATACCACTTAAAGGAACTCAGAAACAAACTTATTTATGCATTATTTTTTAAAGAAAATATGTCATTTGAACAACAAACACAAACAAACTTAAAATGTTCTAACTTTTATATCATATTTTTATATTATTACATTATTTTGAGGGTTGGAAGACAAACTAAGTAGTATATTCTATCATTGCGAATATTGGTAGATTTTCCATTTTTCTGTTAAGTTATTTGTATAAAAATGACATGTTATTCAGAAGCACACTTAATTATTATAAATAGAATAAAGAATTTTATACAAGTGGTATAAGCAATATTTTTATTTTCAACAGCAATCAGAATACAATATTCTATGACTATTTGGCAATTTAATTATGATTACAAAAATGAATATTTTATTATATTATAATATTATTACATCTTATTTGCGGTTTCATAAGTGCAATATTTGCAAACCTGAATTCTCTATATGTCTACAAATATTTTGAATTCCAATAATTTTTCATAATTATTTCTAAAATCATTATGCGCATAACTGTACTGCAAAGGCATAACCATAATTTTTAAATACTCGGCCTTCCAATTAATTCGGTGGTACTGATATGATAATTCGGACAGATAAGATATTAGGACTATGTGTGATTCCAAACATCAATTGTATAAAAACTGTTATATTTTTATCTTCAATCATAATTGCGCACATTGGCTTTGTACACATGTAAAAATCTAAACGGAAAATGAGCTTAATTTTATGATAAGCGATTTATAATGTTAGTCAATAGTTTAAACAATTTTGATTTACAATGCGTTATTTATAGATGAATATATATATATATATATATATATATATATATATATATATATATATATAAAATCTTAATATGGACATTTTCGAATTTCCTTGTTCCCAAGGGCTCAAATGGTTCCAAATTGATAAAAAACAAATCTTTGAAAGTTTTGGCTCTTAATATTGTCTTTTAGATAGAGCGCAATTCAATCAAAGTTTTGTATGGAAATAGCATGAAAAAATTTTCAAAAATTTTCCAGGGCGGCGAATTTTCAATAAAAAATGATACGAACTGTCACTTTTAATTCAATTGTCGCTAAGTTATACCTAACACATTTTTTTTTCAATTTTCAAAATTTTGTCCATGCTATTTCCATACGAAGTTTGATCGAATTGCGCACTATCTAAAAGTTAATATTAAGAGCTAAAACTTTCAGAGAATTGTTTTTTATCAATTTGGAACCATTTGAGCTTTTGGGAGCAAGGAAATTCGAAAAAATTCTTTGTTTTTCTAACAAAAATCTGCACTTACTTAGTTGCCAACCTGATATAATACATATTCAACATAGGATATGTAATGAATAATGTTTGAATTTTAATATAAAAGTTCAAGTATAATAGGCTCCTAAAAACATCTAGTTATCCATTCCTGTATACCTCAAATCATGCAAGTCGTGTTTATATTTCAATTTTTAATTATGATTGCTAAATGATAATGAGAAAAATGCATATAAATCACGAGAAGAGAAATGAATGTCGACTATTAATTTCGTTGAATAATTATTCATGCTCTAATTGCCGAGCAATGAGATATTTGGTTCAGTCACCTCATAATGCAAACTTTTCTTGTGACTATGAAGATAATTGCGTTGATCGCACTCAAGGCTAGAGACACTACTTGATTTTTGTAAATATGTTGAATTAGTTGAAAATTAATTATCTTAATCTTTATGGATGCTCGAGTTCGAAAGTTAAGCAGAACCATCATTTTTAAAATGACACCAAATTTGACAGAATCGGTGTAGATGCTTAATAACATAATTTTGAATTGCTGCATTCTTTATTTCTACTTATACTTAATTCATTCACTCATACCTAATTAACTTCCCGAAGAAGTTTATGTTTTTTTTATCATATTTTACCCTAAGAATTGTTTTGCGTGATGTTTATCCTAACTAAATAAGTTGTAGGGAAAGTACGGACAAAATGGCATGGTATTTGATTTTTAATAATATTTCTTTATTTAAAGATCTTATAATCAGTCTCAATCGTTTTTACACATCTTACATTCATTGACAATCAGTAACATAGTCTTTTAATTAAGTGGAAAGTGTAACATATTTATTCAGTAAAGTGCAACTAATCACAAAAATAATTTTGTCCATATAGTACTGACAAAATGACATTGGGTAAGGATATACTTAGATGCTAATTTATAAGAGGGCATTTCACATATAAGCAAACTTCGGCGGACTCAAAACGCGGAAAAAGAGGCCTTTCCAATGAATTTTTTCTATGCCGGTGGATCCGTAGTTTTTAAAAGTCATCAGATTTCAATTTTGTTTCATTTGACCTCAAATGAACTACCCTGTAGCGCCGACAAAATACTGCTACAAGATTGTGACAATGACGCTCAACATCTGACAGGATTGTCAATATAGCTTTCTTTTCAGGTCATGCAGTCCCAAAAACATCCCAGAAATCAGCCAATTGTTAAATAAAGCCACTGTCATTTTGTCCATATTTCCTCTATTTATATGCCATTGGTATAATATTTGTCTTTATTAAAAAAAATTAATTACAGCAAATTTTACAAAATCACTTTATATGCTTATAGTAGTTAGGAACTTAATTTTGAATAGCTCATTTAGTGTCAAGTTTTTACTCATACTCAATTCATTCATTCATACTCACTTTTATCATAAAATAAGGATTGTTTTGCAGGAAGTTTATGCTAATTAATTAAGTAATATTGATATGCAGTTGGTGTAATATTTGATTTTATTAAAAAGTTTTAAAATGTTCTCTGTGGAATGGCTCTTGCAGATTTTTCGATGTTTCAATTAACAGGGTAGTGTCAAAAAATATTGCCGCTGCCTTGCATCAATCAGCAACTACATATAAGGCAAAGGAGGAATGCATTGTGAACAAATTTCACAAAACGGGCGCATTTTTTGAAAGCATCGGCATAATATTTTATTCAACCAAAAATTTCTAAAGCGTGGACTTTGTTTTGGGTTGGCTCTTTGTAGGTTTAGACATAATTTAGAGCCGTCGTTATTGGCATCGTGGCGCCTCAAGTTAGTGTCACTGTGTCGATATTCTAAGAGGAAAGGTGCGAATAAATGTTACTGCAGGCCAGGAATGTAATAAGAAATCGATAAAACTGGCTTGCAGTCGCCGCACCTACGACCTTTCATCGTACGCAAAACTGCTCTGCCCGGGCGGAAGGATTCACGTGGGCGTTTCTTGTATTTCTAAATTTCCGCTAATTTATCGCTTACAATAATTTTTTTCGAATCACTTTATAACATTGTCGTCTCTATTTTATTTCGAACCGACAGTATCAAATTCATGAAAGGTGTTTTTTAACTTCTCGAAATAGTATCGCCGTTTTTTTAAGTGATTTTTATACGCGTTTTTCTCTATTTAGGGGCCAATTGGATAAAATAAAAAAAAATATTGTAGTGCTATGTTACGGGTTTATCTTCGTAAGAGTTGGTAGTAATAAACTGACCATACATCCCTGTTTGGCCAGGACAGTCCGGGATTTCCATCTTGTGTCCCGGATTCTTCTAAAAGTAATATTTGTCCAGTATTTAGATCTCTAGTCCTGGATTAACAAAAATTGTGAAAACAAACGAGCAAGTGCTAATTTTTTCAAATTAATTATGAAGAAATTTTAATATAATTTTATATTAGGCTCAAAAGCGAAAAAATATATAGATAGAAAAATAAAAAAATAATATAACAACATAGATAAAAAATTATTACATATAATTGAATAAGAAACTTCTTACTAAAAGTCCGCAATTCTGATTAAAAATTGACTCATATAAAAAACTGTTTTTTTTTATTGTATCCTGAAATAGCATTTGTTATTTTAAAGCCCACCTTACACCCCAACTTAAATTAACGCAACTGAAAATTGGCGTCCTGGTTTTGACTTAAAAAAATATGGTCACCTTAGAAGTAACCAACTCTCAAAAGGCTATGCATTTGCTGTGCGATCAGCAAATTAGGCTTTATGTGCAAAGTCCTGATTGTACAGCAAATACATAGCTTTTTGACAGTTTGTTACTACCAACTTATACGAAGATAGATCCGTAACAAAGCATTACCATAACTATTACTCCTTAGTTTTGTGTCAACCGTATTTAATTCATAGATGGTGTTTTCTCAACTTTCCAGAAGAGTTTTCTCGACTTTTAAAGTAATCGGTAGAAAAGTATATGAATGTTTGTCAATGCAATTATTGTTTTTGTTAGTTTTCAAATATTTAAAAACCATTTAATGAAATTTGGTGAAGGCTCACATTGATTAGATTAGATTAGATAATCAGTCGAATTGTTTTGTTGCCCAAAATCTTGAAAAGATTTTGAAAATTTAAAAAGTGTTCTGTTGGAATTGATAAAGTGCTACAAATTCTTTCAGATATTTTGGGAATTCCAAAATATTTGCATTGGTTTCAAACATTGTGTTTTAGTGATAATCGGGTTTGTAGTTTATTTGCAATTTATTATGTACATTTTCTCTAAAATTACAAACGCGATTTGAAAAATCTTGAATTACTTGAAAGAAATGAGTTGGGAATTTTGTTAATTAAATTTTGGTAAAGTTAGGGCATAGGTTTTTTGCAATTTAGAATTGTTAAATGTATGTCCTAATTTTGAACATTTTCATGAGATTTATATTCTTATTTATCGGATGTTCATCATTCTTGCCTTAAGACAGATTTTTATTCATGTTTATATTTTATATCATTTACGCAATTACTTCCGAGATAGCTTCTTATTTGGAACAATCTCCTCTATTATTCTATGATATATATATATATATATATATATATATATATATATATATTGAGATTTATTACTTTGATCAGAAAGATCAACGTGCAATCAAATAATTCATCTATATCCGATTCTTGGAAAAAATAATTGTTTTTTTTACCAGTCGCTTATCAAATTTAATCTCTTTAGTTTGAAAAGTAATTATGTTTAAAATTCACCATATCCATTTATTGTAGCTGTTATCAATTTTAGGTAACATTGGATTAAATTATTTTCATTGCTGATAAAACCAAGACTAACATTTATTATTTTTTATGCTGTAAATAAATTTTTCCACATATGTACTTGCTTCATTCATATATATAATCAGTTTTTAAATGCATATATTTTGGTTAGTACTTTTTTGTTGTTTGCTGCCACGTGTTGAAAAAATGTTTTCTGGGTTCAATTTCTTAACTTACTGCCATACCTTTTATGTAAATCATCCTGTTACAATTTGTTCAGGTTTTCTAACTCAAGATGATTTTTCTAAAGTAATAATTTCTAACTCAAAATTATAATCGTAATAAAGGTTAACTTAACATTTTTAGTAGCGTTTTTAATTCTAGTATTTTGCATGGAAAGCATATATAATTTGATAGTACATAGAGACTACGGCTTTAAATTAGTATTTTTAATGTCTTGTGTAAATACTTTCTTATCTGATCGTATGTTCAGTTACGTTGTTTCTGAAATTTGTGGATTATAGTATTTGTCGAGCCCACATTAGATATTATTTGAAGGTTAATGCCATTATCGTCACATATTTATCGTTAATCAACATTAAATTAAATTAATGAGTAGAAAAATAGAATATTTACTTTCTTATCTGTAACAAATAAAAATTAAACATTGTTCTATTGATACTATATAATATAAAATTTAATACAATTTTATTTTGTAATAAAATTCATCTTCTTAATTGATCTTCATATACTTACATCATTTAGCATGTTGCTTCATTTACATTTACATAAATAATCAATTTTCAAGTTTTGCAATTTGGGATTTAGTGGAATTAATAAATTTTATATAATTATTGACATTTTTGTAATGACTCACTTAGTTTAAAAATATTTCTTCGGTCATCTAAATTCAGTGTTGAAAAAGTTTTGGGTTTTTCTCTTGAAAATTACAGATATATAGTTTCTAGTTTAAATTTCTTTCTTTATATTTCATTGAAGGTATATTTCAGCAAAACGAGAGAAAATTCCCTTGATAGGGTAGACGGGGCACAAAGGTCCAATTGAATTTGAGCAATAATATTGTGAAAACTAAACAAACAACTATCTTTCTATGTTTACTAAAAGCTAATTCATCATTGGAGGAATGTGTTTTTTTTTTGCTGCTTTTCAAAAATTTGTCACCTGGTCTGTTTTACCTCATAGGGAACCAGATATCCAATGTCTTATTTTTAATTTTAAAGGGATTTTACGAAATAATAGCTACATTATTCATCCAATGCAAGAACAAAAATTTCATAAGTACATTTTTTACAGAGAGAACATTGTATATAACCTATTTATTAGCAGATTTGGAATATTTTTTAATCTAATTTATTTCTTGTAAAATGCATTTTTTAACTGAATTTTTATTATATCGGTGGTGGACCTTTTTACCCACAGACCTTCAAGCCCCGCTCTTCTCTATCATTTTCTATAAATAATATATGTGACTATATGAACAATAATACTATTTTAAGAACTTTTGGTATGTATTTTATTATCATAAAGAGAACCTTAAATAACTAAACGGCATTAACATTTTACTGGACTAGAAATGAAAAACTTTTACTTATGATTCATTAATTATAGATTCGCATTTTATAACATGTGATAACTATGCAAATCAGATTAACTCGTATTTGTCTCTCTAAAGTTCAGAACAGTCTTGCTAATACGATGTAATTTGTGAACAAGTGAACAAATTCACTGGTAAATAAAATTTTCGGATATAAGATTTAGTGGGAATACAACTGAACCTTGCATTTTGATAAGTTCATGATAAATAACATTTATAAATATAATACTTAATAATATTTATTTCAGCGCTTTTTTTAAACCAGTTTGAATTTCACGTAATTTGTGAATTAAGGTGAACCAGCTTTATTGTATCAAGTGAATTATAAGTTGGTACTTTAAGATTATTTTTTTCACTTTCCGAAGAAGTTAGTTTCCGCGAAAAAATCCGTTTTGCTAATTTGATGTTTTCTCAACGTTTTATGTAAATCTGACTCAAATGAATGACTACACTTTCAAATAAACATCTACTTTTCATTTTAAGAAATTTTAACTTTTATGTTAACTACTACTTGTACTTGATTGTATCTTTGTTGTTTTTAGCTACAACTTGTAAAAATTATTGTTACAACATTTACTGTTCTATTTACTTTCAATAATTTCTTGATAATTTTAATATATTTTTTTAATACATTTTCATTTTATTAACTTCACGTATTTTATTTTCATTTTATTAAAATATAGTTATCGTAGAAAAATCTAAAATGAAAATTTTCATGTATCTTTACGTTTCAAAACCTTCTGAACATTTTGGCATACCTTAGAAAAATGGATGTGTGTGTGTGTGTTCGGATACAAATTTTCGTCGACGATTTCGGGAACACGGATGAAGCGATTTGAATAATTTAAAAAACATTCCATTCGTATTGATAAGGAGACGTGTTAATTAGTTTTTGGCGAAGGCAGGTCTAGCCGTTCCGAAGATATGGGGCCAAAAGTGCCAAAAACGGTAACTCCGTTTTTAAGAGAACGGAGCGTCCGATTTGAATAATTCAAAAAACATTTCGTTTCTATGCAGTTAAAGCAGTACGATTGCTTTGAAAAAAAGTTCTGAATTTCCAAAATATTTCAAAATAAATTTTTCTTCAAAAAGTCTTTTTTTTTTTCAAAAAAAAGTAATTGTTTGTCAAAAATTTATAGTTTTTCTCAAAAATGTTAATCTTTTTTTTTTAACAAAAAATATTGATACGGGAAGTTCCAGCAATTTGCCTTATGGCACGATACCATGCGCCCCACTAGTTTTAACATATTTTTTTTAAGTTCGAACGCATCTTACTGAAAACTTTACTCGCTATCAAAAACGGGAGCACAGAAAAACTTGAATTATGAAATTAGGCCTTCTTATTATATATTGGACAATACATTTTCATCATAATTGTCTATTTGGTGTATTTTTGTATTTACATCTAATCATTATTTATTGACTATACCGTATAGTAAGATATTCCTGAACTATCATTTTTTTTTAAATTCATATTAAAATTGTATTAAAATTGTATTATCAAAAACTGTGTCGCCAATACAATTTCGCCTAAATAATTTTGCGGTCTGCTATGGGGGAATTTTTTGCGGATTTTGCGGAATTATTATGTTTTGATAATTTAGTGATATGGTCTATTAACTATTCTTTCGTTCTATAAATAGTTAAAAAAAAAAAACGAACAAACACATCTTACCGAAAGCTGGTATTATATCGCCCATTCGTTATGCAATCAGCTGGTCGCTTGTTTAGTTCCAGGCCGAAACAACTTTCGTTATAGCCGCAGGCGACACGGCTTCTTGTTAGCGATTCGATGGATATCCGCTGAACCTCATGTTGTTGTTCCACGATGTCAGAATCCCGAAATTATTCGATATACAATAGGATGAAGCCAAAAACATTGTGTGACGTGTTATCTTTTCAGGGATTTTGTCTACTGCTTCAGTAGTTTTACTTATGTTTTTTCAGATGAATTCCATTTTTGGCTAGACTATTGGATCAGAAGTCATAGGTTCGATTTTGCTTAAGAAGCCTGTTGTCAAGCAATAGTGACAACGGTTTTCACTTGGAAATATAGATAGTTATATCTTTCCAAGTGCAAATAGCCCTCATCTGGGCTATTGCTAAAAATTTGCCCTATTACAGAAGTTGTAATGATATTCCATCACAAAGAGATAGGACACAACTCTTGGATTCCCATCTGTAGAATCAACTAGTATTGGGTCAAATTAGCACAACACCTTATAGGACCCCTGAGTTATCTTTATATTTAGTAGTTCATCTTACACATGTTTGTTCAGATTGTATTTTTCACATAATTCAATTCTTGGCTAGAACGACTGGACCTGAATCAGAGGTCCAGGGTTCGATTGTTGTTCGACTGTTGTCAAGCAGTAGTGACAATAGTTTTTACTTGGTAATATAGACAGCAATGTCTTTCCAAATGCAAATAGCCCTCATCTGGGCTATTGCTAAAAAATTATCCTGTTACAGTAATTGTAACATTATTAATCACCACGAAGAGATAGGATAACTGTTTGGGTTGCCATCTGTAGAACCGACTAGGACTGAGTCAAATCTGCACAACAGTTTATAGGACTCCTAAGTTATATTTATGTATATCTTTTTATATTTCCAAGTTCAAATACCTCTCACCTGGCATAGCTGGAAATTTGGGGTGGGTCACGGGGGTCATGACCCTCATTTGAGCTTGTCTTAAGACTTAGATAGAACACTAATTCAGCAATAAAATTACTTCATAATGATTTTATTTATCTCTTATGTTACCAAAACAACAACAACATTTTATAACTTCAATATGTAATTTATTATAGACAAACGATTTTTTAATCGTATTGCAAATATATGTTCTATACATAATTTAATTATGTGACCCCCCCCCCCCCCTTACGTCAAAACTGGATCCACCACTGTTTCTAGGTTCGTTTAAACTTAAGTATCTAAATCTACACTAATATCAAATCTTCACTCCTATTTTTAATTAAATGTTACTTGTTTTTTTTATTCTCTCGTAGGATAAGTTATTGTAATCGCAAAAAAATTTTTTTTTTTTTTTTTTTTTATTTTCATATTATATAACAATCAGAGTTATTTACATACCCTATGAGTTATATGGCTAAATTACACATAATAATAATAATAATAATAATCACAAAAATAAATGAAAAAAAAAAAATAACAATAATAATAATAAATAAATAAATAAAAATAGATAAAAAAATAGAAGAAAAAAAAAATAAAGAAAGTAAAAAGAAACAAAAGAAAAAAAATTGTAGTAATTGCTCCAATAAGCAATTGACTATGGAAAACAATTTTTTTACATTAGGTCTATAGGCTGTTTCTTGCGTAGTCTTCTTATAGGTGGATTATCAAACAGATGAGCCAAAGTTGCATTAGGATGTTCAAGAATTTTAGCATGATGTCCAGTACTGATATTCTTGATGACATCCACTACGAAAGGGATGTTGAGGTCATCGTGTATGATTTTGTTGCTGACAAACCACGGGGCATCAGTAATCGTCCGTAGTGTTTTAGATTGCAAACGTTGAACAAGTCCCACATTTGATTTGCTACAACATCCCCACAGTTGGATTCCATACGTCCATACAGGTTTGATTATGGTCTTATAAATTAGAAGCTTATTATCTAATGATAATTTTGATCTACGACCAATAAGCCAATTTAATTTTGAGAGTGTAAGTTTAATTTGTTTTATTTTGGCTACGATGTGCGGCTTCCAGGTTAATCTGCGATCCATGTGAATACCCAAGTACTTGACTGTGTCTTTGGTTGGTATTTGTCTTTCATTTATGTACACAGCTTGACAAGTTGACTTATTAAGTGTGAAGGTAATATGAGTTGACTTCGTATCATTAATTTTGATGCGCCATTTTTTTGTCCAGGTTTCTATTTCATTGAGATGATTTTGTAGGATATTGGAAGCAAGAGTAGGATTTTCATTGCTAGCCAAAATCGCAATATCATCAGCAAAAGTAGCAGTGGTAGAGCTCGCCATGGTTGGAAAATCACTAGTATATGTAAGGTACAGAAAAGGGCCCAAAACGCTTCCTTGCGGAACACCTGATTTAATGGGAAAAAGTGATGATGATTCACAATTATTTCTAACTTTATACCATCTGTTAGTTAGGTACGATTCTAAAATTTTGTGAAAGCAAGGCGGCAGCAACCATTTAATTTTTGCTAAAAGTCCTTCATGCCATACTTTATCAAAGGCCTGGCTTACATCGAGAAACACTGCTGAGCAGTATTGTTTGGATTCGAAAGTTTTATGAATTAAATTCACGATTTTGTGGCACTGTTGGATTGTAGAGTGCTGCTTGCGAAATCCAAATTGATGATCAGGTAGTATGTTAGATTCGGTTACTATATCTTCAAGCAGTAGTTTTTCAAAAACCTTCGACAGAATGGGTAGAAGGCTAATTGGTCTGTAGGACGTAACCATACTTGAATCTTTTCCATTTTTGGGTATCATTTTGATAACGGATATTTTAAAAGACTTAGGCCAGTACTCCAATCTCAGCATTGAATTAAATATGTATGTTATGAAGATATACGCTTTAATTGGTAATTCTTTTAACATTTTGGATGAAATATTATCAATCCCAGGAGATTTTTTACTATCCAGTTTAGTAATTACTGAAACAATCTTCTTCAGAGAGTAAAATCTTTTCTTGAAGTTGACAGAAGTGTGTGGTGTGCGAGGCTGTTGGTGCAAGTTATATGTATTAGATTCAGCTGCATGCGGTTGAAAAACTGAACTAAGATACTCAGCAAAAAGTTCTGCTTTTTCCTTGTCATCTCTAGCCCAGCAACCGGCTGCATCATTTCGTATAGGTGGATTTCTGATGCACGGCTTATTTCTAGACTTAATGGGACGCCAAATAGAATTGTCAAAGCGATTGAGGTTAGACACGTAGTTGGCGAAACTAGAATCATTTAATTCTTTAAGCCTAGTTTTGAGCTTATTGTTCAGATTATTAAAAATATTTCTGTCTTGGGGTGTGTGGCTGTTTTGCCATTTTCGCCTGGCTTTCCTTTTATTGGCTATTAACCTTTTAATCTCCAATGATATACCTGAATGAGACGATTTTGCAATATCAGGTGTTGCAAAACTAGATGATTCAAGAATAACTTTATTAAGTATTTCGATTGCAGTTTCAATTTCTGTCTCAGTCTTCAACCTTGTTTGAAGATTTATATTGTTTTCAACTCTAGTACGAAATATTTCCCAGTTTGTCTTGTTGTTGCAAAATCTTGGGTTGCGAGAAAAATTCAAATACGTTGAACTGATACTGGCTATTATTGGCGAATGGTCGGAAGAAAGATCATAACTAGAATATACTTCTGCGTAAGATGGGTTTATAACATTAGTTATAAAAAAATCCAATAAATCAGGCTGCTTTCTGGGATCGCTGGGCCAATACGTTGGAGAACCAGTGGACAAGCACAAATAATTGTGTTGCTGAATAACATTAAACATTTGTCTTCCTTTGGGATTTATTAGCCTAGATCCCCAATGAGTATGTTTGCTATTAAAATCCCCCCCTACTAAGAATTTGGATCCTAAGGACTCAAAAAATTCATAAAATTGATCACTGGTTATTGAATGACGTGGAGGACAATAGACAGCAGAGATGGTAAGGTCGTATGATAGAAGTTTTACGGTTACTGAAGTTGCTTGTAAAAATTCCTTGGAGTATTTTTCTAACTCGTAGTGCACAATGTTTGATTTTATTATAATTGCTGTACCTCCATGTGCAGTACCATCTGGATGTTGAGTATGGTAGAGGTTATAGTGAGGAATATATAGATTTGAATATTGAGTGAAATGGGTTTCACTCACTAAAAGGATATCAATTTTATTTTCTATTAAAAAAAGATTCATCTCGTTCTTATGTTGGGTTAAACCGTTTGAGTTCCATAAGCATATTCTAATGAATTTAGCCATTATTTATATTTATTGATGATGGTCGATAGCATATTTAATACTATCGAGTTTTGTTGCATTAGTTGATTGAACATAGCTTTAAATTCATTTAAAAATTGAACTAAAGTAGATTCTTGAGAAACAGGTGAGTTGTTTAAATTCGATTGTTGACCTTTCATAGCCTGGGCATATGACAAATGATTAGTGGTGGCGATTCTGTAGGTTTTATTGTTAGCAGAATTTATATTTCTATTATTCGATTGGTGATTATTATTTACTGGAGAAGTATTGTTTGCAGAATTTTTGACTTTACTCACTTTTTGATAGTATGGGCATCCTTTATAATTTGCAGGATGTGGGCCAAAGCAGTTGGCACAAACTGCTGCAGTCTCAGCTGGCTTAGTGCATTTAGATGTTATGTGGTTATCTCCGCATTTGACACAGACATAAAGCCGGTTACAATATGCTTTTGTATGCCCGTACAATTGACATCTACTGCATTGTACGATGGTTGACCTTTGGGGTGGCTCAAAATGTATTATTTGATTTAATATTTTTGTTAAATTAAAAATTGTGGAGTTATAAGTGTTTGGTTCCAAGTCGATATAAAACATATTGAGCGGAGTTTTTGTTCTGAAATGCAAAACATTAGTAATATTACGTACTTTATGTCCTTGCTTTTCAATTTCACGTTTAATGTCTTCTTTGTCGGTAGAGAAATGTATGTACTTCAATACTACTCTGTATGATCTTTCAGATTTAATCTGATAAGTATGAAACACAATCTTTCTGTTCCGCAAAAAAGCTACGAATGTTCTAAAGTCTTCCGCCGAAGACACATTAATTTTAATTATGTTATTAGCCAGAATTTTTGTTGAGTATTTATTTTTATCAATAACGTTGTTAAAAACATCAACCATTTCTCTAAAATTATTCACTCCATAAATAAATACGGGCGGTGGTAGCAATGCTTTATTAATAATGGAAGGCTGAGAGCTGGAGTTAGAGGATTCATTTTGTAGTGCGCTGAATCTATTGTTTAATTTTAATGAATTCTCACTTACATTTATCGCACGTTTTCGTTTTACTCCTGTCACAACTTGCCAGGGATTTAAATTTGAATCCGAATCCATTGAAGAATCCATCGAAGAGGTCGAAGGTGCTGACTGAATATTATTTGTTTGGGATATCTGTGGTTGGTTTGGTAACTGAAGCGCTGCGTATTCCGCATTTGTCATCGAAGGTGCTGACTGAATATTATTTGTTTGGGATATCTGTGGTTGATTTTGTAATTGAAGCACTGCGTATTCCGCATTTGTCATCGAAGGTGCTGACTGCATATTATTTATTTGGGATATCTGTGGTTGATTTTGTAATTGAAGCGCTGCGTATTCCGCATTTGTCATCGAAGGTGCTGACTGAATATTATTTATTTGAGATATCTGTGGTTGACTATGTTGTAGGTGATGCACTGCGTATTCCGCATTTGTCATCGAATCGTCATTTAATATATTGTTCGACTCGACAGCACGGATGTTTGACAAATTTTCCATATTAAGCCCCTAAGGGGCACAGTTAGATTTGTCCAAGTTTGAACTATTAGAAAAAAAAAAAACTGTTCACGATATAATTATAAAAAAATAAATTAAACACTAAATTTGAAAAAAAATGTACTAGAACAATTATTAAACCATGATGAAATAATCGTCTATCACTTGAATATAAATGAATCACTATGCGTCACTATTACGCAATACACTGCAATGCAGATAAGGTGTTTACTCGACGAGCGTTGTCGATGAACTGCAAAAAAATGAAAATGAAAATTTTTGCATATCTTTACGTTTCAAGACCTCCTGAACATTTTGGCATACCTTTTAAAAAAAATGAATATATGTCCTAGCGTGTGTTTAGAATGTATGTATGTTTGGATACAAATCTTTGTCCACGATTTTGAGAACACAGATCAACTGATTGGAATGATTCAAAAAACATTCGATTCCTATTGACGGGGAGACTTGCTGATTAGTTTTTGGCAAAGGCAAATGCAACTGTTTCGAAGATACTAGGTAAAAAGTACAAAAAATAGCAATTTTGTTGTTGAGAAAACTGAGCTTCCGATTTGAATGATTCGAAAATTATTTCACTTGTTTTGACCAAATGAAGAATTTATTAAATTTTTGCGAAGGCAGGTCTAGTGGTTTTGGAGATTCAACAATAAAAATGATCATTAGACATACAACATTAGATTTCACTAAAAAGTGCAAATTTTATTTACATTTCTATGATGGAACTCAAGATTTATAAATTTACTTATATAGTTCAAACAAGAGACCTCGACATTTTGGACAGTATGAATAAACCGACTTGAATGGGTTGCAAAATTTTCAAAAAAAATCTAACTTTTTTTTTAAAAAATGCAAGATTTTAAAAAAAACTTACAATTTAAAAATAACTTTTTTTCAAAATTTTCACAAAAAATTTAAGCTTTTAAAAAGTTTAAATTGCGGTACGGGAAGTTCCTGCAATTTGCCTTAAGGCATGCATGCACCACTAGTTTTTTATTACTCCCAACGGCGTTTCTACTAGAAATGTATAAATATTATAATTCAATTATTATTATCATATTTATAAGACCTGTCTATAGTTTGTAACCTCGCCTTGGTGCTGCGCCACAACATTGTGAAGAAATTTCTCAATAAGCGTTTTGCATTTTTTTCTAGCTTGAAATGCGAAACCGGCATTATATATGTGTAATGCCAATGATATAACGGTTTGCAAGTAATAATCGAGTTTTCGCAATGCATTAGCAAGCAAAAGTTCGCTATGTTGATTTTTGTAATAATTTAAGAATAAGTATTAATGGTAAAAAATTATTAGATGTTTGTGGATAATTCTGTCACATATGAAATTTATGTTTTATGAAGCTTTAGGAATTATTCTATCCTCATCGGTTATGGTGGGTTTCGTGAAAATTGGGAATGGGCTATCTATTACTCTCTACATTCATGATAATATTAACATTTATGTTATTAACATTAACAATCGGGATTATTGATTCAAGTGATCATAAAAAGTTGAATTTGTTAAATTCAACCGAAGATCTTCTTTAGTGGTTTTCATCTTCATCTGACCAAAAGTCAAATTCAAAAGTTGGTGCAACTTTGGTGTCAAAATTTTCTGTTTGCTATGATGATTTTTGTAATGATAGAAGAACAAGTATAAATGATAATAAATAATTATATGTTTGTGAATAATTCAGATACCTTCCATATGAAATTTTTGGTATAAGGTAATGCCCTATAGTGCTTTTCATAAAAAATGGGGTAGAGCTATCTATTACTATCAACATTGACGATGGTATTATTGGTTAATGATTCAAGTGATGATAAAAAGTTGAATTTGGTAAATTTGACCAATAACCTTCTTTGCTGGTTTTCAACTTCATTTGACCAAAAGTTATATTCGAAAGTTGGTTCAACTTTGATATAAAATCATCTGTCTCAAAGTTGAGAACTTATTCTGGCACTGCCTTACTATCAACAAATCTTCTACTTTCCTCGTTAACTATTTTTTTTGTCTGGTACAGCATTTCTGTTCTGTAATAAATTATAAAAAAATAATAATGCCATGTTAAAAAAACATTAGCCAAAATTGGTGAATAGATTAATTGGGATATGCAGGGTGTCCCAGAACTCAACATTAAGCCAAAAGGGGGTGATAGTATTCATCATAAAAAAAAAATTAGGAGAAAAAATTATTTCACGTAGTTTGAAAATTGTGAGCTTCTTAGTGCAACTTTACAGCTTTGGGGAAAATGTGACCATATTGTGGAGAATTTTTATTAATTTTGTTCATTTAAGCTTTGAATCCGTAATCGTAAATAACATTTTTAGGACCACAGTTAAAAATAATGGCACGATGGTCTCATGTCTTCAAGAATTAAGATCTTTTGTTGACCTATTAATTTAAAATTATCAAAATTGATCAACTTTGAGAGACCATCCTTTATTAAAAATGTACTGAAGTATGTTGGCAAGTTTTGTCAAAATTTGGCGCAGTTAATCTGTAAAATGGTAAAATATTTTATAGTTTCATAATAAAAAAAATGAGTAAAAAAAAACCTTTTTAATTCTCCCACTAATAATTAATTTTTCTTACAATATAAAACATTCCAATGCTATTTAATAAACCAACCATGTGTTAAATATTTGATAATCCTTGCACAAAATTCCACTGCATTCTCATAGGAAATGTACATTTCGAAATAATTGTTTGTTTATAAACAATTAAATATATCGGAAAAAACTGAAGTTTGTTTATAAAATAAAAATAAATTGTACGCACAGTACTTTTTATCGGCAGTGTTTAAAATTTGCAATCAGATTTTTTAAATAAATAAATATAGAAATTATAATTCATGGGAAAAACTTAAATATTTAAAAAAATATATGCAAAAACTAATAACTATTTATAGTTGTGGCAATTAATAAATTATGCGTTTAGTTATTTTAGTAAAACTATGACACTAACATTAACGATAAATATTTTTAGTATGTGTTTTGTAACATTTTGTCTTCAATATTTTAATCGCCATGTCAGTCATATGTATCTGACGCTAAGGAATTCTACATGATCCATATCAGATATGTATGTCTGATATAAGCAATTTGGTAGAACGCTACGTTTTACATTAAAAAACATTCACGACAAAAAATAGTGTCATTTTCTGGAATTTTGGCAAAAAAGATTTTTGCATGAAGTTTCCTTGATACATTTCTAACTTGATATTTTACTGTCGTTTCTTTCTCGTATATCGGCACATTGAATTCTCACATTTTGCTTATAATATTGCCAGCTGGCTGGAATTACTTGATCTATAAAAATTCACAACCCATGTTTTAACTTTTGATATTTGAAATTTGTTGCGGAACCGCTTCTAGCTTTTTTTTCGTTCGATTCATAATAAATTATGTATTGCCTAGTAAATAATACATCAGCTACAGATATCCCAAGACATGGTGTAAATGTCAGTCGTTTATATGTTAGTATTTATGCGTTTCTTTGTAATTATGTATGTGCATAAATTTTTCTACATTTGTGTGAGTTTTATAAAAATTTTGTATTTTTTGCTGATAATTTGCACGAAGAATTTATACACTAGCAAAATTTCCAGAGTTTCGTCGCTGCTTCATTTCATACACTTATTGGAATTTGTCTGTCTATTTTGCATGTTGGCAAAAATAAATATAAATTATATTTAATAATAATTGCATAGTCATTAATGTGTTAGGTCAGTGAACAACACATAAGATAACAGGTCACAGAGGTTGTTGCAACATTTTTATGTAAGAGAAAATGAAAGTATGTTAATTGTGACATAATATTGTATAATTCTTATATTGTATTTTAAATTGGAAAAAATTTAACTGTAGGAATTATCATTATTTAAATAAAGAGATCAGTGCCGGAATAGGTTTCTCTAAAAATACTCAGTTTCGTGTAAAATAATTCAGATGAAGCAACAAATCTAATAAAAACTGTATCAAATCTAATCAAACCCATTTTTACTTGGAATTATAGGTTCAAAATATGTAAAAAGAGCCCATATTATTTTTAACTGCATCTAATTAAATAATATTTATATGATTACTACTAGATAAATTCTAACAATAAAAATACATCATTTATAGAAATGGTCAAATGTAGGTTTGCCATCTGAAAAGCTCTAAAAGTTTGAGCAAAACAACTTATTGCACTGCTGAGTTCTCATTGGCGTTCAAAAGTCCTAATAACTTCATACATAGATAAATTTGTGTAAATTTAACTTAAATTTTGCAATTTTGATAAATTGTGCCAACTTATGATGGAAATTGTCAACACAATTTAGTACATTTTTCAAAGAAGGGCATTTCCAGAGTAAACCAATTTTGAAATTTTTTAGATTTATGGTTTATCCAAGTTTAAATTCTTAAAATTTTGGAGCAATTGTGTCATTATTTCTGATTGATGCTCAAAAATAAAAATTAATTTATAATAATTTCAATTATAGAGAAATTTGTGTAAATTTAATCTAAATTTTGCAATTTTGATGAAATGTGCCAACTTTTGAATAAACTTACCTACACAATTCAATACATTTTTTTTACAGAAGGGGCCTTTCAAAGTATGCAATTTTGAAAAATTTAAATTCATAGTTCAACATAAAGTCTTAATTAGTCCCTATTTTTAAAAATGTTATTTACGGTTACGGATCCAAAGTTTAGATGAACAAAATTTATTTCAATTAATCACAATAACCGAAAAATGTTCACAGTTTCACCAAAGCTCTAAAAAGCTTAGTAAGCACTTAAAGCACTCTAGTAAACTACATGCAATTTTTTTCTAGTTATTTTTCATGACAGTTAAGGTCAATTTTAGCACCATATTTTGGCTTACCGTTGAGTTCTGGAACACCTTTTTTATATATCTTTGATAATGTTTGATAATGACATAAATGCCTTATAAATGTTCATATTTTTATTAAAATATAAGGAACATTATTGTGGTGCCACATAATGGCCAAGACTACTTATATATTTGATAAAATATATTTTAAGTGAATAAAAAAATATATTATATATATATTAGGGTGGTCCTTAATATGGACATTTTCGAATTTTCTTGCTCCCAAGGGCTCAAATGGTTCCAAATTGATAAAAAACAGTTCTCTCAAAGTTTTAGCTCTTAATATTGTTTTTTAGATGGTGCGTAATTCAATCAAAGTTTTGTATGGAAATAGCATGAAAAAATTTTCATGCTGGGTCATGAGTATGGATCCCGCTCTGGACAATCTGACATCGTGCATCGGCGATGTCTAGTTTCACTTGAAAATATAGTTCTAAATATGTTACCATAGTTCATTTTGAGCCCTGCGGAGTGAAATGGCAATGGGAAATCTATCACACTATTCTTGAATCGAGTTGGAGTTTGACTCACAGACCTATTCTTCATATCGTAAATCAAAAAATGTATTAACTACAAAAGTTCAATGTTAATCAAATGCAAATCTACGATCTCGCTTTTTGACCTCACCGGTTGCAATTTTGTCATAATATTTGGAAACTGCACTGATAATTAACCGAAATAAAAATGACATTGTGCGTTTTGCGGATTATGTGTATATTTATTCCTCAAGGTTAATCGAAAGTAGTCTCTCTCTTGCGACCTGCAACTTGACCTAGACAGACCTGAAGCTCGCACATCGGACCTCCGCATACCGGTTCCGTACTCTGAAATAACGTTTATTATTCCGCACGGATAAATGTCATGAAGAAAGTGTCTTTGTGAAACGTTTTGACATTTTGTACGGCTTGTTAGAGATTATAGAGATTCTATTTCTTATTATAAAAAAAACTATTGGTCACCATCGTGCCTTAAGGCAAATTGCTAGAACTTCCCGTACCGAAAACTAAGTTATTAAAAAACTTTGCTAAACTTTGAAAAAAGTAGATTTTTGAATTAGAAATTTGTTTTTTTTTTTATATTTTGTTTTTTTTTAAATATATGAACAATTTTTTAAGCAACCATGCTGCATTTTACAAAAATTTCACCAGTTGTTCATTTCGTCAATACAAGTAAAATGTTCTTTGAATTATTTAAATCGGACGCTCCATTATCTCAAAAACTGAAATACCATTTTTGGCACTTTTTGCCCCGTATTTTTGAAACGAGTAGACCTGCCTTTGCCAAAAACTAATCAGCACGTTTCCTTATCAGCAGCAATCAAATGTTTTTTTAATTATTCAAATCAGTTGATTCGTGTTCGCGAAATCGTCGACGAAAATTTGTATCCGCACGCACTCACACACACATACGCATATACATACACAAAATCCATGTTTTCTAAGATATATATCAAAATGTTCAGAAACCTCTGAAACGTAAAGATATATTAAAATTTTCATCTTCGATATTTTTGCGATTACTATAACTTACCGTACGGGAAGTTGAAAAATGTTCTGATAAATAGTAATGTAATTCTGTAAGTGATTAAGGGTGTATTCTGGTCTAAAGGCATAAATTTTATGCGATTTTTGAATAGCCGTAGAACAAGGCAAACATTTTTCTTTTTTTAATTTTATTTACAAGTTACTAATTAATGTTTTGTGAATTTAATATTCAGAAGTAGAAATTAAAAATAGTCGTAAAATATTATTTCTAAAAGGTCATGAAGTGGGGGTCTCCAAAAATTGGCACGTGGCAATACCCCTGGTTTTTGTCTTCTAAATAATCCGATAAGAAAATGGAAAAAGGTTATTAATGTAGAATGATGTCATATTAATTTGAACTACGGACAAGTTGAAAACAATTTTTTACAAAATAGCGACTGTCTGAACACAAAAATTAACTTTTTTTTTGATATTCTCGAATTTATTAAAATCGGAATTTGAGAAGTTTGCTAAGAAGTCTATAAAGAAGACTCTGTAAAAATTTCAAATAAATTGGTTCAGTAGAAGTTGAGAAATCGTGGGTATGGTATCGAAAAAGGATGTTTCGAGAAAAACGCAATTAAAATTTTGCTGGGCAAGGAAAAAGAGGAAGATTATCATCGTCAAACAGCTATATCTTCGTAAATAAATTAAATTTTGAAAATTCCTGTTGTACACTTATTTTTAAAGTTAAGCTCTGAAGATATGAAAAAAAACTTTTTTTAATTCTTGACTCTTTCAGATCATTAAATGATTTACGATTATCAGCTAACGATTTCCTTAAGGCAAAATGCCATTTACAACTAGTTGTCCCTTATGTTTGTTTAATATGTGGTGATATGTAATAATTAACTTTATAAATCAATTTAATTAACCAAAGCAAACATTTAATTAATCTTTTTTTTCTTACAGGTATTTTTGCTTATTTGAACTACTTGACGCCTAGATCAAGAAAGGAAGTCTTGGAATTGCTAGTTACTGGGCTTAAAAGATTAGAATACAGAGGATATGATTCTGCCGGTTAGTACCCATTTTTATTTTGTTATTATTTTATTTAATTATATTTATCTAATTATTGTTTATTCGAATCGACAAAAATATGCATGTTTCCGCTTATCTTAAAATCATAATTCTGGACTTGACTTATTACTAAAATTTCTGAGAAAATGTAATAGATTAAAAATTCATTGTTTGATATGATATCTTTAAAAAAAACAAATGTGCGATTTTTATCAAATACCGTAAGCTGTTAAAATGTACAATTATTTATGCTAATTTTTTAGGTGTTGCTGTCGATTCACCCGACAATAAAGATATCACAATTATCAAGAAAAGTGGCAAGGTTCAGGCATTACAGGATGAAATTTTGAGCAGTGAGTTGTAATTTTTTTTATATAGACTTTAATTTTGAAACATATAGATTGTTTCAATATACATATCAATTACAGAATTTTTTAAATATGTTTTGAGTGAACTTGAAAACTCAATATAAGTAGGACAAACAGTAGAGATGCCTGTTTTTGGTTATAAATCAAAATAAAAATATTAGCCTTTGGAATATTTGTTTAGAAATGAGATTAGAACTAAAGGATTTGATCAGTTACTTGTATTTTGTCTATATATTAGTGCGATAATTGTTCTTTGTTCAAGAAGTATGTTTTTGTCAATATATGTTTGTGATTCTCTAATTTAAATGAATAATATCGTTAGAAGGCATGACAAAAATTGAATATAGCACGAACAATATACAAAAAAGAACGATTTATATTGACTATTACTACTACTATTACACTTACACTTACTACTATTTACACTACAGTAGGATAATATAGGGTAAACTTTACTAATAGAGGAAAAAACAAGAATAATAGGAGCTCTGTCAGAGAGGGTAGCAGGTTTTGCGAGCAGAGTTAATCTCTAACTCCACTCAGGGTAGATTGTGCTATTTCTCAACGCAGTGCCACGTTTCAAATTCGAAATGAGTAATAAAATAACTTACTATTAGACACTGTCTGCGTTATCATTAGATATATTGTTATTCACAGATATGATTTGTAGACCGCTTTATAATACTTGTTAAGTTAATTGAAATGTTTATTATAGGAACAAAAGAATTGGACTTCGAGTCCGCCACCGATTGCCATGTCGGTATCGCACATACACGTTGGGCCACTCATGGTGTTCCCAGCGAAGTCAACTCTCATCCACAACGTTCGGATGCTGGACATTCCTTCGTCGTTGTACACAATGGCATCGTCACAAATTATAAGGAGGTTTGAATCTGATCAATTATTTAGTATTTCATAATCACTAATATGTAAGTTTCATCCTTCGTAAAATGAAGACGTTCTCCCAATTTATGCTGATGATCAACCTTCAAATTTGGAAGAATTTGGAAAATTAAATGTCCTTGATTCATCATATTGATTTGCTTTTGAATTTGTAACGATGCTTCTTTTCACAAAAAAAGAGTGCGCGTAAGGTTCGCACGCGATTGTAGTAAAACTTTTTTGATATCTCAGGATGGCATTTCAATTGTAAATATATACATCATATAACAATTTTGAATAATGTTTATTAGTAATACGGTAACCGGTAACACTTGTGATGCACACATTTATTAGTGTCAACCATTATACTCATTTATATAATAATAAATTATAAATTATATATTTATAATAGCATTAAAAATATTTATAATATTTGAAAACAATAATGTAATTAAAGTCATACTTCAAATATGAAATGATCGGTTTGTCATTGTAATTAGCATTTAGGACTTGGACCTTCATTAGAGAAATGAAGTAATTAATAAATTTTAAAATTTTCGTTCGCACAGTGGATTATGTGAAACAACGCCTAAAGAAATATTGTTTTCACAATTTCTCTCATCATATAATAATTGTGTTTGAAGAACTTTATGTAATTAAAATTAACATACATTTATTGACTGGTTGTATTTTATTTTACTTTTTTGCTGGCGATATAATCCCATTTTTTGAGCAAGTGTAGTATCTGTCTTGCCTATAAAAATATTTTCCACTTTAGTAATAACCTCAAGGGTATATATAATAACCTCGAAAACCTCGAATAATACACGGCAAAGGTTTTGCATTTGTTTTACTATTTGCACTATGATTATTTATGGGGGACGGGATAAAATATTCTTCCGACCCAGACATTTTTAATAACTCAAGATTTGTACTACTATTTAACCTTAAAATGTAATGACATGAAACACTGAAAAATGAACAATATGCTTCACGCTTTCGGTGACGTACGCACGTATAAAGTCACGCATACAAATCCAAAGACCAATCACAATCGACCCGTATAGAAATGATATATTCGAGAGCGAATGACGAATCATTGGCACTCGACTCGGCCGTAACGCACTTCCGTTGCATTTGTACGGATTTACACCTTAGTCGCGCTTCACCAGGAAGTTTTACTTCAAAAAGTGAATATTGAGTTTAAGTTTTATGATTTTGTTCATGCTATCTACATCACTGGGCGTTGTCATAAAAATTGACATCTGATTGTAAATTGGTATACAGGATTAAACAGGATTATTATTCTTTTTATTTTTCGACGAATTCTGTATTGAATTTGATGTAAATAAATATGTTGTACCTATTGCAACTAATATTTAATTTATTTGTTGTAATTATTTTCAATTATTCACTTTTTTGCTTTGGTTGGATATATTTTTACCTACCAAGGATCTGTTACCTAGAGTTCACGATCTTCAATGGGTTTTGATATTGCAATTTGAATTATTTTCATTGATTCTTTTATTTCAGGTCAAACAATTCCTGGAAGAGAAAGGATATTGCTTCGAGTCCGATACTGATACCGAAGTAATCGCTAAACTTGTGGATCACATCTTCAAGGAACATCCAACCTACTCTTTCAGAGAATTAGTTGAACAAGTTATTATGCAGTTGGTAAGCTCGTATAATAATAAAATCATTTGACAAATGGATTAGTAGATAGGGAGCAATTTGTATATTTTATATTCTGACTAATTTTATATCCTTTTTAGGAAGGTGCCTTCGCTTTGTGCTTTAAATCAAAACATTTCCCTGGTGAATGCGTGGCTACCAGGAGAGGTTCACCATTGTTGGTCGGTATCAAAACGAAAACTCGTTTAGCTACCGATCATGTTCCCATTCTATACGGAAAAGGTAAAGTCTATAAAATAAATTATCATTTATCAAATTAATTATATCAATTTATTTTTTTGAATATCTGAAATAAATTATTATGCTTCGATTATTGATAAATGTAAAAAATTTATATGCAGAAAATGAAAGTATTAATTTGGTATGTTTATTAGTCGCGCTCTGATGAATGCGAACAATATCATGATTATTATTCACTTTTAATTTTATATTGATTTGAATTGAGATCATATTTTTTATTGCATTTATTATAATTATTCACTTTTACTTGGATTGTTTAAACTATTATTAATTTATATAAGTTTTATTTATTTTCAATGTTATCATTTTTGTATTTCATGCTTTTATATGAAAATGTTTTGCAAAAGGACTTGGAAATACTTTATACTTATATCACTAATCAATCTGTTAAGTTTAATAACATGGTTCTTGACTTTTATCACATGTTTCTTCAATCACAATTTTATTGGTGGGTATGTTTATTTTTATACGGAACAACTGTAATTTATCTCTTTGTTTTTTTTTTGTAAGTATTCTAATAATTAAGGAATGATTTTTGCACTTTCTTTTAAGTATTGCTTACTTTCAAATTTTTGGTTTTACTATAAAATCCGGTACTTTGCATGTTTCGTACTTTTAAACGGAATTTTTCTCCTTGAAGGTTCTGTGCATGACCAGTTTTATTACCAATTTTTAAATCCTTGCTTCCTGATTCCAAATAGAGAATATTTACTTCAAATTATGTCATGGAAAGTATAATTTGCGTTTAGCACTCAATTTTTCATACTTATCATTTGATTATATAATTTTATAGTTTGAATTATCTCATTATTTCAAAATTATGAAATTGATTTATATTTTTAATTTTATTCTACTTTAGTTTAATTATATATTTTTAATCATAAATTTGATACATATTTTATATATTATTATCTTTCTTTTGTTTATTATTTGTTCAAATCTCATAAAAATATTCATTAGGTTTCAATTTCCTACGAGATTTTTTCATTAATTCGAAAATTATGTACTATTCTGCTCAAGTAAATTTATGGTGCACTATGTCCATATTATATATGATTATACCATGTTATATAATTTTTTAACAATTGATATTAGAAAAAATCTCGTACAAGCAACGGCTATTCGATGCATTTGCTATTGATCTGGAATATTATCATTTCATGTTTTGATTATATCTTATCTCATATTACAAGACCGAAGAGGAATTTTGCTAACCTGGCCATTCATGCGTTTTGTTGATTTTTTTCTTTCATGACGCCTGATTTGAATTGACCTCTATAAACCCGTTCTTGCAACAGATGACCAGCAAATGAGAAAAGGTATTGATACTATTCCATTTTCCTTTATTGATTTTCCTACATATCCATAAGATTTTTTTTTGAAAAACTCATCATATTTCCTAGATATCTTTCACTATACTAATATACACCAATATTATGTTTGTGATTTAAAAAAAAAAAAACTTTGTGCGATTCTTTTTTTTCAATAATTTTATTAATTGTTATACTGGTTTCAAGTTCATTATCTGGAATGCTGAAGAAACTAAAATTAGAAGTTATATTCTTCACCTAAATTAAATATTTCTATAAGGTTATCGTCACACAATAATTCGTAGTGATTTTAATTTACAGCTAATATAATTTTACTATCCTAAAAAGATAACTAAATGAAGATAAAATCTATCCTAAAAGGATAACAAAATATAATTGTTACTAGATAATGAATTTCAAACCAATTCTGTTTGCACGTGCTTAATTATTTTATTTTTATCAACGTATGTATGTAAATTTCACTTTCTATTCTCTGTATTTCTTAACATTAAGGGGCCAATCTCGGATAAAATAAAAATGTTATGGTAATGCTATGTTAGGGGGTCTATCATCGTATGAGTTTGTAGCATAGATAAATAAGTATAAGTATAAAGCTGTGTATTCGCTGTGCGATTGGGCGTTTTGCACATAAAACCTAACTTCATGTATGTGCTATCGGAAGGATATCAGAAAGTTGCACTTATGATAAAATTGTTAATTGACGTTTGTGCGTTTTGTAGGTTAGGTTTTATGTGTAACACATGATCGCATAGCAAACACACAGCTTTTTGACAGTTCTTTACTACCAATTCATACGAAGATAGACCCGTAACATAACATCACCATAACATTTCTACTTTATCCAAGAATTGGCCCCTAAATTACCTTTTGCATGCCCGATTTTGATTCGGTGAAATCTTCGTTAAATTTTACATGTCGCCAAATCATTCCGTCTTGTCTAATCAAATGTTAAGATACAATTTATGTATTCATTTCTTTATTGTTACTAATATTTTTTTGTTTTCATGTGTTTTTTTGTTTTTTGTTCTCGAAAAATAGATGCAGACAAAAGCAGTCTCCAAGGTACAGACCGTTATAAAGATTTTTTTATATTTGCTTCAGCTGACATAATGCATATTATTTAGATTTGTATTTGTTAATAACAATTACTAATAGCAGTCAGGGGATTGATAGTGTTACGTGCTCGTAGCGTTTTGGCATCGATTTGCGATATTATCTAAAAAGACATACTACAAAATTTTTGGATCTTTTGTTGATTTTTTTACCCCTCCTTCCCTTATGCGATATTTCGTGATTTTTTTGTCAACACTCTCCCTCCCTTCCCCAATAATCTCACGTGATTATTGGATACATAATACATACCCTAAGGGTTTGTTGACGATTTGGTATTCTCGGTGCACCTATTTTATTTTGATAAATCTTGATTTTTTATGTTGGATCTTGATGATCTTGGTAGTCATAAAACTATCTATACACCTATATACCTATCATGTTTAAACGAGCGGTAATTCAAATTTTTGATACTGCCAATTGCTAAAAATTAATCTCCAAATAGTACAAATGGTGTAACCGAGAATAGGCTCATCAATGTGCTTATGAATTCAGAATGATGCAGCAATCGTGTGAACTAAAGACAAGTTAAAAAAATATTTTATCAAAAACGGCAACTGTCTGTAAATTTTTTTTTTATTTTTTAGAACATTTTTTGATATTTTCGATTTTTTTAAAAATTGTTGAAATTGGAATTTGAGGATGAGCGTAGTTCATACTGAAGAGAGGTCTATGAAGAAGACTCTATATAAATCGGTCGAGTAGAAGTTGAGAAATCGTGGGTTTCGTATCTAAACAAAAAGAGTTTCGAGAAAAACGCGATTAAAGTAACAGAGGAGGATGGTCGTGTTCAAACAGCTATACCTCCGAAAATAATTGAAATTTTGGAAATTCTCTTATAAACTTATTCTTGAATAGTCAAATTTGAAAATATATTTAAAAAAATATAAAATCGTTTTTTTTTTAATTCTAGATCTGAATTTGCCCTTAATAAATATAGAAATTAATACACTATGCGAATACAAACAGGAAAATCTATTTTTAACAATCGAAATTCACCGCATACAAACGTATATTTTTATGATTTATATGTTGCAAATATGTTTTCCGGTTTAAATTGGGATATCCGTTGCTGCAGTTTTGTTTATATATTTTATATTTAGTTTAGGAACTTTCACCAACTTTGCACTGAATAATAATGCACTTAATAAATCACTGATTTTATTACATGGTCTTCTGACTTCATCCAAATTCACGAATGAACAGTTCCAGTTGAATTTTTAGTGTGCCCTCATTCTGTTTTCTTAAAAACTACATAGCAATATTCATTGCTAATTAATAAATTTCATTTATCAATGAAAATAGTATGTCTTAGTTAGTTAATTTAGTGAAAAGATCACATCGCAAATCGTTTGCTTCGCTAACAATTTTCAGGGTTACAGGTTATCGTAGTTTCGACGCTTCTAGTCAGACAAACAGCCAGAATACTATACATTACATACCTTATATTATACACATTTAACTATAGGTAGATTGTGGACCCAAAGGAGTCAGATGAATAAATCATTCATATGTGCCAAACATCAAATCATTTCGTGCTAATACAAATACAAATTCGTGCTAATATATTTCAGATTTGTTGCCAATTAACATTAGTTAGAGCCCCGAAGATATGTGGAATATTAACTCTTAACATTATTAGTAATGGAGAATCATTGTTGGAAAATTTACAATTTGGATATAAAATCCTAGTTTTTCTGTTTTCCATTGCAGTTATAATTGAAATAATAATTAGTTGATGAATGAAAAATGCGTCCAATTCTTGTAAAATTGACCTTACTTTATATAGTACATCAGACAACACCGGAATAATTTTTTCACTTGTTTTAGTTAAAAAATTTATTAATTTTTTTTTATAAAAGGGAACTTAAGCATTTTTACGACGATTGTTTAAGAATACATTCCTAATTTTAACACTTTATCTATAGACTTAAATTATAAATTAATCAAGTTATTTATTTATTTATTATTTTTATGATCAATTTATTTATTCAATTCAATTTCAATCAATAATTAATAATTAATCAAAATATTTAAGAGATCTTTATATATTAAATTCTTAAGTATGGATATTTTTGGCTGCACTATAAAGAAAAATCAAATTGTAAAATTGTTTGAAAAATAACTATAAACGTGTATAAAATTTCAAAAGCATTATTTTTTGTAGCCGTTAAAAAATCTTACTGAACAATATGCAATATGCTAATATTTTCAACGATTATTAGTACATTATTTAATATTTATTTAATAATTTCAAAATGTTTTTTTTATCTGTACTTTATTTT
This sequence comes from Ctenocephalides felis, assembly GCF_003426905.1. Taxonomy (NCBI): domain Eukaryota; kingdom Metazoa; phylum Arthropoda; class Insecta; order Siphonaptera; family Pulicidae; genus Ctenocephalides; species Ctenocephalides felis. The sequence goes on from NW_020538040.1 coordinate 163,452,296, forward strand.
TCTAACAATGATTTTTCATAGTCTTTTAAATGTGGTGAAGGTATTACCTATATAAATATGCATATATAATATTATTTTAAATGTTATGCTAAATTCATAAAATTTACGTTAAAATACTTGTGTTTAATATTTGCATTCGTATTTTTTTTTTTTTTTTGATAAATGAAAATAACGTCTGCTCTGTATTTGACTCCTTCATTTACAAATTTCACAATCATTGATCGTGTTAAAATTTTATTTATTATGAGTATTCATTTGTTTTACATTTATTGTTTTTATTATTAAATTTATGTTGCAAATGTATTCATGATATCGTATCCGAAATTCCTAAAATCTTTCACTTTATAATGTATATAAATATTTGATACGCCAAACAAAGACTGAATTTCTAGCCAAATTTTATCACGTTTTATTAATTTGTAATATATATAAAAATTTATTTTAATTTAATATATTCAGATTCATTCAGTTTGGCTGTAATACTATAAGTGCCTTGTGTATATATTGCCTTTTGTAATTTGGTTTATGAACGTATTGCAAAATATTTTTTCTGCATTTTTAGTTAGTCAAATAAATCAAATTATTGCTTCTGTTGTAGTTACATTTTTTAATGCAGGAAAATTATTTTGTCAAAATCATCGCGTTCATAAATATGAAAAATATGATATACTTACCGTTTGCACTGCATCTGAACTGAAGAAACTATATCAAAATTGAAATCTTGAAAAAAATGTGAACTTATATAACCATATATTAAACATATTTTTTAACTTGTTCTTCTTTTTGGACGTTTCAAATGTTCCTGATGTTCAGAGCAAATTAAAATTGCGGTATGGATTTAAATTACATCAGAATAAAAGAAATTCAATTCAATGCAATAAATGAACTTTATCTGATGTAATTTATCATTTAAGATCTCAATATTTATAGAACAATATTCAATTGAATTTGGGATCTTGAATCTAATTTAAATATATTATACTGTTAAGAGACATGCCAATTTTTTCGGGATTCAATAATCTATTTGAATAATTAAAATATCCAAATCGAAATAATTATAGCTTTTACCTTATATCCATCTATGTATACATCTGGAAAAGATTGGCTTTTCTCTTATGAGTTGCCTTATAAGTTATACCCCAAGATGAACGTTAAATACATTTCAAAGACATTGATTTTATCTAGAGCTTTAGATATATTGTTGTTTTTTGCCAGACAGAAAAAGTCCCAAGTGTGTCTACATCAATATTTACCTTCTTTGAAAATTCTCAAGTGGACAAACTAACGATTCTTTACTTTCTACTTCTTGAAATTGCGCTGGATATATAGATATTTTAGACTTTCTTCAGCAGAACTCAATGAAAGTAAACGTTAGAAACACAATGGTATATATTATTTAGATTACCAAAAGTGTGGATTAACCGCATGAAGATAATTCGGAATTATTAACTGTGGAAAACCATTTTGCATAATATTGATGGCGGTGGTTTCTCGGTAAATATATATTTGTTCGTGAATTCAAGTTTTTTTTACACAGTTGAACTTAATAAATTGATGCTGAATCAACTGACATTCTTATCAAATCCAACCGACTTCTACTTCTAAATTCCAACTTCTAGAACAAGTTCGACTTCAACTTTAAGTTTTTGTATTGAAGTTTTGGGAACGAGCTTTGGTATTAACGTATTATCCTCTGCATTTGCATTAGTTAATGCATTTGATTACGGCTCCAACAATAAATGATCTGACATATTGAGGATTTTATCTGTACATTGACGTCACTTCTCCCTGGCCCTCACGAATGTCAATCGGTATATCTTCCTTAAAATCAAGTTTCAATTCATGAGTTTAGTTCCAATTGTAGTTGTATTCACCCAAATCTCTCTACTTTGTCTCCTTAGTTTTCACAACCAATAGAATTTTATCCTTTATCATTTCATGTTGCCTTTCTTTGAATATTATGATGTTGTCAATCGGTATATCTTCCTTAAAATCAAGTTCCAATTTATGAGTTCAGTTTCAATTTTAGTTTGTTTTACCCCAATCTCTCTACTTTGTCCCCTTAGTTTTCACAATCGAGAGAATTTTATCCTTTAGCATTTGATGTTGTCTTTCTTTGAATATTAAGATGTTGTCAATCGGTATATCTTCTTTAAAATCAAGTTTCAATTCATGAGTTCAGTTTCAATTGTAGCTCCATTCACTCCAATCACTCTACTTTGTCTTCTTAGTTTTTACAACCAATAGAATTTTATACTTTAACATTTGATGTTGTCTTTCTTTGGGTATTATGAAGTTGTCAATCGGTATATCTTCCTTAAAATCAAGTTTCAATTCATGAGTTCAGTTCCAATTGTAGTTTTATCCACCCTAATCTCTCTACTTTGTTTCCTTAGTTTTCACAATCAATAGAATATATCCTTTATCATTTGATGTTGTCTTTCTTTGGGTATCACTTATCAGGCTAACACAACACTTCCGATGACATAACACACATAAACACGCCGCGCCTTTTATCGCCTGGTGTAATGTTATCAAGTGTGATAGTCGCATACACGATTTATATCATTATGGCAAATGGGTTTTTGTGTTCGGGTGTCGGTGGTACACAACAGAGCATAGACCTCATGGCCTAGCGCGCGGTGATGTTCCAGTTTTGCCGAGGTCCGAGAGCACATCCGAGTTTCAGCCACTCGAGGACAAGGAGGTCGAGTACTTCTTCGCATCAGATGCTTCTGCAGTCATCGAGCACACCAACCGCGTCATATACTTCGAGGTAAGAACTTTCAATGATCAGTGACGATTTCTAAAAATTGCTAAAATCAAATTTCTTCAACTTCTCATATTGTACTGGATAACTCAAATTCGCTTCGGTTGTATTTTCATGGTCAAAATTTAAATTAGTACAGTGCCATTCAAAACTTTTTTTAAATCTGATTGTTCATTTAGTGCTAAATTGAGTTCGTCCTGGTGTATTGGCTAACAACGTTGTCTAGCACAAACTAGTCCCAGGATCGATCCCAACCTCAGCCAGCTCGATATTAAGCAGTATGATATCAAATTTTCCCTTGAGCTGGAAAAATATATGCTCAAGTGAATTCTTTTGATCCAAATCCATCCAAATACTTTAATCTGTAAAACGATTTTCCTAATATTTACAGATTTTTTTATCCTAAAATCTACAAAATGCTCAAGTCTTGAACTTGAAGATAATGTCTTGAACTTCTCGTTTTGTACTGGATAACTCAAATTTTCCTCGGTCATAATTTTATGGACAAAATTAAAATAGGTACGGAACTAAAGATTATATGAAAAATACCTATTCTTGATCATTTAAAAGATCTTCAACTCTAATTGTTTATTTAGTGCTAAATTGAGTCCGCCTTGGTGTAATGGCTAAGAACATTGGCTAGCACAAACTATTTCCAGGTTTGATCCCAACCTCGGGCAGCTCGATATTAAGCAGTATGATATCAAATTTCCACTTGATGTGCAAGTATATATTCTCAACTGAAATCTTTTGATCCATCCAAATACTTTGATTTTGAAATTAGTACGGAACGAAAGATCATATGAAAAATAATGCCATTGTCAGTGCCGTTTAGAAAATGTTTAAATCTAATTGTTTATTGACTCCGTCCTGGTGTAATTACTAAGAACGTTGGCCGAGGTTGATCTCAATATTTGATCATAACCAATCATTTTACCATAAAAACCTTATATTTCTTGTATATAATTGAAAGCTTCAAATTATCTTGGAGTATATTATTTTACCCTTGCGATTGATAATTTAACATAGTTTCTCAATAAGAACTTTATTTTTCATTTAGGATGATGACGTCGCAGCCGTCAAAGAAGGAAAGCTGTCCATCCATCGTCTACGAAAATTGGTCGACGATCCCCATGCTCGTGAAATCCACACACTGAAGATGAAAATCCAGCAGATTATGAAAGGAAACTACGACTACTTCATGCAGAAGGAAATTTTTGAACAACCCGAATCCGTGGTCAACACCATGAGAGGCCGATTGAATTTTGTCAATCAAACAGTCACTTTGGGAGGAATCAAAGAATATATTCCAGAAATCAAAAGATGCCGCAGATTGATGTTGATAGGATGCGGTACCAGTTACCACAGCGCTGTAGCCACCAGACAATTGTTGGAAGAATTGACTGAATTACCGGTCATGGTTGAATTGGCTTCTGATTTTTTGGATAGAAATACCCCTGTGTTCAGGGACGATGTGTGCTTCTTCATTTCGCAATCAGGAGAGACAGCCGATACACTTATGGCTCTCAGGTGATAATATTGATATATCAAATGCTTTATTGGGTTGGTAGGAAAATAAATATGTTATCTGACGCAGTTGGAGGTAAAAATCTCTCAACCAACTGTTCAAGCGGTCCTCCAACAGTTTAATTTAATGTTATTTACTGTTTTGCCAACTAATCCAAGTGATTTTTCAGAACTTGGTATAACTTCCGAATTAAAGTTAATTAATGCCTTTCTGGCTTGAACAGGCTTCTTTCTATTATCAAGAAAAAATAAAATGGTACAAAAATGCTGTTCACTTTATTGGCAAAATTATTAGAATATCATGATTTTATATAGTATTTAATCTTTTTTTTTTTTGACCTAATTCTTAATGCAATTTCATATTTCTAGATATTGCAAGCAGCGTGGAGCTCTTATTGTTGGAATAACCAATACAGTAGGTAGTTCCATTTGTCGTGAATCCCATTGTGGTGTTCACGTAAACGCTGGACCTGAAATTGGTGTTGCTTCCACCAAAGCTTACACATCTCAGTTTATTTCTTTGGTCATGTTTGCTCTGGTTATGAGTGAAGACAGGAAATCTTTGGAAGCTAGACGCCTTGAGGTAAAAGGGGAAAAAGATTCTAAATTCATAAATCTTACAGGCATTTAATGATGTTAAATTAAATCTTACAGGCATTTAATGTGATAATGGAATATTTAATATAACAATTATTGTTAAATTTATATCACATTTGGATATATTTATGCATTCTTAAATTTATTTGCAGATAATAAAAGCTCTCGAGCACATTGATGAAAAGATTAGACAAGTTCTTAAACTTGACGATAAAGTATTGGCATTAGCTAGAGATTTATACCAACAGAAGTCTTTATTGATCATGGGACGAGGATACAATTTTGCCACATGTATGGAGGGAGCATTGGTTAGTAATAAATAACTATACCATTTTACTAAAATTTTGCTAAAAGATGTATTTCATAATTATTATGTGCTACTGTATGTTTAGTTTCGATTGGTCAGTAGCCAATGTAACATACAAGTGTACATCTAATTCAGGAATATAATTTATTAGTTATTTTTGCCATTCATAATTGAGCAATTCGAGTGTTCTCTTGCCCAGGATATGGTTTTTATATTATTTATCATTTCTGTATTTTATTATTTGTATTAATTTTACAGAAAGTGAAAGAATTGACCTACATGCATAGTGAAGGTATTATGGCCGGTGAACTCAAACATGGTCCTTTAGCTTTGGTAGATGATTCTATGCCAGTTATGATGATTATTATGCGTGATCCAGTCTACAACAAATGCATGAACGCTATGCAACAAGTTACAGCTAGAGATGGAAAGCCAATCATTATCTGTGAAGAAGGTGATGCTGAGACTATTAGCTTCTCTTCCAAAGTTTTGGAGATTCCCAAAACAGTAGACTGTTTGCAGGTATGTAGAGTAATAAATATACAATATGAAAAAAATTAAAATTCAGCATATTTGGTGAATAAAACGTAAGTGAAGTTTAAAAATTGAAAATTTTAAATAACAGTACTTTAGGATATAAATCAGTACTGATAAGAGTTTTTGCTTTTATACTAAGATGATATTTTGCATTTGAATTTGCTGTATATGCCAATCTTTAACTATAATATTTCTGAATTATCTGTTCTTCATTCTTTTTTTCTTTGTTTGAGAATACTTCTACCAATTTTTAACTTGAATTCAAAATTTTGAATCAAAATCAAAATCAAATGTACTTACACTGTTTTTATTAGTGTGTTTCCGATATAGTAACTTCATCAGATTGATAATCTTTAAGTTGTAATAGTTTGTCATTTTATCATAGTGCTTTCAATTATATTTGTGTTTCTGTATTTGTGCTATTCTAGGATATTATTTCCTCTTATCAATTTTTTTTCTTACATCCTTGTTTTATTTTGTAAATATTCTGATCACTAAAATGACTGAAATGGAGAATGATTTGCTATCTTACAGCAGCCAAGTACAATATTTAGTTTTAAATTAATACTAAATCAAACCAAAAATATACAGATTTTGCAGCCTCAAGTTTCAAAATTATATATAATATTAGTCTAATTAATTATTAATTACATGATTAATCAATATTATTTTTGCCTTTAGGGTGTCCTGACCGTGATACCCCTTCAACTGCTATCTTATCACATTGCTGTACTTCGTGGATGCAATGTGGACTGTCCTCGTAATTTGGCAAAGTCTGTAACAGTCGAATGAAGATTTAATTATTTTACTTACTTTAATTGGCTAAATTTTACTCTTATAAATATTTGTACTAGTAATTAATATTGACATGAAGTGAAAAATATTATAATTTAAAATTAAAAGTAATTAAAATATAAACGTAATAGCATGTTTTCTTACCTGAAAAATGCTTTATATAATTTATTATTCTAATATGGATAATCAAACATTGTTATGTAACGTTATGAATACAAAATATTTTTTTAAGTAGAATATCACTTCATGTCTTATCCCTTTAATTAATTTTTCCTTCAGTTGAAGGAACTTATATACATTCACATAGAATTTAAGTAGAAAACAGACTTAATACAAACGTTGTAACCAACATCTGGAATATAAGTTTAGAAAAATCGACGTGAAAACATAAATCAAGTAATTTGTCGCATGAAACGACTTTCTTTATCAATAAGTATTTTTAAACTTATGCATTTGAAATTCTAGTAATTATTTTACCTTATTGTGAGAGGATATATTTATGGACAATTTTATTATATATAAAATTTTATATTTGGCATATCAATATTTTGATTAAAAAATTGCATTTTTATATAAAATATAATGTAATGATAATATAATCCAAAAAAAAAATGTAAATTTTGTGTAAATATCACTACTGAAAATGAATTAGATGTGTAAAAATTGATATAATGATGTAAAACACGCAACTTTTAAATAAACAAATTTAAAGTGACAAATTTTTTGCTCATACTTAATAATTTTGTCTTCATTTTCTACTCTTTATTTTTCAGAAAAACATGTAAGATTTAAGTATTCTAGAATTAGGTTCTATATAGGTATCTTTAATTTAATATATGATGTTTTAGGTTTAGCTCATTCAAAATTTCTATCTTAACTTCTACATTATAAAATTTGATACTTTATACCTGAGTATACAAGACTTGAGTACTTTATATTGAGGCATTGCCTAAATATCGATCATGATATTGTAAACATAGCTATTTGGCATTGTATTTTGTTCAATTCAATAAAAAACATGTCTTATTGAATTTTTTAAAGTTCGATTTAACATCCTAGTTACAGTTAAGTTAACTAAATATTTAAATTAGGCAAATGATATATTCAAAACTTAGACTTATGTTTTATATACTCGGACAATTCAATATGTAGAACTCATACATTTTGAAGTGAGATTTATAAATCTATTTTTGACAAATTTGTGAATTTGTTTTAATGTTTAGGTATCAATAGCTCATGTATTTAAAATTAAGTAAGATTTAGTTAAATTTCATTTTAGTAAATTCATATAATTCATAACAATGAAATATTGCAGACGTGGGTTTTTCATAGTTCGATGTTGAAGACTCTTGTATTTGCCATAAATTATTGTTAATGTACATTTATTTATACTGAAATTTGTAAACATAATTCATGTCTGGAAATTGTATCTAGTTATTGATAGATTCAGATATTTAATAGTTTTATATATGTTAATTGAAATACCAAATAATTGAATAATGTAAAGATACACATAAATTTTCATTGAATATGAATATATATATATATATATATATATATATATATATATATACATATGAAATTTTGTATTGAGTGGAACATAAATTAAGATGTGTGATATGTGTGGCAAAATTTTTAGGGCAAAACACATAATCTTAATGTTTTGCCATATATATAAGTATATGTATGTGGATATATATTATATATATATATATATATATATATATATATATATATATATATATATATATTGGGCACTGCTGTGTGGAATGGCTATGGGAAATCTCTCACACTATTCTTCCCTGAGTCGAGTAAAGTTGGTGTTTAACTCAACTGACAAACCTGGGTAGTATCAACCAGGCTATATTATATATATATATATATATATATATATATATATAAATATATATATATATATATATACATATATATACATAATATGCAAGTATGAACACACTACACTCAGTTTTTTTAACAAATTTTATTTCATAAGAATACAGGCGTTTTGAGACCATGAAAGGACTCATGCTTAGTGTGAATTCTTACAGTAATATATATCTGCGAATTATAAAATATTAATTATAAATTATCACTTAATATGGATAAACTATCAACTTTCTATTACACTATATTGAATAAAAATTAAAAATATAATCATAAGTACCGAGTCCCTTTAGCATTTGATACTTATAATTTTATTTCTAAATATTTTCTCACATTTTACATATTCAGTATAGTATCAAGCCTTATAACAGAAAGTTGATAGTTTATCCGTATTAAAACATGACTTATAATTAATAATTTATATTATATATAATATATTTTTAATATTATATTAAATGTTTGAATATTGTCGAGCTACACATTGATTTTCATTGAATATATCTACATATATATATGTAGATACATATATATATGTAGATACATATATATATGTAGATACATATATATATATATATATATATATATATATATTCAATGAAAATCAATATGTAGCTCGACAACATTCGAATATTTAATATTTCAATTAACATATTCTCATTAAATACCTGAATCTATTAATATCTGGATACCAAATGTCTGAATATCGAAACCTAAATACTGAGTACACAATTATTTACAAATATATTAATAAATAAGATATCTATGTTTCTTTATATGTACATCAAATTTCACAAATTTCAGTATAAATTATGTACATCAACAATAGTTTACAGCAAATACAATAGTCTTCAATATCGAACTATAAAGACTGAATGAGATTTTTTTATACAAATTTTTAGAATTTAAAAATGAAATCTTTGGATCATATATTTTGTACTTTTCGACACTGTATGTATATTATTTTTCAGCATATTCATACTTGTAATAACACGATAAAAGAAACATCGTAGTGTTCAAATAATGATATTAAATTGAATTAATCATTTCTAATGTGTAATTTTGAATGAGTTTCAAAATTAGTTATATATGTGATTGATTTAGCTTCATCCGTTTGTATTTCTTTGTTTTTAGAGTATTTAATTTAAAAAAAAATTATCGGTCCAGTTCATGAATATTCTGATTTATTTGCAATTTTGGTATATCTTTTGATTTTATCATTTTCTATTTTATTTATAAGAACGCATTTTTTTTATTTTATTCATTTCATATACTGGTACGTTGTTTGCTTCTTTACCAATTTTTATCTTTATATATCAAGAATGGTAATTATGTTTGATTCTTATTGCAAAATTTTTGCAACATTATTCTATTGGTATTCCTATAAGAATCTGTTCGTCTGCAAGTTCATTCCTGTTGTCACGTGCGGCAAGGCATGCATTTATAACCTCAACCATTTGTTACTAAATGTTGTACAAGTGCACATGTTTTATATTGAAATGGTTGACATTACATTAATTTGGGCTTAATAATAATTAAATTCAGTGACATTATCAGTGTATTATAACTTTATTTCAAACTGTTATTGTGATGTTACCGTGTCGGAGTAATAAGTTTTGTTTCCAAGTCTCGTTCAGTAGCCGTACAAACTGGAAACAAAAAAGTTTTTTAGTTAAAATTTTTTGTTGCAATGATTTTTTTGAAAGCCCAAATGTTTTGAACTTATTCTAGTTTTGTGTATGGTTTTATGAGTGAATTTAGGAGGACTAAAAGTTATTATACCGGTGAGTTGATAGATAATTAATTAAATGTACCTATAGTTGTTAAGACTTGTAGTGGACTGTCAATCAGATTCTTGTATAGAATTTATTGTAATAAAAAATTAGTTTAGCAGCATACTACCAGGTTATTACACATATTATATGTCCTAAATACGTATATACGCTATTAAAAACCGGAGGATGTCGGATTACTGGATTATAGTGGAAAAGTAAAAAATTTTAACATAGATTGGAAATAATATTAAAACTTCCAAAAATTTGGTCGATAGGGTGTCGGATTACTGGATGTGTCGGTGTATCGAAGTCGGTGTATGTCCCGTGCATTGACTTGACCCAAAAATAATGATTAAAATTCTAAAAAATCTCTTTTGACCTCGATGGATTTTTTTAAAGACCAAATGTATGACCGACCCCCAATCCATCCAAATGTATGACCGACCCCCACTAACTTTGGAAGGCTGATCCACCCATGCCCGTGGTTCAACCCCTGGCCCCCCCTGAAAGGTTTTTTCAAATTTAACTCTTATCTTTGAGTCAATGCACGGGGCATCAGAATTGATTTTAGAGGTATGGTGTCTTCAGCAAAGTATCTTATTTTGATCCGTAGAATCCGAAATTCATATGTGCCTATGTGACGATTTACCCATGCCCGTGGTACACACCTTAGGCCCCCCCCTCAGAGGTTTTTCAAAATTTAACTCTTATCTTTGGGTCAATGCACGGGACATCAGAATTCATTTTAGACGTATAGTTTCTTCAGCAAAGTATCTTATTTTGATCTCTAGAATCCGAAAATCATATGTGCCTAAGTGACCTTAAAATCGACTATAATCGGATGTAATTGACAGTATTTTACATACTTGATCACATTATAATTACCATACATGATTTGTTTTCACAGCCAACGTGTTATAAAACAATAGTTGAATTCCTTGATTGAATTGATTTATTTATTTCAACATGCTATTTGTTTATATTAATAATTTACTTTAAAAATTGTTTATTAATTTATTCTGCAATTTTCTTAACTTCCCGCAGGGTAAGCTGTTACTATAACGGAAAAAACCGAAAATTAAAATGTTTATATATCTTTACGTTCTTAAAACCTTCTGAACGTTTTGGAACACCTTAGAAAAAATGGATGTATGTGTGTATGTATGTATACAGCAAAGGAATTACGTTTACGTATTCAACAGACGCAAATTGTCTGGATATGTCGGGCTCAACATTGTTAATACTGTACTTTTGTTACGTAGTTATAGAATTTATTAAAACTCTCCTTCGATAATTCAGGTTGTTGGGTTGTACCCTTGTAGCTGTGGACTGTATTAAACACTGATTTGTTTGAATATTATGTATTTGTTGCAGTTCTAATTACATCACTGATTTGTTACTAAGTTATAATGAAAGAAGATATATTTATTTTTATTGGTTATTTACATGTTGTTAAGCGGACTTTACTTTTAGAAGTGAACCACTAGTTCAATTAAAACACTCCGCTACCCCGTCTACCAGGGGTAGCAACCATTCCGTGTAAAGCTTAATGCCCTGAAGTTTGTCACCTTCATGGCCAATATAATAAAACGAAAAGACGTCCGAACAAATACCGACCAAAACCTTCGCGTTCCTTAAGACATGGCAAGCAAGGCCCCATGAAAATCGCCTTACTTCGTGGGGGGAGGATCTAGCAACTGCTTTTTCTTCTGGTGCCTAAGATGTTATACATCTTTCCTTCGCTCTTTTCCTCTCATTGTAACGCAGTGCTATGAGGACTTCTGAAACATACGTACCACTGGCGTTTTGTAGACATTTTCTGATGATAGCATTGCTACCATTAGTGTTTCTGGTCGAATCCTCTGTTTTAGGATTGTTTCCAGTTCATTTCATTATAGACTACAATTTATTAACTCGAAGAAAAATGCTCTGAATCTTCATTAACTCCTTTGCAAACTGGGCACTCGAGAGAATCATCGTCGTTTAAAACGATGAAGATAAGCCCGATGTGTGCGTGTATGTATATATGTATGTGCGAATACAATTTTTTGTCGGTGGGTTCTAGAACACGGATCAACCGATTTGAATGATTCAAAAAGCTTTCGATTCCTATTGATAAGGAAACGTGCTGATTAGTTTTTGGCTATGGCAGGTATAGCCGTTTCGAAGATACGAGGCAAAAAGTGCAAAAGAATGGTCATTTAGTTTCTGAGGAAACGGAGCGTGCGATTTTAATAATTCAATAAACATTTCACTTGTATTGAGAAAATGAACTGTTTAAATTTTTGGAAAGGCAAGTCGACCGGTTTTGGATATCCAATGACAAAAGTAAAAAAAAATGCCTTTTGGCGGACAAAAATGATTATTAGACATATGTACATCGAACTATCAGATATATTATATTATAAGAGTACAAATTTTGTGTATATTTATATGGGTTTCGTACCAAGGTTTACATGCTAGACTACAATGCGACGCTTACGCGCTTCAATATTTTGACTCTAAAACAACAATGTAGCGCAATTGCTTTAAAAAAATGTTCAAAATATTCAAAACAATTCAGAATACAAAAAAAAACAATTTTTTCAAAAATTTCAAAATTTCTCAAAAATCTAAATTTTTCGAAGTTTTCCAAAAAATTTAAAACTTTTTCAAAATTTTTAATTTTTGGTATAGGAAGTTCCAGCAATTTGCCTTAAGGAACGATGCCGTACACCACTGGTTTAAAGTGGCTATCATCTGTGTATGTACATTTTGTTCGACAATTTATTTACGACCTTGTTAAAATCCTGATAAATTCCTATTCAGAGTCTTAATAAAAAAAAACGAGAATAAGTTTTGAATGAGACGACTTGTATTTTAAAGCTCTAATGATTTAGTTTTTTATAAATCGTGTTATTGAATTACTTTGCAATCAAGTCTTATATATTTGCATGGCATGATATCACTTTCACAATTTTCCACTATCAAATAATATTATTTATTTATTAACATATGTTAAGTGTGAAATCACTAAATCACAACATTTTTTGCAAAAGTGTGGATAGTTTAAAGATTGTTGAGTTTTTGGGTTTTGATTTCATTTTGCGACCCTTTTGATACCTATTTTGTTATTTTTTATTATTATTAATGAACAGCAATCAGAACTTAAGAGTACTGTAAGCTATTGTGCCGACTTAATTTAATACTATATTAAATACTAGTCGGTTCTACAGATGGCAACCCAAACAGTTGTCTCATCCCTGTGTAATAAATTTTATTATTACAATTTCTGTAATTGAGCGAATATTTTATTGATGCATTGCTAGATTAGGACTCTTTTCGCTTGGAAACAATAATCTATATTTCCAAGTAAAAACTGTTGTCACTACTGCTTGACAACGGGTTACTGGAAGCGGGATCGAACCTAAGACCTCTGATTTAGGTCTGGTCGTTCTAACCACTTAAGTACGAGCGAGCCCTTCATTAGATTTAGATTCACATTTTGTGAAAATTTTAGTTTTTAACCCTGCTTTGTTTAATATTGACCATTAATACATGTTTCAAATTTTTGCTTCCTTGGCTTTCAATTCTCCATATGTTTCCTGAATAAAATAATTATCAGATTAGATGCCTTTTTCCCAGGCTGCAATATTATTGTTCTAATAAATAAATTATTTGAATTAGTTTGCAATCATCTCACGAATATAACCATTATTTAACCCTGTAAGCACTAGTAGTATAAATATATTATATATTTTTAATTATATATTTTTATTATGTCATTATTGCGCAAAAGTACCTTCTTTATCCATTTATCATTCAGAAGTTTGTCATATGGTAATTACTTTCAATTGCTGTGAATAAATATTGCGTTGTTCTTATGCAAATTAATGCACAAGTGTTATTACTAGACGATTGCAGTTAATCTCGGTAATTATTTTATCACTATCTTAACATTTAGGGACTGTTTTAATTTTATTTCTACCATAGGAAATTTAATATGGATTTAGCATTTATCTTCTGTTTATGCAAAGACTTTTTTGAAGATCACAACAAACTTGCACACTTTCATGATAATTTTCTTTTTAAATATTTGTTTTTGCGATTAAAGTACTTCTTCGAAAGCAATTGTTCGCTAATTTTGAAACTAAAATTTAACACTAAAGAGTAGTTTAACAGTAATAGTAAAGATTAAAATAGATTGCTAAGGGTTGTAATAAGATGTAGATCATCATTTTATCATCGTTTCATCTTTTACCAACTTTTTGGAAAGAAGTTTTATTTTCGCATCAAAATTGTCCAATATGACAATCCTAATCTGCAGTCACATCTGCCCTATATACTTCTTCATTTTTATTCTTTGTATAGTTTTTTTTAATATACATTGTTAACAGCAATTAGAACTCAATAGTCATATGAACTTGGTGTGATGACTTCTTAATCACCTGATATTATAGAAGACAACCCAACGGTTAGCCCATCTCTTCTTTTTGATGAGTTTATCAACTAATTTGGATGCAACAATGCCGGGTACGTGCTATTTTCACTTCAAGCGTATTGCTTTTCTATATTTTCATACAGAATTCGATGTCACTACTGCTTAATATCAGGCTGTCCGAGACAGGTATCAAACCTTGAATTTCTTATTGAATGCTCAAAGCTATATCCGCTAATCTTCGGAAAATTCCATCTTTTGTATAGTAAGAAATGCATAATTCATCAGATTTGACATGGCAAAAATACGACAATTCACCCTTTCCACTCCCGAATTCCGGAATTTTTATGTATTTTGCCGCTGGAGCGGCGGCATCCGATTCGAAAGGGTTAATGTAATATAGTAGAATTAATATAGGACTTATTATTATTACTGTGCCTAAATATGTAAAATTGTGGCATTGTATTAAGTTGGAAACTAAGTAAGTGCGGATTTTTGTTAGAAAATCGACATTTTTTTCAAGAAACTAAATAACTTTTTTGTGAAATGCATTGTCCGATTTAATCACCTACTTTTTGCTATCTTTCTAGCAGCATCATTATTCCGCTTTCATAAAACTTCTAGTTTTTATTAGTAAAAAATTGAACCAGGCACAATTTGACACCATAATTATTGAATTTTTTAAATGCAAGGAGTTATTTAAAGATCGAAACTATCTATGGTGTAAGGTCAGGACTATATGGTAGATGTGATGAAATATCCCAATGAGGCTCCAATGATTTTTGCCGAGTGGAATATATCACATTTTCGATTTGACAATTCAGGCCGCTTTTTTCAACAATTTAATTTCGTTAGTTGTTTAATGGAGACATCAAAATTGATCGTTCGGTTGGTGATAACAGTTCAAAGTTGACAACTATTTTTTAATCAACTCCAACTGGACAAACAGAGCTATTTTCATCCTTGACAGAAAAATCACTAGAACGAAATTTGGCAAACCACTTCGGACACTGTCGTTTTTTTTAAGACTTCGAAACAGCTTATACCTTTTTAAGATGCCTTTTTACCTTGCCGAAACAAAAAAAGCAAAATATGATAAAAATTTTGGATTTGATTTTCCATCTTTCTATGAAAAACTTTTTTACGGATTGATAGCTTAATAGTCTACTATGTAATAACAAAAAGTATTTTACCTGTGAACTACGTCAACAAACCCAAAAATTCAATTAGCCATCCAAGCTTAAGGGGCAAACCTAGTGTGAAATTTTCAAAAATTCGATATCTTAAATAGTTTTTGAGTTACAGCCATTTAAAAGAGTATATATAGTATATAGTATAACGACTATTTTATCTTTAAACGCGTTTTTCTTGAAACAGCAGTTTTCGAATTTGTTGGAGTGATTACTCGGAGACAAATGATCCGATCGCTATCAAATTTCTTTTGCATCTCCTCTATATAGTTCTCCATACGATGACCCTCCAGTTTTTTGATCTCATCAAAATCAAATTTTGGCAGAAACCCAAAAACGACCAAAATTTTGGAAAACATATAGCTTTTGCCGCCATTTTGTCAATTTTTTTTGTTTACCCGAGAGTCATCGTACAGACAATATGTTTTATTTTTACATGATTTTGTTTTTTTTTTGGTTTTATCAACGGGGAAGGCTGCAATCACTCCAGCAGTGGAAAACCTTTTTCTTTCGGCGCCGCCGGAGATAGCGTGCCATTTCAAAAATATTTAATATTTTATTTCAAAAATTCTCAAAACATGTATAAATATACCAAATTTAAATAGTATAATAATTTAATAAATATACAAAATTTTAAATAGATGGATTCGCTATTTTTTTTATTTTTTAGTTCCCACAAATGGCCTTTTTTAGGTTGTCACCTTACTCCGTTTCCAACATAATGCTTCCAACTGTCCAATTTAGGTCCAATATAGCAAATTTTATAATTTTAAATTGTTAGTTGCACAAACGATGTTGTAATATTCACATGGTAGAGAGTAGTTGAATTTCCGCTAGATAGATAAATTATAACAATATTCTAATGATTATAATATAAAACAGTATTGATTTTTTTTTAATTTATAACAATTAAGATGTTAATATAGTTGTCATCACGAATCAATGTTGACTTGGGTCAAGCGGCGATTTTCTTTTAAAACCTTTTCTAATACTTATTTTGTTGATATTTTAAATTATACTTGATTAGTTTCTAGCTCAAATTCCGTCGTATTTAACAATTCTAGACGAATAGTTGAGACTCCTTTTGATAAAAATCAGTTGATAATTCATTAATCAGTTTTTGATAATTATCAGTTAGTTTTATAGTTGAACTGAAACCGCCGTTTGCCGTTTGCCGTTTGTGTTGATTTTGTTTGGGCAACGGTTTCTCGGTTCCGGCGTGCGCGTCGCACGGGGCACGCGACATCGGAGGCATGCCTATCGATCCGGCTCAAACCGAGCAATGGATGAATATGCTAGGGTTGTCTGTACTCGTCACATCGATTACTGTCCACTGTGGAATGAGGAAAATTCACTAAAATATAGGTCATATTATGTTCACTTTAAACGTACGATATTGTTTTTAAGTAAATTTTAAATTTAAAAATACTTTTTCAATTAATCTTTATTATACCATATGATGAGACCATACGTCGATTGTAAAAGTTTATTTTGAAACATGTTTAATTACATTTTCATTGATACAAACTAAACTGAACTAAAATTGTTAACAAGTTTTGATCAAAAATTTATATATATGTCAACGCAAGCTTACACATTTACTAGTCTTGACCAGTAGTATCATTTACTGTCCGCTACCAGTAAGCCTTTACCTAGGGTCATCGCGGGCATATTTACTAGCTCTGACCACTGGTTTTCCACCGGCCTACTTATCCAGTTCGCCAAGACCTCGAATCATAGCGCACTAGACGGTAGTAGTACTATTCACACCAAATGAAGAGGAAAGCGCAAGAAAATGTAAACTTAACAACTCTCCTAAATTACACAGGATCGGTTTCATTCAATTGAATACAACGTGTTTCCGATCACCTACGAATAGGTTTGTGGTCAACACTGAACGGGGAGTGATGTAGCGATCAAGTCAATTTTAGCATTGGAGGATAACAAAATACCATCACATAGATATTTTTGTAAACAATATTTTACAATATATTTTTTAGAAGCTTGGAAATAGTTCATTATAAATTAAAACATTCCCAAATATATGGCCCATTATTCTGAGATTATATTTTTGAACTTCAATGGTACCATTATTCAATATTTTATTGCAAGAAAGTCGGTTGCTTGGTTGAACTTTATTGTGACCATTATTCAATAGCCTATGCGACTTTGGAAATGGGTTGCTGAAAATTGGTTAATAATGAATGCATTATCGAGAGTTCATTATACCATATATAAAATATATAATATAATATTTAAAATCAGAAACTTTGACATAGAAATATTACATTGGTATATATTAAAATTTACAAATGAAGAGTGAAATTATTACATATGATAAACGACCAAATGATGTAAAATCTTTAACCAATAAATTACAAAAAAAGTTTGAATTGAAATATTTAATAGAATGAAGACGAAGAAAATAGAAGACTACGTTCGGT
Source organism: Ctenocephalides felis (assembly GCF_003426905.1). Taxonomy (NCBI): domain Eukaryota; kingdom Metazoa; phylum Arthropoda; class Insecta; order Siphonaptera; family Pulicidae; genus Ctenocephalides; species Ctenocephalides felis. The sequence continues at coordinate 163,470,536 of NW_020538040.1, forward strand.
TTTGTTTTAAGGCAACTTGTTACATTTCCACTGAGGAAGAGCCAAATTTAAGACTTAAAACGTGTGGATATATAAAATTTATTTTAAGAAACATATTTTGGATTTTATTATCTGGATGGATGCTTACTAAGAATTTTTTTATTTTATAAACATATATATATATATATATATATATATATATATATATATATATATATATAAGGTTGTCAAATATCTCCCTTCCGCCTTTTTGTATTATAAACCAAGAACAATATATATATATATATATATATATATATTTATTTATTTATTTGCTTCATAAGTTGCCCAGCCCTTCTATATCATATATTTTACGATATATTTTATCGTAATATGCACCTCAGTTTCAACTTGTCAGTTCAATATGTTGTATTTGTTTGTATGTCGATTTTGCAATATTTTAATACCATTATCTGTGAAATATTTATCGCTCATTGTTTACTGCCATTAAATATGACGTTTTGATAAATTCTTGAACCGCAATATTGCAAAGATAAAGTGTCTTACAATATTTTTTTAAAATTTTTTTTTTTGTAATAATTCATTCATTTAAGAATTATAGTAGATGCTTTTGGAAGAGGAAAAATTGGATTTATTGAAGAAATTATTAGATTTTATAGAAATTGCAAAGTTGTGACAATTAAAAAGTAGAAGCATACTGTATTGTATGAATTACAATGAGTAGCTGAAGAATATTTATAGAATTTGCTGACTATTGAAAGGCTGGGAAATATTCTTTGCTGAGAGTATAATAATTTTCTGAGAAAAAATGGTTGTGTGCGTAGAATGTATGTTTGGATACAATTTTTCAATCACGATTTTGAAAGCACTGATCAACCGATTTGAATGATTAAAAAATATTCGATTCCTATTGATACAGAGACGTGCTATTAACTATTTGCAGCGGTTTTGGAGATCTAATGATAACAGTTTAAAAAAAAGCCATTTGGTGGTCATAAATGATTATTAGATATATGCGCATAATAATAACAGATATTTTATAGAGATTTGATTATAAGTTCTAATTTTGTTTTAAAATATAAAAAAATCAAATTTAAAAAAAAAAAATAAAAATTTTTAAAAAAATTTAATATTTTCAAAAATTTCAAACATTTTTAAAAAAATTCAAAAATGTCTGAATTAATAAAAAAAATCTTAAAAATCTTAGTATTTGGTACGGGAAGTTGTAGCAATTTGCATCAAGGCACGATGCCATGCACCCCTAGTTTATTATTATTTTAAATTCGGTTGATGGATGTATAAAATTAATATAAATTTTTACTATAAATTTTTAATAATAAATTTTAGTATAGTAAGAAAATCACAAAAAATATTATATCGGGTGTATAGAATTCCATGTCAAAGCCCAAGGGGTCCACAGCACAAAAAGGTTTGGGAACGTATGCACTAGATAAATTACTCGAAGGTCGTTATAATGTAGATGTTTCGATGTCGAAGTTTCGGAAAATGTCTCTGTCGTGGCAACCGCTCTAGGGTGCTCGCCGCTCGCCGCTCGGCTTTGGAGCAGAGTTTTCCCCCGGTTTCCGAATTGTCGGCGGCGAGGTGAGGCGCTACGGAGACGACGCCGCCCGAAAGGCTGTCGGCGCGCCGCGGTTCGCGATGCCTACGTTTCTCAGTCAGTCACAAGTGCGTTGAGTTGTTGGCTCGACGCACCTACGCTTTCTCTTCGCTCATCTCGAGGAACGCGCGCCCATAATATTAAATAATAATAATAAACAAATTCAAACTCAGTGGTTCAGTTAATCCGTTCCTTTGTAGAGTGCGCTCGGAATAGACCTGTGTCGATAGTGACATTTTGTTGTTTGTGTAGTAGTTCCGTTGCGAAAGTCGCCAAGCTAGCTGCTCGCTTGTTTTTGACCGTGGAACGAAAACAGTGCAAAAGTGTGTTTGAAATCGGTGCGCCGTGCGTTTCATCACGATGGCAGCTCCCGGCGCTTGTACGAGGTTTTCCGACAACTACGAACTGAAAGAGGAGCTCGGCAAGTGAGTAACCTCTATTAATACGTTAACGATTCACTCGATGATGCTCCGGCCGACGGTCGATGGGTTTGATGGGTCGATGGGTCGATGGGTCGATGGGTCGATAGACGGCGCCGTACATTCCTAATATCTTGTATCGTGACGAATCTACAGCTACGTTATTACGGCTCCGGGGCGCTGTCAATATATTAACACGAACACGTGTCGCCGCCGGTTATAGTTCACTAAACTATTTACGATGACTCTCACCCCTATCGCGTTATGCAATAGCTCTGTACATAACCTATAAAAATATGAAGTTTAAGTTTTAACGGCTGGACCTGAATTAGAGGTCCCGGGTTCAATTCCGCCTCTGGCAACCTGATTGTCAAGCAGTAGTAACTTCAGTTTTTACTTGGAAATATGTCAATATCAATCTATCTTGGAAGCTTTTCTCTCTACTTTATGAACAAAGTTTTATAACAGCCCATTCATCCGTCTTCACTATATCACAGATATTGCAATAACAAAATTGATCACAAAGAGATACGACAACTGTTTGGGTTGCCATCTATGAAAATATCTACCTAAAAGTATTAGTAGTTAACCTTAGTTTTTTTTTCATCTAAACTACAACTGCGTGAGAAGGCATTCAGTAATTGTTGTGATTAGTTATTAAATAAGTAATTAACCTTAGTAGTTAGTAAATAATCATCACAACAGTTCTCAAGTTCTGATCGATGTTAAAAAAAAACAATAAAAACGTAAGGTTTTATATTTTCACATACTATTAAGTTGTTTTTCCAACATGGTCATTCTGATATACAATGTTCCTATTACAGCTGACAATTGTAAATTAACCAATATGCTAAATGTCCTTAACTGGATAGTTGTAAGTATAGTGTTAAACTAGTGGGGTGTATGGCATCGTGCCTTAAGGCAAATTGCTGGAACTTCCCGTACCGTAACGAAATGTTCGAGAAATATTGAATGTTTTCAAATAGATTATTATAAATATTGTAACATTGTCTAATATTTATAAGAATTATATAAACTGAATTGCAAAGTTAAACATATTTGTTTAAAGTACATTAGAACTTTAGTCAGAATTACGATTAAAATCTGAATTATTTTCGATATACAAAAAAAAAAAAAATTTTTTAAATTTGAAACAATTTTTTTTTTCCAAAATCAATTATTTTGTTAAAACAAGCAGAAAGTTCTTTGAATCATTCAAATCAGACGATTATTTCTCTCAAAAACTGCCATTTTTTGCACATTTAGCTCTGTATCTCCGAAATGGCTAGGCCTGCCTTTGTCAAAAACTAACAACCACTTCTCCCAATCATTACTAATTGAATGTTTTTTAGATAATTCAAATCGGATGCTCCGTTCTCTCAAAAACTCGATTTTTATATTCTGCACTCTTTGCTCTTTATCTCCGTAACTGCTGGATCTGCTTTTTCCAAAAACTAATCAGCACATCTCCTTATCAATAGGAATCGAATGTTTTTTTGAACCATTCAAATCGGTTGATCCGTGCGTCCGAAAACGTGGACGAAAAATTGTATCTATACATACATACACACACATACACACACACATCCATTTTTTCTGAGGTATGTCAAAATATTCAGAAACCTATGAAACGTCGAGAAATGTAAAAAATTTCAATTTCGATTTTCGGCCCATTACAATAACTTACCCTACGGGAAGTTAATTAAAAAAAATCGCATTTATTTTCTTTTTTTTATATATAGATTACAATTTGTTTATAAATAGACAATGAGTATATGGTTTGGAAATTAAGAGCGTTATTTTTTAGAAGAAAAACCTTATGGTTTGCCTTATATTTTTGTACTACATTCTAGTTTAATTTTTATCTTACTTTACAAAAATGAATAAAATATAATATACACAATGAATTATAAATACATGTACACTACACATGAAACATATCTCGTATAGTGAAACATAATCTAAATAATAGATTGTATTATCGACTATTGTGTTCATTCAATTAATTGGGTTCTCTTGAGTCTTAGATTATACTTGACATTATACAGATTTGCTATAAGTTCATTTTCATGTTAGTCGACTTTGTCCTTGTACTTCTTTAAATTCCTTCTTTGATTGTGAGAAGTCATTATTTTGTGATTTTTTTTTACTTACGTGAGCGATCTTAACGGTACAGCCGACTGAAAATAGTAGACCGGCTGAGATCCGATAGTAATCGTATGCATAATTGTGTCACATGCGATTGCAAATCGAACTCAGACTTGTTTGTGTTGAGAACGTGCTCATTCACTTTCTATTATGAAATTTTCGCTCAACTGTCACGTTTTTTGCTTAACTTTTAGCGATTGTTATATTGATTTTGTGCCAGTAATAACGGATATTTATGACTGTTTGTTTATAGAATTATTGTTATGATTAGTGTGGACAAAAATCCAACTTGTTACTGAAAATCAATTCTTGAAAATGATTATTTATCCCATTTTGGTACGGGACCTGAATTAGAGGTCCAGCGGTTTGATCCCGCTGCGAGCAGCCTGTTGTCAAGAAGTAGTGACAACAATTTTCACAGGGAAATATAGAAAGCAAATGTTTCCAATCGAAAATAGTCCTTATCCGGCATTGCTGAATCAAAGAATATTCGCCCTATTACATAAATTGTAATAATAACTTATCATACAGAGATGGGATAACTCTTTGGGTTGCGATTTGTAGAACCGGCTAGCTTACAAGACTCTTTAAGTTCCGATTGATGTTCAAAATAATAGCAAACTAGTGGTGTATGGCATCGTGCCCTAAAACAAATTGCTGGAACTTCCCGTAACGTAATGAAAAATTCGAGGAATATTAAATGTTTTTAAGAAGATTATTATAAGTACTGTAACTCGTACATGTTTACAGAAAAGTAAATAAACAAAACTTAATCAATCGAATTTCAAATGAAGAACATTGTCTAATATTTAGAAGAATTATATACTCTGAATTGCAAAGATAGTTATTTATTTGGAGTATATTAGTGAGCTTTAGAACTTTAGCTAGAAAAAAATTAAAATTCGAATTATTTTCGATATTCAAAAAAAAATTTTTGGAAATAAAAAAAAATCCAAAATCAACTGTTTCGTCAACACAAGTAGTAATTCTCTCAAAAACTGTCATTTTTTGCACATTTAGCTCTGTATTTCCGAAACTGCTGGAACTGCCTTTGCCAAAAACTAATGACCACTTCCCTCCGTCATTACGAATTGAATGTTTTTTGGATCCTCAAAACGGATGCTCCGTTCTCTCAAAAACACGATTTATATTTTCTGCACTCTTTGCTCCGTAGCTCCGAAACGGTTGGACCTGCCTTTGCCAAAAATTAATCACCACTTCTTTCCTTTATTACAAATTAAATGCTTTTTAGATCATTCAAATCAGATACTCCGTTCTCTCAAAAACTCGATTTGTATTTTCTGCACTTTTTGTTCCGTATCTCCGAAACGGCCGGACCTGCCAAAAACTAATCAGCATATCTCCCTATCAATAGGAATCGAATGTTTTTTGAACCATTTAAATCGGTTGAACCGTGCGCCCCAAAAGGTGGACGAAAAATTTAATCCATACATACATACACACACACACACATCCATTTTTTCTGAGGTATGCCAAAATGTTCAGTAACCTTCAAAACGTGAAGAAATGCAAAAATTTTCAATTTTGATTTTTGGGCGATTACAATAACTTACCCTACGGGAAGTTAAAAAAAATCGTTTTAGGGTGTTAGTAATAATAATTATCACTATTTAAATTTTATGCTATGCTCATTGCAATTGTTTGTAATATGGAATGGTATTTTGAATATTTTATTTTTCTACAAAATTATTTAAACTTAGGAGGATGAATTTTTTGCTCAAAATATTTATTAGGCTCATAATATTGGGATTGATTTTATTTTTCTCCATGAATTATGTGACATCATAATTCTTATGCTACATTAAACCATAATTCAATTTCTATTATAATTATGCATATGTATGTATTCCTATAACTGGCGTTTTAGCAACTATGTTTTTGTTGAGAATGGTGTTGATTGCAATTAAAGCAAGTCATACATGTTTTGTGTAAAGTTTCGAGGCCCGTGTGTTAACAATGATGTACTGGTAATTAGTAAAGTTCGTGGAGTGTTATGATCGATTTCGTCTCTGTGCGCCACGCACCATGCGCGGATCGCGCCGGCACGTTGCCGCTTCCCAGGGCTGCGTTTTTCATCCCTGATAGATAAATAGAATGGCCCGAAATCTTTTCCTTTGAACTTTTGGGAGCTTTTCTCTCTGCTTTATGAACAGAGAGTTTTATAACTGCACATTATGTTTGTATTTTGGAAACGGAATAAGGCATTCTTATTTATTATGATCAGGGGCTTTTGTTTTTAAGCCTTTTTGCACATTACTCTACATTGAATTGGGCTTCGAAGATAATGCCTTATAACCTAATTTTCTTTTATGTTGGTTTAGATGTTCTAATAATGCATGATAAAAGACATTACATATTTTAATAAAATGGTTTTCAAATTTGTTCATAAAATTTTCTTAAGATATTTCTAATTATTACAATCAGGTCGTTTTTATTTTTGTTTTTTGCAAATTACCCCACATTAAATTGGGTTTGGAAGATGATACCTTATAATTTAATTTTCCTTGATGTTGGTTTAGATATTGTTGTAATTATGCGTGGCAGGCGTCATTACTCATTTCATATTTGAATAAAATGGTTTCCAATTTTGTCATCAAGTTTCTATTACCTTTATTTCATATTTTTTCAAGACATTCGTATTTCTTACAATCAGATCGCTTTTATTTTTAAGCCTTTCTGCAAATTACCCCACATTCAATTCGGCTTTGAAGATAATGTCTTATAATATTACATATTTTTTATAAGTAAGTTTTTATTACCTTTATTTAATTTTTTTGAGATATTCCTATTTATTACAATCTGGACGCTTTTATTTTTAAGTCTTTTGCATATTACCTTACATTGAATTTGGCTTCGAAAACAATGCCTTGTAACCTAGTTTCTGTAATAATGCATGATGGAAGACGTTATTACATATATAAATAAAATGGTTTTCAAATTTGTTGACCAAAAGTTTTGATTACCTTTATTAAATACCCGTAGTTCAATTAACTTCTTGAAATCGAATTTTATATATATCTTTTCGTTTCTAAGGTTTCTGAACATTTTTAGCATACCTTAGAAAGAATGAATGTTTGTGTGTGTATGTGTGCGGATACAAATTTTCATCGACGATTTCGGGAACACCGATCAACCGATTTAAGTAATTTAAAAATCATTCGATTCGTATTGATAAGGAGACGTGCTGATTAGCTTTTGGTGGAGGCAGGTTTAGCCGTTCCGAAGATACGGGGCAAAAAGTGCCAAAAACGGTAACTCGGTTTTTAAGAGAACGGAGCGGAAAAATTCAAAGAACATTTTACTTGTATTAAGATGAAGAATTGATCAAATTTTCATGAAGGCAGGTCTAGCGGTTTCGGAGATTTAATGAAAAAAGTAAAAAAAAACATGTGGCGGTCAAAAATGATCATTAGACATATGCACATCAAATTATCAGATATTTTATTGAGATTTTAGATGAATTGCAATAATGCCTGCTAAATGACGTTATTCCATATTTCAGTAAAATGGTTTTCAATTTTTTTGTCAAAAAGTTTTTATTGCCTGCTTTTGATATTCTTTCTCTAATGTTTATTTCAATTTATTCTATATAAGGTACTCAGAATTATAAGGAACTCCAGAATTTTTGTTTGTTGTGTTATGAAAAAGAAATTGAGCTTTCAGAAGAACGAATGAGTATTGCTTTTTCTATATGTGCTAATTGCCTGAAATCTAACATTTTTTGCAATAAAATTTTGCTTTCTTCTAGGATTGGGATATCAATTTTCACTTCTTTTGCCTTCCTTGTTAAACTTCAATCTTTTAAATCTATTTTAAACTCCTGCTTTTTATATTTTTCTGTTTCATTATTATACTTTAAAATACAGTTTATCCACATTTTGAAGTAGGTACTTCTTTATTCTTTTAACTACATACATTTTAACGCACACAGATACATAATAATAATAAATAGCAGTCGGCTCTAAGGCAGGTCTATGCTGTGAGAGCACCGCAAATTAATGTTTTCTTTTCCATCTATTCACTCCAACTATTATTCACTTTTTATACACTTTTGTACATTTTCCTTTACAAACTTCTGCTTCCATGCTTCCTAGTCCTATGCTTCGGGTTTCATTACACTGTGTTTTTTCTTTCCCCATAGGTCATCAATCATCATCATTCTTCTTCTTCCCAATCATTTTAGACTTTTTATTTTGCCCTCGACAACTTTGTATAGGGAACTTCTGTTTATAGAATGGGTCCGATCCAGTTTCCTCTTCTTTTGATGGTCGTGCTCGGTACAGATCTTTCTTTGCCCATTTCAGTACGTCTTTATTGGTTATCTTATCTGTCCACTTCATCTTCTCCATTTGGGTCTCCAGAACCACATTTCAAAACTCTCCAGATAGTTTTTGTCGGCCTTTCTTGGAGTCCAAGTTCCTGATCTGTGCAGAGCTATGCTCCAGACATAACACTATATTAGCCTCTTTCACAAGTTTAGACTCAGGTTGCTCGTCTGTGGATATAAATTAGACCAGATTATTTTAAATTATATTATAAATTAGTGGAAAGGGTTAACCCTTTCCACTCGCGAATTCCGAGATTTATATGAATTTCGCCGCCTGAGCGGCGACATCCGTGTGGAATGGGTTAAATCTTTTGAATCTAAATATTGTTCTTTACAATATTTTTCGTTATATCTTAAGAAATTTATGTTGAATATATTATATGGTTGTCTTCATACTATTCGAAGAAACTCAACATGCTTTTGTCTTCGTTCTATTTGAACAACCCTTGATGCTGATATTTCTCAGCCAAATAGAACGTTTCCCGCATGTTTCATCCCTTAAGTCGATATAAGCTGCTTTTTGCATTGAAAATGTATGATGTATGATTATGGTAGTATTCAGTTAAATACAATATCAAAGTTTCTGAACGCAATTCGGCAAATTGTTTATTTAAATTTGTATACCAGTAGTCAAAACTTGTTTTGAAATTCCAATTAAACTATAACGTTTCGACCGTTCATACGAATTTAGATTGCAATATCATAAATGCGATTTCAATCGATCTTTGATGTTTCATAAACTGAACATACCGAAAACGATTACATATTTGATTAGATATTGGCCAGAAATATTTGATTGAATATCAAGTTAATGACAATGGATATTGCATGTGCTATTTTTAATTTCAATGATAACGAGGAAAAATTATTTATAGAAATGATTTGAATTAAATTTAAAGCATTTTAGAAGCTAATACATTGGTATGGAAACTATAATTGAAACAGTAGAAGAAAATTTGGTGTTTGGCAATGTTTTGTTGAACTATTTTAGTTTTTGAACAAAATAGTCGCTGAAATATTTTAACCCTTTCCACTCGCGAATTCCGAGATTTGTATTAATATTGCCGCCGAAGCGGTGGCATCCGAATGGAAAAGGTTAAAAACTTTTCCTATTGATCAATATTAATGATTTTGAGGAGTATCCCCAGGCCTAACATATAATAATCGATTTCAACGACAATATAATTTGATTTTCTTTATGTTTATATTAAATAAATTTTTGTACGAAATAAATAAATGAACTGCTTGTAAGCTGCTTATGTATTTTCCTTCTCTTGATGTTGAAGTAGCAAATAAATCGTGTAGTTGAACGTAATCTATGTTAATTGGTCAAAAGTAATCAGCAGCATTGACGAACAAATTATTTTACCGGTTGTTTGAAAACGTTTCGGACTGTTGATAATGACTCATCTAAGAGTTGATGAAAAAAATCTTTACTTCATTTATTTTTGAGATTAGGTCGGTTTCATACCAAATTTTCAAAATCATGAAATCCCCCAAATCCATGAAAGAAATCATTGAAAAAGAAAGAACTTTAGAAAATATTAAAAATTTATGGGCGGAAGACTAAATATTATTGAAATGTAATATTAGGACGTTACATTTGTAGAAAAAGGTACAGGAAGCAAATTTTATAAATCTGAATACTTGAATGATACCGATTGAATGTAAGATAAAATACAATGGAACATTATTTACTCCAGAGCCGCAGTCGTAAAGCAAAATACTTGTTTATGTATTTCTGCAATTCTACAAGGAAACATTATTCGAGAGCACGAATCAACCAATTTGAATGATTCAAAAAACATTCGATTCATATTGATGGTCGAAGACACGGGGCAAAAGTGCAAAATGATAAAAAGTAATGCAGTTTTTAAGTTACAGGAGCGTCCAATTTCAATAATTGGACGCAAAAGTGCAAAATTTTTCTTGGAAAGACTGGTCCAGCGGTTTTGGAGATCCAATAAAAAAGTGAAAAAAAAATAATAGGTTGTCAAATATCTCCCTTCCGCCTTTTTGTATTATAAACCAAGAGCAAAAAAGCGGAAGGGAGATATTTGACAACCTAATGTACTTATTGTTAAAATCTCTGATAATTTGATTTGATCATCTGATAATTTGATGTGCATATGCCAAATGATAATTTTTGACCGCCAAATGGCGTTTTTTTACTTTTTTCACTAGATCTCCGAAACCGCTAAACCTGCCATCATGAAAATTTAATCAGTTCTTCATCTTGTCATTTTCTTGTCTTTTTGAGTTATTAAAATCGGACGTTCCGCTTTCCTAAAAACTGAGTTACGGTTTGTGGCACTTTTTGACCCGTATCTTTGAAACGGCTAGACCTGCCTATGCCAAAAACTAATCAGCACGTCTCCTTCTCAACAGTTATCGATTTTTTTTAATAATTAAAATCTGTTGAACCGTGTTCCCGAAATCGTCAAAGCAAATTTGTATCCGCACACGCACACACACACACACACACACACATACATATATTTTTTCTGAGGTATGCCAAAATGTTCAGAAACCTCTGAAACGTAAAGATATATACAAATTTTTGTTTTCGATTTTTTTGCGGTTACTATAACTTAACCAACGGGAAGTTAAACAATCTAATTATTCAAGAATGTCAATTTTTTCAAAAATTTCACAATTCTCAAAAATATATTTTGTCTTTAAATTTTTTTAAATCTTCAAAAAAATTAAATTATTGTATGGGAAGTTCCATTAATTTGCCTTAAGGCACGATGCGTTGCCCTACTCCTTATGTATACCTATAACTTGAAGTTGTGCAAATAACTGTAATGTACCGATTCTGCCGCACAACAGATCAATGTTATGGCAAGGCCATTTTACACTCCAACTTCCAAACATTATGTTACCGAATCATTCTGAATACTGTCAAAATGTCATGTAATTGCTGTGTATTCAGGAGTTTTACACATGAACTGCAACGTCACTTGTATGTTATGAAGCTGGGACAGAAAGACCCTATTATCTAAGATGGTTTTTTGACATTTGTGCGTTTTCTAGGTTAGGTGATATATCTGAAACGGCTGACTGCACAACAACCACATAGCATTTTCACAGTTTTCAGTACCATTTTATATGAAAAACGCAGTGTAACATAGTCTTGCCGTACCATTAGTCTATTTTACGCCTAAAAGTTTAGTTCGAGTGTATTGTTTCATCATCGTCTATGATGTCAATCCTTTCCCATATGCGAATATCGTCGGCAAGGTCCTCGTCGCTCCGTTGTTTTCGAGCGAACGCTTTCGATGCAGCACATGTTTTAATAACGGATATCGCACCTAAATATATAATGGTTCGACGCGCGAGGATCGATAACTGATGACGTATCCGTCGTACATTTTTGTTTACCAAACGTACTACTACGGCCGTTTGTTCGTGTGTTGGTGTGTTTTAGTTCGAGTCTGGCATCGTGCGAACACCAAAATAATAATGATGAAACTTAAAACACACACTTGATTATGATTAGGTACTGTTTTTCCTGGATGTGCGTAATTACGAATGTTTAGATATGATATAACGACATATGGCGAATTCGAGTTGAACACGAGCCATTTGTTAGGTGTTGTGTAATTTGCGTAGGTATTGATAAAAGAATAAACGCTTCTTTTGCATGGACGATCTTGTAGCCTATATTACTATATATAAATATCTTTCATTCATTCGTTTCATAGTTATTTCTGTTCGATTTTTTGTAATTTTTTTTAACTTTTTGTAGCGTAAGCATAGACATTACACTACATGGCTAATTCTCATATATTCTCCGTTGTATATAGTGCACAAACATAGAAGGGACTGTGACGTCACTTGCTGAGCGAACATTGCCGACAATCGCGAAACTCTCCTGATTGATTAAATGTCATCTGTCATTTCTTTCGTGCCTAACATAGACCTATATAAATATATAAAACAATTTTAAGAAGTGGATTCAATTTTATGTACATTTATTTCACAGGGGAAATATTATCATTTCTTACAAACGCCATCACAATTGCCATTATATTAATGAAATAAAACTATCACAGATGATATTTGAATTATATTAACTATTATGATGAATATTATTAAATATTATTAATATAATTTCTTACAAAATTATAAGCCATCATTATTGCCATTATATTCAAATAAAACATATAACATATGACATTTAATCAATCGGCAGAGTTTGCGATTGTCGGCAACGTTCGCTCAGCAAGTGACGTCACAGTCCCTTCTATGTTAGTGCACCTTTTTTGCGCTTGACTTGCAGTATAAAATCTATGAGGGTGAGTTATAGTATTCGTCCAATAATTAAAAATGAATTTTTTGCATTTCTTTACGTTTTAAAGGTTTCTGAATACCTTAGAAAAAAATGGATGTGTGTGTGAACATTCCACTTGTATTGACGTGCTAAAGAATTGATTGAATTTTTGCAAATGCAGGTCCAGTGGTTTTGGAGATCTAGGTAAAAATGATAAAAAATGTCATTTGGCGGTCGAAAGTCAGATATTTTTGACAGTATGGATCAACCGACATGACTGGGGGATCCAAAACTTTCAAGAAATTTCAAAATTTTCAAAATAAAAACAAAACAAAATAAAAAAAAGTTTTAAAAACGTGTCAGTATTTCCAAAAAATTATGAAATTAAAAAAAATCATGATTTACCAAAAGGGTATTTTTTCAATATTCGTATGGTTCAAATGTACTCAAAATTTTTAAAAATGTTCGAAAATTGATATTCTTAAAAAAATCTATTCTTTTCTGAGCTTTTAAATTTTTTTAAATTACTAATTCTAAAGTTACCTTACAGAACTAATTTTATCTTTGGAATTTAGTTTATATTATTCTTTCGTTAGACATGATCAAATATGAGATAAGATCCTTCGAGCCGGATGAATTCATGCATTTCTATTTGTGATAATATTTAAAGATTTTTTAGCAATGCCCGGAATGGCTATTTTTCTTGGAATCATATTTTTTACCTACATTTTCAAGTAAAAATGTATATGACTACTTTTTTATATCAGGTTGCACATGACGCCGGATTTCAAGTCGGAAGTTTTTTGTTGTAAAGTTTTTACCACTTGCGCAGTGTACTCCCCACACATTTTATATTGTAGCATATTGAAATTTTTTAAATTAATTCCATTGCTGTTTATAAATTATTGTATCGCTTATTTTTCTTTCTTGAATTTATTTTTTGTTTAGCTGCATATTCTATTTTTAGCCATAGATAGCGTAGGAGGAACATCAACATTTTTCACAAGTAACAGCGAATATATAGATATTTTTATCTTTGACACGCAATATATGCCTAACATATATCACCTACAAAAAATCATGTATAATATTTTGATTTTTAGAAGCAATCGACTCTTACTCATATTTTACCAATTTTTTTTTATAATTTCTCTTACCTACTATCTGTTGGAATAATGTTATAGGTTACATTTTTTACTTCTATCATTGAATTGTATGAAATCCACAAACTGCACTTTGCTCTATTTTTTTCATAAATCTTCTATTGCACAATAAAACTTCTTTAATGTTTTTGTTAATGTTCATAATAATGATCATGTAATTTAAAATTTAAATGTTAATTGTTCTTTTCGAAGGACAATGATTATTGTTTATTCTTGCGTTAAAATCAATTTTTCCTAACATTTTTCTTACACATGAATGATTTGTAAAAATTTGGATTGAGTGATAAAATTCCATTGGTTTTTATTTTAAAAAAGTGTTTTGAATATTTCATGCTTTTTCTGTTCTTTCGAAGGACAATGATGTTTGCTTGTTCTTGCGTTTAAAATTGTTTTTTCTCATATTTAGCTTTAGATTTATTTGAAAATATTATTTATTCGACAATATTTGTTAAAATTATTTTGTTATTGGGTTATGATGGTTTTTAAGCAAAAATTATGAAAATTCAGTTTAATTCAATTCAAAAGATTTTATAAAGCTCGATTATAAAGACGAATGAAGTTGTTTCTGAATACATGGATTGTATATTCCTTACAATATAGTATCTTTTAATAAATCGCCCTATTGAGGAAATAAAAATTCATCGCACAAAATAATTTAAAGTTGTTTTAAATTTTTTGCCCGACTGTTATATTGCTTTGTCGAAGTAAATTCGAGTTTTCCTCAAAAACGGGTGTTTTTATCCAATGCACGACCGCGTTTATAAAGGCTTTTTACATAAAGGGTTTCCGAGCTGAAGAGTTTTTATGTTCAATATCCCTTAGAGTAATTTAATTTGATACTTTCATTTCACAAAGGTTTAAGTTCAGAAACTGGATGTTATTTCAATAATATCAGAAAGGAAAGCAGGCCAGTAGCTGAATCGTGTGTTCCGGTCTCATTTTCACTTTATCTCTGGCCTTTGTAAGTTTTAAATTTAAATTTTGTTTCTAACAACTTCTGGGTCTACAATGTTAACCATTCAATAAGGAAGCACACACATTTAAAAAAAAAGTTGCTTTAAAGTGTGGATTTTAGGTAGTTTGATGATTTTTTTGGATAAACCATCAACTTCACTTTTGATATTATTATTGACTTCCCGTACAGTAAGTTATAGTAATCGTAAAAAATTGAAAATAAAAATGTTTATATATCTTTACGTTTTTAAAGATTCCTAAACATTTTGGCGTACCTTAGAAAAAACCTATGTATGTATGTACGGATACAAATTTTCTTCGATAATTTCGAGAGAACGGATCAATCGATCTGAATGATTCAAAAAACATTCGATTTCTATTGATGGTAAGACGTCTGCTAATTATTTTTTGGAAAGGCAACCCGTTTCGAAGATACGGGGCAACAAGTGTAAAAAATGGCAATTCACTTTTTGAGAGAACAAAGGGTCCTATTTGAATGACTCAAAGCACATTTCACTTGTGTTGACGGAATGAAATACTGATCACATGGTTGGGATGGTAGGTCCAGCGGCTTCGAAAATTTAGAACAAAAAGTTAAAAAACAAATCCACTTGGCAGTGAAAAATGATCATTAGACATATGCACATGAAACTATCAGATACATTATATAATTTTTTAATAATAATACGTATAATTTTTTGGGTTCCGTACCGAGGTTCATAATGTTTAGCGTTCACTTATACAATTGAAATCGATACTTGAAAAGCATTTTGAAGTTCTTTCTAAAAAAAAAAAAATAATTCCAGCTAATTGTTGTAAACCACTTTAGAAAAGTCTATGGAAAGAATTTAATTTTTTTTTATCTGTGGCATATAAACTTTCACATAAATCGATTATACGTATGTCTGTTTTGTTCGCAAAATTAATATGTAATTAACAAGGACATTACACTACATGGATTGCTAGTCATCATATGTTTTTCGTTGTATATAGTGCTCAAACATAGAAGGGACTGTGACGTCACTTGCTGAGCGAACGTTGCCGACAATCGCGGAACTCTCTTGATTGATTGAATGTTATATGTCATATGTTATATGACTAACATAGACTTTATAATATATAAACCAATTTTAACAGGTGGACTCGATTTTAAGTACATTTATTTCACAGGGTAAATATTATTAATATCATTTCTTACAAAATTATCAGCCATCATAATTGTCAGTATATTATTGAAGTAAAACTATTATAGATAATATTTGAATTAAATTAACTATTATGATAAATATTATTAAATACTATTACTATCATTTCTTACAAAATTATCAGTCATGACAATTGCCATTGTATTATTAAAATATAACATATGACTACAACATTCAATCAAATGGGGAAAGTTCGACGATTGTCAGCTATGTTTGCTCTGCAAGTGACATCACAGTCTCTTCTGTCTTTAAGCACTTATTTTGCGCTCGACTATCAGTCCATGTAGTATAAGGCCTATGGTAATTAAAAACACTGCTTTTAAATTGCGATTTAATTTGAAAAACCTTTTTTCGCGTCGTCGATAGCCTCATTACCATTATTATTAATGCATCGTTTTTCTAATATCGGTTCGACGTTCGCGTTTTCTGCTAATTAGAATTTCTGAATCGGGATTGTGATGTAAAATGCAGAGTAACACAACATGCGCGGCGCAGCGCGATGCAGATGACGCTAATGTGTTACATTGTTTGTGACAACGGACGCGGTTTTGAACTAGATACACATTTCGTGACATCAACGAAACATGCCATGTGCAATGTTACAATTTACTTAATCACAATTCGCAACCGCATTCGATAATAATAGTTTCATTGAACTGTGTGCGAACAAAACAAATTACAAATTATTTGGTATTATTCGACAACTCATACCCGCCCAATCAATAGATTTGCATGCAATTTAAACATTTTTTAAGTACGATCAAAAATTTACTGGTATTTAGGATGGAATAGGTGCAAATGATAAAAACGAAGGAAAAAATGGCAACTTTCATCGTAGTTTTTTGGCCTGAAAATTGAATAATATTATCAACTACCTAGATTGAGGGACCGATTCTGCAGTAAAACAGACCAATGTTATGGCAAGGCTATGGCACGTTGCACTTGTTATATAAAATCGTACTAAAAACTGTTAAAATGTTATCCTAAGGAAGTTAATAATAGCTATTTTTTTAATTAAATTAATTAACAGGTTGTTTTTACAATTTTTTGTATGAGCTTTTCTACGTTCAAAAAAATCGCGAATGCCTGAAAAAATATAGAGTTTCAACATAATTAATTTACCGCAGGCTAAGTTATAGTAATGGGTCAAAAATCTAGAATGAAAATTTTTGCATATCTTCAGGTTTCAGAGGTTTCTGAACATTTTGGCATTCCTCAGAAAAAATAGATTTGTGTGTATGTGTGTGTTTTATGTGTCCGCAATTTTGCGTTCACGTTTTGGGGCGCACGGATCAACCGATTTCAATGGATCAAAAAACATTCGATTCCTATTCGTAGGGAGATGTGCTGAATAGTTTTTGGCAAAGGCAAAGCCAGTCATTATGGAGATACGGAGCAAAGAGAGCAAAAATTAGAAATCGAGTTTTTGAGAGAACGGAGTATCCGATTTGAATGATCCATAAACATTTAACTTGTAGTGATTGGGAGAAGTGGTGATTAGTTTTTGGAAAAGGTAGGTTCAGCCATTTCAAAGATGCAGAGCTAAGTGTACAAAATATGGCAGATTTTGAGAGAACTAAGCATCCGATTTGTATGATTCAAAAACTTTCTGCTTGTGTTGATAAAATAATTGCTTTTGGAAAAAAAATCAGTTCAGTTTTTTTACAAAAAAAAAATGTATATCGAAAATAATTCAGATTTTGATTTTAATTCTGGCTAAAGTTCTAAAGCTCATTTAAAATGAATAATTTCAACCTTCTAATTTTTATAAATATTAGACAATGTTGCAGTATTTAAAATAATGTGTTTGAGAACATTTAATATTCCTCGAAGATTTCGTTACGGCACGGGAAGTTCCAAAAATTTGCCTTAAGTCACGACGCAACACACCACTTGTTAATGATTAATCTGGTTGTAGGGTATTTGAGGATTGGATGTAGTTTTTATTTTACTTCACTTATTTCGAATTCAACAATTTCGAATTATTATCAAAAAGTTTTACACACAATAGCCAAAAAGTTATACCTTACACGAATATTATCTTTTTACTATTATATGGTGTTCGGACGTATTTTCGTTTTATTACATTGGCCATGAAGGTGACAACATTCACAGCATTAAGCTTTACACGGAATCGTTGTTACCCCTGGTAGAGAGGGTAGCGGAGTGTTTTAATTTAATTAGTTGTTCACTTCTAAAAGTAAAGTCCGCGAAACATGTATGATAAATAACCAATAAATATATCTTCTTTCATTATAACTTAGTATCAAATCAGTGATAGTAATTATAACCCAACAACCTGAATTATCGAAGGAAATACATATGGTTTATTCAAATAATAATGCATATAATTACTGCATATTATGAATTTATGCTATTGAATAATCTCAAACTTGAGAAAATACATGAATGCAAATATGTTAAATAATAGCAAACAACAAAATCTCTAATTTATAATTATAAACCGTTAGAATAGTTAGTAGTTAAATGCTTTCAATACAAACTAAAACAACATACCTAATTAAGCCTATATTGTACTAATTGAGTCAATTAAAACTGCATAGAACATATGTAGAACGAACATTTATTCGATATTTGTTTCAACAGACTTCATTGACAAAGTTTGCGCCATGGAAAAACATAGAAATGCTCATTAGGTCGACACATACTCGAAACAGTTTGAAACTGAAATTATTACGTAACACTTTGAATAAATATAGTACGCGAATTTTATTTATAGTTTGTTACTGGCACTTAAAAAATATTTGTGTTCGGAAAATTCATATTGCGCTCACGTGATAAGACTAAAAATATGTACTTTATATAAACCGACGTTTTGAGTAGGCCGCCTCACTATTTCGTTTATTTATATGAAGCAGTATTCTAGGTCAAGAATATATTTATATATATATATATATATATATATATATATATATAATGGAATAATCAAACTTTATTTTTTCACTGATTATCTCCAATTATTTGACGTCAATGATCTTAATTCTTTCAGCGCCAAGCTTGAGTAATGTAATTTTTTATATTTATTTCAACATACGTTCGAATTAATTAAATATTGTGGTATTATTATAATTACACTTTGGCTGTATATATATATATATATATATATATATACTAGATGATCGGACAGACATGGTCCTGTAATCACGTCTACAATTCAATAATTCCAAATTTTTTAATATCCTATCCTATACTTTTCAATATTTTATATGATGTTTATCATATCTTAGCATAAGCAGTATAAGAAATTCAGAAAAAAATAAAATAGTATCTGCAGTAAAAGAACAATATTACACTTGATTTTATCACAAAACATAATTGCTTCAATAATTTAGTCTTTAATTTTCATAATCTCGCACGATATATTTATTGCTTTTTGGCAATTATAATTTCTAAAGTACATTTTTGTTTACTAATAATTTAATAAACATGATTGTTTATATTCAAATCTTAGGTGAATTAATTTGTAAAATCTAGTTCATATGAGAACTCTTCAATCTAAGATCAACTTGCTAAATATTCCATAACATTGCCAAGAAAAAAAATTGACATATGAAATAAAATTCTAAATCATTTTTTAATAAGTGGAAATATTTTTTACATTGTTAAATAATTTAGTAAAGTAAACCAAAATTCTATATGCATAAGTTAAAAAAAAATCTGTATATGTAATTTTGGACGTGAGGCGTTATTTATCAAACTGAATTATATAATTTCATCTGCTAAACATATACTGTTGACTCTATCTTATATTATTATTAATTTCTGGCACATCTCAGCTGCTTTTCGGCAATAATAATGTAGACATTACTAATATAATCTAGACTCATAATTTCAATTAAGTTCAAATTTCAAGTGAATTGACATTTCTAGCAGATGACAGTTGAAATGTTTTCAATGTCAAACAATGATAAATGTTTTTTTTTGTAATTTTTGCCATTAATTTCTATAATATTACTATAGTTTTATCGTTCAATAAATCTTAAAAACTTTCTTTAACAAACTCTAAAGAGAATTGTCAAAATCCAAATAACCGTTCAGGAGAAATATCAAAGCATACACCCTAACAGAAGAATTATATATATATATATATATATATATATATATATATATATATATATATTCAAACATACAGGTAATTAATTCAACTTTGTCATTAACCTTTTCTTAAAAAATTTTCCATAACTTTCAAAAAATTTTCTATTATGTTTAATATCCTGTTCTGATAATCCACTCATTTATTTTTATTTTTATCATTTTTATCATTTTTATTTTGATCATATTATCATATTTCTGTACATTATTATATTTTTTTGCAATTAATTTATTATTTAAGAAAAATCTATTTTCTTTTCCTAAACATATTGTTTGCTAAAATCTCATCAAGATCATGTTTCTTGACAGATGTCCTGAAGATGGAACGTACCTAGTTCCGAAACGTCGACAGTAAACAAATAATTAAATAAAGAAATTGTTTATTAATAACATTTCTTGTTTTTTTATTTTTTATTATTTTTGGATTCTTGTTCGAAACTCTACAAAATATATATGTATATGTATATATATATATATATATATATATATATATATATATATATTTGTTAAATTTGAATGCTATATGATTCCAGATTTATACATTATTTACAAAATTACTTGTAATTACTTTTATTGCATAAAATATTCAGAAGAATTTCATTATAAAAGATTCGACTGCATTTTGGAAGATGTTTTTTGTTTCATATTTTATCAATTTTAATCTAACTGAAAATTCTTAGTTAAAAGTGTTGGAGTTTCTTTATGTATGAAAATGCTAAATGAACTAAATATGAAAGTATATTTAGTAAGTATAAACTTGATCTATTTCTCGTCATGTCTAATATTTCAAATGACAGAATTTACCAGAACTTCATTGATGTTTAAAGTACTACTGAATTATTAATTTGCGACGTATGTTGCAAGCATTTTTTTCTGAGAGATACTACAATTAGCATTTAATTCCATTAGTCTTGTGTTCTAGTGTATTTTACGTCTGTTTATCAAGGAGTCCAAAAAACATTAAAAGAAACTAGAATTGGCATTTCGTATTTATTTTTACATGTCCTTAATATTTCCATCGCGACCTTGTCGTCTATTTATATGTGGAGTTATTTTTCTTGCTAGGTTTCGTTCGTTAATGCTTAATTTATGATCGTTAATTTGGGCGTATCAATTATATTTCTCTCTAAATATATATATATATATATATATATATATATATATATATATATAAACTAATTAGTAATGCTTGTACCTAACAAATTCAATGTTTAATTAAATGTTCAGTTATGAGTCACAGTTCACAGTTATGAAATTATACTTATAAACCATTCTATCACAGTCATGAGTAATTTGCATAATTTATAGAAATGAGTTTTGCATGTTTTTTGCATTTATATATTTGATTTCTTTAGAACTATAGAAAATTTTTATTAACTGAATCCGTGAAACCAGAAATAGATTTTATTCATTTGTTGGCGTTGCAAAAAATAGAAAATGCAAATTTTCATATCTTAATGTTTAAAAGGTTTTTGAACATTTTGGCATATCTTAAAAAAATGGATATATGTGTGTATATGCGTGTGTGTGCGGATACAAATTTTCGTCGTCGATTTTGGGAACACGGATCAACCGATTTGCATAATTCAAAAAACATTTTATTTATATCGACTAAAAGAAGAACTGTTTAAATTTTTGGAAAGCCAGGTCTAACGGTTATGGATTTTCAATTAAAAAAAGTTAAAAAAATGCCATTTGGCGGCCAAAAATGTGCATTAGACATATGCAATGTGTCAATTTTTTTGGGTTCCGTACTAAGATTTTAAATTTTGAAGTTTATTTATAAAAACATTTGGTTCGTACTCGATCGCGAAGCATTTTTGCGAAAGGCACATCTTGCCGTTCCGGAGGTATGGAGCGCAAGGGGTGTAAAAATGGTTACGCAGTGTTTGAGAGAACAGATCATCCGATTAGATTAATTCAAAGAACCTTTTTCTTGTGTAGACGGCGTGCAAAAAATGGTATCACAAAAAAGTAGTTTTGTAAATTTTCAATTTCCAATGTATGAATAAACCTTGTCAGTTATGAATCATGAAATTATACTTCTAGCGCAGCCATTAATGTTTTGCATAATAAGTAGAAATAAATCTCGCATGTTTTCGTACTTATTTATGTGAATTCTTTAGAATCTACATAATTTAATCCTACCTGATTTCGTACCACAAATAGATCCGTTTTGTTTATCGGTATAGCTGCTTATTTTTGAATCTAGCATTGGCCTATATTTAAACTTTTCCTTAAATATTAGTTCCACGTAAACTCAAAACCTTCAAAACTTTAAAACAATATAGCGATAAATAAAGTTTTGGGTAACGGAAACTCGAAGAAATTATATACGAATTTAATCATACATTATACATGTATTTCAATATTTAGAAACTTGATTAATAGATGATACAAAAGTGTATTAATAATATTAAGTATAATTTGTGTACTAAAAGGTAGCTAAAATTTAAGTTTTGAGTAATGCAAATTTCAGGAAAGACTGGTTAAAGAAATGTTATTGAAGTAATTTTTTTTAAGTTGTAAGATATATAACATATGGTACTTATTTCTACCCTATAAAAATGTTCGTATCTTGAAAACTGCATTATGCGAAGATCTTAACAATTTATAAGCATCCGATCAATAAATATACATAATTATATTTTTAGTATTTATTATTTTTGTACAATAATGAGTACTAATACATGTTTTGTATTTCACATATATATCTTATTGCATTTACTTCAAATCAGTTAATTGTATAATAATAAATTTCATTGCTAGTAGGTATTTATTTTCTAGTTTTTAGTTAGCTGCATTCTTGGTTTTGTGGTAAAAATTCAGTTTAGCAACCACTTGTTCTAGGTTTGATACCTATCTTGGCTATATTGATATCAAGTAGTTGTGATTTCGAGATTATAGATCTAAGATATGATATCAAGTCAGAATTGTTGTTAATGTATTAGGGTGACAACTAAGTGCTGATAATTGTTAGAAAATCTGTCATTTTTTCATGGAACTAAATTTTTTTTTAATGTATTGTCTATTATGATCAATGACTTTTGTCATCTTTTAAGCAGCATCATCCCCTTGCATAATCTAGATTTTATGAGCAAAAAACTGAATCTAATTTATTTTGACACCATCATAACCATTGAATTATTTACCATTTAAGGAGTTAACAGATAACCACTAATAGCCATCTTTTAGATTAAGAGAATACTGAATGTTCATGCTGAATCTTCATATAATAATAGACGGATGGTGATTCAAATAGAAAAAAAATTTGTGTATAAAATTTAGGTTTTTATTATATAGTCAATCTCTATATTACCTTTCTATATTTGATTTGAATCATTTCTATTAAGTTCCAAATTTGCTGGTATGTTCTGTCGGAGAAATTTTGATATATCCTCGTTTCGTGATAGTTTGATCTTATCTTAGGTATGTATATATCACACTAGCCGTCAGCTATTAATGACGCGATAGATCTAATCAAAGCATCGTTTAATTAAGTAAATCTAAAATTAATTACAATATAATAGTTATATGCACGAAATTAGATTAGCCTAACCTATATGTAGCACGACATAATTGCAGGGATGGCAAGATAATTTCGGCATTCCGGCTTTCATAATTTAATTAACAGTCACTGGGGCTTAACGTTTGATCGGCTATGAAGCAAACCGAAAAATTTCATATATATCGACGCTGATTATCGGGGATTAAATTTATCTGTAATGTCACATGTTCACTATTAACCATATGCACTATTTTCAAAAATCATAAAAAACCCACGATTATTTTTTGTATTATGGAAGCTTTTGGCACTGAGCAGTGGATTCTATTTTAATTTTTTTAACTTCCCGTAGGGTAAGTTATAGTAATCGCAAAAAAATCGAAAATGAAAATTTTTATATATCTTTACGTTTCAGAGGTTTCTGAATATTTTGGCATACCTTAGAAAAAATGGATGTATGTGTGTGTGTGTGTGTGTGTGTGTGTGTGTGTGTGTGCGTGTGTGTATGTATGTGCGGATACAAATTTTCGTCGACGATTTCGGGAACACGGATCAACCGATTTGAATAATTCAAAAAACATTCGATTCGTATTGATAAGGAGACGTGCTGATTAGTTTTTGGCAAAGGCAGGTCTAGCCGTTCCGGAGATACGGGGCAAAAAGTGCCGAAAACGGTAACTCAGTTTTTAAGAGAACGGAGCGTCCGATTTTAATAATTCAAAAAACATTTTACTTGTATTGACAAGATAAAGAATTGATCAAATTTTCATAAAGGCAGGTCTAGCGGTTTTGGAGATATAACGAAAAAAGTAGAAAAAAATGCCATTTGGCGGTCAAAAATGATCATTAGACATATGCACATCAAATTTTCAGATATTTTATAGAGATTTTAACAATAAGTATAAATTTTGTTTATTTTCCTATGGGTTCCGTATCAATGTTTACCCGTTAGACAGCAACGCCGCGCTTACGCGCTTTATATTTCGTCTCTATGCAGTTAAAGCAGTACGATTGCTCTGAAAAACAAGTTCAGATCTTCCAAAATATGTCAAAATAAAGAAAACATTTTTCTTAAAAAAAAATAAAAATTAAAAAAAAATTTTTAAAAAAAAAAATTTTTTTTAAAAAAATTTTTTTTCAAAAAAAAGTAATTTTTTTGTCCAATTTATAGTTTCTCAAAAATCTTATTTTTTCGAAGTAATTTTTTTTCAATTTTTTAATTTTAATCATTTTTAAAAAAAATAATAATTTTTGGTACGGGAAGTTCCAGCAATTTGCCTTAAGGCACGATGCCCTAATTGCCTTAAGACAGAATTCCACTTACAGCTAGTTATCGGTTTTAATTCGCTCTGAATAAGCAAAAACAAGTCACAACTTTTGAATCCTTAAGAGAGCTAAACTCCGATTACTAGCAGGTTGGATGTATTTTTAGGATTGTGAAAGTAAGATTTAGAAGTTAATGATTCGATTAGTTAAGGATAGGTAAAAGTTAATTTGAATTCAATGACATTGAAGTGGCTGGGCCTGCCTTTACCAAAAACTAATCACTAATTCTTCCCATCATTACGAATTGATTGTTTTATGGATCATTCAAATCGGATGCTCCGTTCTCTCAAGCTCAATTTCTATTTTCTGCACTCTTTGCTCCGTACCTCCGAAACGGCCGAACCTGCTTTTGCCAAAAACTAATTAGCACATCTCCCTATCAATAGTAATCGAACCATTCAAATCGGTTGATCCGTGCTCCCGAAAACGTGAACGAATAATTGCGGACACACAAAACACATACACATATCCATTTTTTCTAAGGCATGCCAAAATGTTCAGAAACATTCAAAACGTAAAGATATGCAAAAATTTGTAATTTCGATTTTAGGACAATTATAATATCTTACCCTACGAGAAGTTAAAGAGACAAGCCAATATTTTATAACCAAAAAAGTTCATATATATAGGGAAAGACAGACAACATGACATGGTGTTTTGTTTTTTATTGATATTAATTTTCAAAATATTCTTGTCAATTTCAATGTTATTTCAGTGTCAATTTTTTTTTACTAATCTTTGGTTCATTGACTACCAATAAGATTTTAATTTAGTAGGAAAAAAATACATTTTGTTAATGGTTTCGCGCATAAAACGACATATAGGCTATACTGAGATGCTAATTTTTAAGAAAGCAGTTCACAAATAAATTGTTTCGTTCTTTTTGGGACTTCAGCACATAAACCCAAAGGCTACAATTTATACATTAACCACCAGGGTCAAAACGAAAATAGAGGGTTTAACCACATTTTTACCGGTGGATCTTTTGGTCTGTTTTATGGCAATTATTTCTTGCATACTTGTAGCAGAAGTCAAAATCCAAGGTTTTTGACAGGTTTTAATTTTTTTTCTTGACCCTGTAATGCTTGCGAAATGGTACTGTCATTTTGTCCATTGTATAAGTATGTCGTTTTGTCCAAAATTGAACAAAAATTAATAATCAATCTTCAATCAATCAATCTTTAAACACCGGATTCTTGTAAGCAAACTGATGCAAAAAATGCAAACGCCCTCAAAATAAACTTTTTAACGTGCTATACACATTTGAACTGATTGCTGGTACTAGACTATGACAATGACGTGCAACATCTGACAGGATTCTTATAATTAATTTTTTCATATTATACAATCGTCGAAACGTTACTAAAACTAGATAATTTTTAAATAAGACGACTATCATTTTGTCTATATATATACATTTTGTCGGTATTTCCTTTATATATTATATAATGATTTTATCTCATTTGCGTGATCAATCAATTTACAATATTGAAAATTCATGCTATTTTTTAATTTACTTGACAGTGTTTTTGCTCGATTATTTTGCAAATAGAATACAGCTGTGTTTATATGAATGACAATTTTGATTTATTTTGACTGATTGTGTCCAATAATTTTCTGCACTAATCGATGTTTGTAAAAGTTAGAGAATTTTACGATTATGCTATTTCTCACTGGATAGAAAATATTTTAATAAATTTATTTCATAAATATTTTTTATTGGAAATTTTTTAGGCTCTACAATCCTTTTTATAATTTTTTTTGCAGAGCGTCGAATTTTCAATAAAACTCATTCATTTGTTCGCCAGGCTATATATAAAAAACATTTTTAAAGTTTTTGAAAATTTTTCCATGCTATTTCCATACAAAACTTTGATTGAATTGCACACTATCTAGAAGACAATATTCAGAACTAAAACTTATAAAGGATTATTTTTTCATCAATTTGGAAGTATTTGAACCCAAGGGAGCAAGGAAATGTCCATATTAAGGACCATCCTAATATATATATGTATATATCCAGGAATATACTATGTATAAACTATTTGCTCGAACATAGTAAGATATGTGTAATGCATATGAATTTATGCATAATTCAAATATATACATTCCAGTCGGGAAACATTTTGAATAAGACTACGCCATCATTAATAGTGGAAATTCTCTGATGTTTCGAACGAAATATTATCAAGGTATAATATTCAGTTTATTCATTAGTAGATTATGCAATTCAAAGTATTTTCTAAAAGCATAAGTATAAATACGATTGCATGTCTTTCATAGGGCTCTGGAATATATGTTACACATAGAGGTACAAAGACCCAAGAAACTCTAATTTTCATTTAAGAAAGGGACTTTTATTTTCTTCGAAGGCAGGTCCATGATTTGAGTTAAATTCTAGTTCGATTTTGGAAGAATAGAGCGAGGTTGAAATAAGGAACATATTTTAAAGTGAAAATAAGTATTACTATTGTATATCAGGTTATTAAATCGAAACTTTGCTATCATAATGCAGAATGTGTTTAAAATAGAGAAGGCCGTAATATTTCAGTAAGTTCTATAAGACCATGATATATTTGGCTTGAAACGTCGAGAAAACATAAAATTAACGAATCGGATTTTCTGATGGATATATGTTAATAGTATTAAAATAATACTATTAACAAATGATTTACATAAATGTTCGTCAATACAATAATGCTTTCTTCTCTATTTGGACGCGATAATCAGTTTTTTTGAACCAACTTTTAATTTTCGAGTTAATGTTTTCGAAACAATATATAAAATTTATTAGTATGATAATTATCCACATCAATCCATCGAAAGATGCATTAGTGTTTCCCATGTTTATTTAACGAGTAATATTGCGCTTCCAAAGAGTTATTCGAGTTTATAAATCAGTTCAGAGATTCCAAGAAGTTTTGTTTTACGGATAATTACTTTCCAGTTAGACATTTCGAAAATATCGTCTTATTTATTTAGATAATAATGGATTAAGATCTTGATTAGGGGTTATAATAAAGCTTATAATTTAAAAATTGGTTTTGGTAATGAATTATTAATAATGGTTTGTAAATTGAAGCGTTTTTATTATTAGGGTTAATCGTTATTTAAACTGAATGTTTGAAGTAATTTTAAAAGAAAAAATAAGAACTTGAAAATAATTGTTTGATAAATATGATTTTCCTTATTTTTTTTAAAAAAAATAGGATTCGGAGGCAATTTAATAAATTTGCTTAAATTTTCTGATAATATATAGTAATACATAATTATATATATTTTGTCATAAACTGCACTTGCGAAAAAAAAATTACATATTACTCATATTTATTATAATTAGTAAGCAAGAAGAATTAAGCTCCTGTCACCCAACTAATTTATATATTACATAGTACATGGTTTTTCATAAAAAAAATTCATTTTGTGTTTTAAAAATATTTTCTCATAACAATATTATTTTAACTTTCAAATAAAATATTTGTTGACCTGTCTCTTAATTGATGCTAGTAATTATTTTTTTAATTTTACTATGAAGCTTGCAGGGCTTAGGGGTATATTTTATTATAAACTAGCTGACCCGGCAAACGTTGTTTTGCTAAATAAGGTATATTCTAGACAATTTCTAGAGAATCAAAAATATTAAAACTCTAAGTATATAAGGATGTGTTGTTTGAATGCTTCTTTCAAAAATTTGTTATCTAGACCTTTTTACCCTGTAGGCGGGGTAACTTGAAACGGGCAGGTGGCAAAAAGATTTAAAGCCTTATTATAGTTTTAAAGGTATACAAAATAATTACATTTTTAACTAATGCTTAAAAACTACCAACGGAAGAAAATACTTTTATTATGGATTCTCAAAGATTACCGTTTATCTCCCCCATTTCAAAGATTACCGTTTTCAAATCAAGCTTGTAGCTGGCTATAAATCTTTTTTCCTCTACTTTCAAATATTGTTGTTAAACAATGCTTAACTTTACTGATTTTTGACAAATCGGTGGTTGGCCTTTTTAACCCCGGACCTTCATATATTACTATCTATTCTGCGATAAATTCTGGGAAATTATAACTGGAAAAATGTTATTCGACAAAAGGTCCATTTGATCGATACCAAATTTAGATTCTGAATTTAAATAACATAAATAAAAAATAATATAACCTAGAAAATGTTTTATAAATACCAATGAGCATATAATTATACAAATAAGATCTTTCAGAGCACCGTGTTTGAGAAAAATATGCCAAAAATGCATTCGCTCCAATTACTAAATGCATAAATGATTTAAAAATGAAAATTACACCTTATATGTCTAATATTTAAATTCGTGTAACCATTTTCAAAGAAGAATTTGCTCCATTTTATCTCTTTTCAATAACGTTGCGGTACTTTTAATGAATATGTATAAAACTAAAGCAGGTAATTAAAAAGCACCCCCAAAGCTAAAATACGTCATGCGTGTAATATATTTAAGCTTTGGCGAAGCACACCTTTAGATCTGATATAAAACTGAAATAGAAATGATGGTAGACGAATTAATTTGAATACACTTTATATTACTAGAACATAATTCGTATTTAGCCACATAATTATTAAAAAAAATTATAACTTAAATAAGATGTATATAGCCTTACTATTCAAAGTCGTTAATAAAGTGATTAAATATTTAATGTTCTTCATACAAGTCTAGACTTCAAGTTTTCGTAAAAAAATCATATTTATTTAATATAATATTTAATAGATTTAAATGAATATTTGCTGCATCTAATAAATTTATTTATGTTTGGTATCTGCTATATATTTTATGCATTTTTTACGCTTACATTGTTGCATTTTTAAAGCTTTTTTGGTTTTACAGGTTTAAATAAAATGCTTATAATTTTTATAATTGAATTATTTAAAATACTTTCTTTTTCTTAAATATATTTTATATTGCTATTTGTACTTGTTTTAATTACAATTATAAAACATTACCTAAAAAAAGTTTTATAGTTAATTTATACTTATTACAGTAAAGGAGTTTTATACTATTTTTACTACTTCTACAATATTCATTGTGTATTTTTTATTTTTATACTGCAATTAAAACTTACAGATTTATGTGGTAATATTTTTCTTTAACTATGTGACTTTTCTAGAACTTAGTTCAATGGTCGTTCAGTATAGATTTGGTATATTTTTATTATAAGGCAACAATTTTGGTTGTTTCTAAATTTGATATACTTTTCATTAGAAATTAATCCAGTGGTTGTCCTGATACGTTTTTATTCATTAGGTAAAATATTAGGTTATAACCTAACTGATATTAGATTATAACCCAAATGATTGCCCTATGTTTGCCTGTTATAATTTCATAAAAAGGTGAAACAATGGATGTTCTTTCTATATTTGATGAACGGTGTCCTTTACTTAGAAGGTGTCCCAATGGTTATCCTGTTGGATTTTAAATATATTTGTTAT